>NW_004444175.1:2446302-2447483 GCF_000243295.1 Trichechus manatus latirostris
GTAGTCAGCCGCTTGTTCTGACTGATGCTGTTGAGTTTTTCCATTGTCTCTTTCCACAGATGTAGTTGATCTGATTCCTGTTTTCCATCCAGTGAGGTCTGATTATTAACGGATATTTGCAACTGTTTCCTCTTATTTTGAGTCACATCAAAATGTTTAATAAGTATAGAAAACTTACAAAGAACTGTATAATACCATTTAAAATAAAGAAGCAATAATTTTTTATTTTTGCTTCCAAATTTATTGTTAAAGTAATGTTTCTTCTGTTTTCCTCCCCAGAGTCAACCACTATCATGAATTTAGAGCGTTCTTATGATTCATGTATTTATACATTTACTATTTTATGCATTTATAAGCAGTATAATTGTGCTTTGTTTATATTAGAAATATTTGTGTAGGTATGAATATGTTTCACATATTCACAACTTACTTTTTATAGAATATTGTTTTTTTGATCTATATATGTAGATATAGTTCATGCATTTTAATGGCTATATAATATTCATTTATTGTGAATAGTTTATTTATCCATTCCCCTGTTAAAGAATTTGAATAATGTTTCCAGAATTTTGTAAAAACAAATGAGGCTGCAGTGAACATTTTCATTTGTCTGGAAAAGACTTTGTCTGGTACATATATGTAGAAGTTTTTCTAGGATATATATCTATGATTAGAATTGCTGGACCATTATCAACTTTACTTGAAATTTTCAGATTACTTTTCAAAGTGATTGTACCAATGTACACTCCATCTTTAAGTGTATGATATGCTTTAGATTCCTATATCCTTGACAATTATTAGTAGACTTTATTTTTTGCTAATATAATGATATGAAATAATATATTTGTTTTATATCATGTTATTTCTGAGTATTAGTGGGTTGAGCAACTTTCCAGATATATATTTGCCATTTGGACTCTCCTGTTAATTTGCTTTTTGTTCTTTTTTTTTTTTTTTACCTTTTTCTTTTTGCTTTCTCGGAATTCTTTGTGTATCCTGGATACTTTTTTTTTTTTTTTTGTAGGCTACATATATTGTAAGTATCTTCTCCTAGTCAGTGTCTTCCCTTTTTAACTTTTAATGGTATCTGTGGTGGGAAGCCTCTGAGATGGCTTCCAATGATCCTTACCTCCTGGTATTCTTGACCTTGTGTAGTCTCTTCCTCTTGAGTTTGGGCTGTA
>NW_004444175.1:2448236-2449608 GCF_000243295.1 Trichechus manatus latirostris
TTTTTTTTGTCAGATAAGTAAATCCTAGATTTGAATTTATAAAGAATTTTGCCTGTTTTTTTAAAAAAAATTTTTTTCTCAAAAAATTTTTTGTCCTGGGTTTCTTTTTTTTAATTGCACTTTCATACTGGTTATGCTATAACAAGGCTGTTGTGGATTGAATGTAACTGTGGATGTGATCCTGACTGGAAATAGAGTTGTTCTTTTTTATGTTAATGAAGCCATATCAGAGTAGGGACAATCCTAAATCTTAAGCTAATCACTTCTGAGTTATAAAATATAACAGAATAGACACAGAGACACACTGAGGGAAGACAAATGCCAAGAGATGCCAGGGAAGGTCAAGGAATATCAAGGAACTCCCAGAACTATCCCCAAGGAAGGACCTATCTTCAGAGCCACTCCCTGAATTTGAACTTCTAACCTCCTGAACTGTGAGAAAATAAATTTCTGTTCTTTAACACCACCTAATTGTGGTATCTTTTATTATGGCAGCACTAGGTAACTAAGACAAAGGATATATGCTTTTGTCTGATAAACTTGTTGAATAATCAACAACAATGTTGAAATCATTTATTTAATATTTTCTGTATAGATTCTCTTGTATTTTCTATGTAAACAAACATGTAATCAGCAAAAAATGACTATGTCATATCTTCCACTCGGAGGTATTTAGAAAAATCAGCTTTATTGTGGCATGATTTACGTATAATAACATTCACCAATTTTAAGTGTATACTTTGACGAATTTTGACATATGTGTACAGTTGTGTAATCACTACTGCAATCATGGTATAGAACATTTCCATTAACCCTCAAAAGCTCCCTCATCCTCCTGTGCAGTCAATTCCTACCCCCTACCTCTGGTCCTTGGCAACCACTGATCTCCTTTTCAATACTATATTTTTAACTTTTCTAAAATTTCATGTAAACAAACATACAATAAATGGTCTTTTGTGTGTGACATTTCATTTAGCACAGTATTTTGAGAGTCCCGTGTCTTTATATGTGTCAGTAGATGGTCTCTTTTGACTGCTGATAAGTATTCCATTGCATGGACGTACTCTATCTATTTATCCATTCACCAGAAGGTTGGCATTTGAATTGTTTCCAGTCTGTGGTTATTATGAATAAAACACCTATGATGATTCAAATTCAGGTCTTCATGTGGACATGTATTTTCATGTATCTTGGGTAAATACTTAGGAGTACAATTGCTGGGTCAAAAGGTAGGTGGATATTTAACTTTATAAGATACTGCCTATTTTAGTCATCTAGTGGGGCTCCAACAGAAATACCACAAGTGGATGGATTTAGCAAAGAGAAGTTTATATTCTCTCAGTCCAGTAGGCTACAAGTCCAAATTCAGGGC
>NW_004444175.1:2451026-2452128 GCF_000243295.1 Trichechus manatus latirostris
TGAAATGTCATTCTAACTATATACTAAAATTATATGGGTGTATATGTGTATGTGTGTGTATATATGTGTGTACACCCACATCATACACACACATAAAATTCGTGCATATATTTTTGTTTCTGGGCTGTCACTTTTATCCTATAGTTTTAGTTTTCTTTTCCTGCACCAGTATCTTGCACGAATATCAGGCTGTTTTCATGTACATTATTATAATTCCGATTTATGGTAGAGCAAATCCTCCTTAAATATTCCTCTTTTTAAGAAATTTCTTGGCTATCACTTCACATTTACTCTTCCAACTGATCTTTCTACATCTTGAACAAATATACTGCTTCATGATTTTGTTCCTCAGTAGAGAACTAGTAACACTTTCCTTTTGAGAAAAGGTATGATTAATATTTTTTTTTCAGCTCATGCACATTGAAAGAAAGCAACTCCACAGGCTATAAAGGAATCAGGCAGAACAGGTTTGGGCATGCCTTCACAGTGTAAACAAATCTGTCTACGGATGTGGTTCCGAAATAATGCATTTAATAACAATACACTATAATTAATGTGGTGTCCTATGGCCTCTAAGGCATCCAAGGAACTATAACTCAAAGTGTTTTCCAAAGCAAAGAGCAGAGGGATTTAATAAAGACCAGAACTGGAGCACAGCTTGATTTCCTACAACCTCTGCCACATTATTCAGAAATATTGTTTAAAGTATGTAAAACTAGAAGATGCCTTAGAGCTAATCAGAATTTCCTGACCATCCAAATGAATGTTGGAGCTTCAGTATAAAGAGCTGTAAATTGATTTTTATTAGTTGTTTTTCATCATTTCCCAATGACAGATCTCAAGACCAATAGGATTTCTGATCAGTGCATTGAGTCTAATATCTGACTTCTAAGCAAATCTTCAGCACCATCTATGTAATCTTCCGGGACACATTTTCCCATAATGCTGAACTACTTCTAATAGTGGTGGCTTTCCTGCCTTGAGATTCCAGGGTGTAAAATATGGCTCCCTATCAAAAATTGATTACTATTTCTGTTCTTGTCTGCATTTGAGATAGACCCTATTGTATAAAATATAGCTATAGTAAGCAATTTTAGAATTA
>NW_004444175.1:2454090-2454910 GCF_000243295.1 Trichechus manatus latirostris
TGCTAAATATCATATTTTTCTTGTAAATTCTTTAAGTGTGAAGTTGCTATTAGTGGCTAGGCCAGAGGACCCACAGACAGATCACCCTTTGCAAGCCCTGGCGGAATGGATGGATGAAGCCGTATGGTGCAGCCAGAGTTGTTTGCAGAATTCTGTGGTTCTTATTTGTCAAACGAAGAACAGAAGAACTTTGGAGTGGATTTCAAAGAAAACCGTTGCCCAAATAAACATCTTCTTAGTTAAAATAATAGATTCATTAAACACATTCTTTATGCTGATGTAGAGTTTCTTGACTTCTGAGTGAAATGTAAAAAAATCATAATGTGAGGAAGTTGAAACAAATTTCAGAAAGGAGTAGTAGAGGCAAGAGTAAAGAGGGGAAAGTTCTTGGTAACATTCATGGCAACATCTGCAACCAAAATTAAAATAAGGAAAGTAATTAAAAATAAATAGAAACATTTTCTACTGTTATTTTCACATATTACACATAATTTCAAACCATTTCAACTTGAAAATATACTAGTCAAGTTTGGCTTGAGAGTGGTTGATTTTGCCAGGAATGTGCGTCATAGCTCTAATGGTTTTGAGTTATGAGTACCAAAAAATAAAAATAAAAAATAAAAAAAAGGGTTATTGAAGATTTTCTTGACTTAGAAAATTATCTTTACCCTTTTTGCATTCTTATTACTTGAAAATGGTTAATTTAATAAGGCCTAAGTTATGCTGGTTTGTGGTAACATCAGGACACAAACACAGTTTGCCTAAGGAAGAGTAAGTTCTTATTTTTATTCATGATTCCCTACCTCAAAATATAAAGAAC
>NW_004444175.1:2457092-2458009 GCF_000243295.1 Trichechus manatus latirostris
TCGCTGTGAGCTGAAATTGACTCGATGGCAATGAGTTTGGTTTTGTTTAGGGGTCAAAAAGAGTCCCTGGGTGATGCAAACGGTCTTGGCTGCTAACCAAAAGGTTGGAAGTTCAGTTCCACCCAGAGGCTCCTCGGAGGAAAGACTTGACAATCTATTACTGAAAAGTCAGCCATTGAAAACCCTATGCAGCTCAGTTCTACTCTGAGACACGTGAGTCAGAACCGACTCAATAACAACCGGTTTTTAGGGGCTGAAATACAGCTGGAAGAGGTGCCCACAGGGCTTGTCTTGAAGTTGCATTAACAGAACAAACACTTATTTTTACTTAGGTTGTATATTTGTTTGGAGTAGGCTGATGGAGATTATGGGGATGCATAATCTCTCCTAAATTACTCCTGAACTCAGCCACTGTCCGGGACTAGCCCAGTGCCTAGCTCAACTACCAAACAGTGGTGTGTCCAGGATCACAGGATCACATGAGATATGCAAGGAAAAGGGCTTAGAAAATGTGTATTACATACTATCATTACTTATGGAAATCAGGGGAAATTCAGATGAGAGTTTGGGGCGAAGTTTCCTTCCTAAACGTAATGACTATACTTTTTAGAAATTATGTTTGTAGGCTTGAAAGCCTCAACTGGTTTCTTCTCATGTAGAGAGTTACTTGCCTGATTCCCAGAGGGCTGCTTTGAAGACATTATGTCAGGCTCTTGCTAACTACCCCTTGCAGAGGGAGAGATTTGTGAGGCATTTCACACAAGCACCACATTTTTACACAAATAATGCGCGCACTCTTTTTTTTTTTTGCCGATCGTTCCCTCCTCATACCCTCCTGAGGTATTTTCATAAGCGTACTATGCTAATTTTTACAAATGAAAAAAATTGGCATAGCTGCTAATGAAAATACCTCAAGG
>NW_004444175.1:2459879-2460872 GCF_000243295.1 Trichechus manatus latirostris
TACTGTTTCCTCCTCTGTGTCTCTGAGAGAGAGAATATAACAGTAGAATTTGTCACTTCCTGGTATAAACCAAAAGCCGTTGCCATCAAGTCAATTCTGACTCATAGCAACACTACAGGACAGAGTAGAACTGCCCTATAGGATTTCCAAGGCTGTAAATCTTTACAGAAAGCTACATCTTTCTCCCGCGGAGTAGCTGGTGGATTTGAACCAATGGCTTTTTGGTTAGCAGTTAAGCACTTAAACACTGCACCACCAGGGCTCCTGCTACCCGGTATAACAGCTTTAAAATGTATAATATATGACTCTGATGTGGATAAATATAACTTTACCTTTCTATAGTTAAGCCCAGAATACTCTTTCTGATGAAGGCAGGCAATGCTTAATCTTGTCACTTCAAGGTAGCCCCTCTACTTTCCATTTGGTGTACCAGTTAATTCACGGCATAAACTCAGCCAGTTCAAAGTTCAAACTCCCTCTCAGGACTATGCTTCCCAGTTGTGGGTTCTTTCTTCTCTTCTCATCTTCCCTAGGATGGTATCTAGGTACAGAGAGAACTTTACATAGCATCCTCACAGTAAAGGAGCTAGATCTCATTCTCTAGATCTATGTTGGCCTCTAATGTATTGTATCATGTTGCTTGGTTTTGGGTGTTGGCTTCTGGTCCCTCTGTTTTTTGCTGATATAACTGTGCTGGCATCTTGGTTATCGAGGGCTGCTATACAGAAATTCCACAAGTGGATGGCTTTAACAAACAGAAATTTATTTTCTCACAGTTTAGGAGGCTAGACATCTGAATTCAAGATGCCAGCTCTAGGGAAAAGTTTCTGTCTCTGTTGGCTCCGGAGGAAGATCCTTGTCTCTTAGCTTCTGCTCCTGAGTGATCTTGATGTGGCTTGGCATCTTTCTTTCCCCATCTCTCCTCTGCTCGCTTGTTTAATCTCTTTTATATCTCAAAAGAAATTGACTCAAGGTACACCCTACACTAATTCT
>NW_004444175.1:2462285-2465668 GCF_000243295.1 Trichechus manatus latirostris
TTATCCTTTGAGACAGAGACAGCTCTGCTTCTTGTGCTCTTTCCATCAGTTCTGCTGATTTCCGAGCTGCTCCAGGAATGGTCCTTTTCTTTTCTTGGAGGACAAGAGATGTAGCTCTTTTGGCTTATTTTCTGTCTGTAGAATTCCAAGAGGCATACAGCATTCTCTCCTTTCATTCTTTCTCTGTCCCCTTCAGTGTAATCTGATGAGTTTTCTGCTGTGGTAGTTGATTAGATCCATCAGTCATAGGCTTAATCTCTAACTAAAGTTTGTGTAGCCACGTACTTGGTGAACATTCTAGGACACACATCCTTAATTTGTACAACAGAATTTTCCAGATCTTTAAGTTTTGTTTTCATTTTGCACAGTTCATTTTTAAGTTCGTCTCTTTCCTCTCACATTTTACTGTAAGCAGCAAGGAGACACTACATGACCCCTTTAAGATCTTGCTTAGAAATCTCCTCTGCCAAATATCCAAATTCATCACTTACAACTTCTATCTTCAACCAAACATTTGAACATAATTCAGACAAGTTCTTTGCCACTGCATAAAAGCATTGCCCTTCTTCCATTGTCCAATCACATATTCATCATTTTCTTTTAAAGCCTCAGCAGAAGCACATTTAATATCCACATTTCTTGCAACATTCTGTTGCTGGCACCATATGTATTCTCTAAGATGATAGAGACTTTCTCTGTAGCTCTCCTAACTTCCTTTTGAGCCCTTGTCAGAATCGCCTTTGACATCCATAATTATACCAACAATCTCTTCAAACCAATTTAGGCTTTTACTATTAGGTACCTTAAAACTCTTCCAGCCTCTACCCATTACCCAATTCCAAAACTACTTTCACATTTTATATAACTGTGAGCACCACCCCAAACTGCTAGTACCTAATTCTGTCTTAGTTATCTAGTGCTGCTACAAACAGAAATACTACAAGTGGGTGTCTTTAACAAACATAAATTTATTTTCTCACAGTTTGTTGTTGTTGTTGTTAGGTGCTGTCATGTCAGTTCTGGCTCATAGGGACCCTACGTACAACAAAATGAAACACTTCCCAGTCCTGCACCATCCTCACAATTGTTATTATGCTCGAGCCTATTGTTGCAGCCACTGTGTCAATCCATCTTACTGAGGGTCTTCCTCTTTTTCAGTGACCCTCTAATTTACCAAGCATGATGTCCTTCTCCAGGGAATGATCCCTACTGATAACCTGTCCAAAGTACGTGAGATGAAGTCTTGCCATCATTGCTTCTAAGGAGCATTCTGGTTGTACTTCTTGCAAGACAGATGTGTTCGTTCTTTTGGCAGCCCCTGGTATAGTCAATATTTTTCACCAGCACCACAATTCAAAGGCATCAATGTTTCTTGGGTCTTTCTTATCGATCGTCCAGCTTTCACATGTGTATGAGGCGATAGAAAACACTATGGCTTGGGTTAAGTGCGCCTTGGTATTCAAGGTGATATCTTTACTTTTTAACCCTTTAAAGAGGTCTTTTGCGTCAAATTTGCCCAATGCAATGTATCATTTGATTTATTGACTGCTGCTTCCATGAATGTTCAACGTGAATCCAAGTAAAATGAAATCCTTGACAACTTCGATATTTTCTCAGTTTACCATGATGTTGTTTATTTGTCCAGTTGTGAGAATTTTTGCTTTCTTTATGTTGAAGTGTAACCCATACTGAAGGCTGTGGTATTTGATCTTCATCAGTAAGTGCTTCAAGTCCTCTTCATTTTCAGCAAGCAAGGTTGTATCATCTGCATAATGCAGGTTGTTAATGAGTCTTCCTCCATTCCTGATGCCGTGTTCTTCTTCGTATAGTCCTGCTTCTCAGATTATTTGCTCAGCATACAGACTGAATAAGTATGGTGAAAGGATACAGTCCTGATGCACACCTTTCCTGACTTTAAACCATGCAGTATCCCCTTGTTCTGTTCAAATGACTGCCTCTCGATCTATGTACAGGTTCTGCATGAGCACAATTAAGTATTCTGGGATTCCCATTCTTCGCAATGTTATCCATAATTTGTTATAATCCGCACAGTTGAATGCCATTGCATAGTCAATAAAACACGAGTAAACATCTTTCTGGTATTCTCTGCTTTCATCCAGGATCCATCTGACATCGGCAATGATATCCCCGGTTCCACATCCTCTTCTGAATCAGGCTTGAATTTCTGGCAGTTCCCTGTTGATATACTGCTGCAGCTGCTTTTGAATGATCTTCAGCAAAATTTTACTTGTGTGTGGTACTAATGACATTGTTAATAAATTTCTGCATTCTGTTGGATCACCTTTCTTGGGGATAAGCATAAATATGGATCTCTTCCTGTTGATTGGCCAGGCAGCTGTCTTCCTAATTTCTTGTCATAGACGAGTGAACAATTCCAGTGTTGCCTCCGTTTGTTGAAACATCTCAGTTGGTATCTCGTCAATTCCTGGAGCCTTGTTTTTCTCCATTCCCTTCAGTGAAGCCTGGACTTCTTCTTCAGCACCATAGTTCTTCATTATATGCCATCTCTTAAAATGATTGGACTTTGACCAATTCTTTTTGGTACAGTGACTCTGTATTCCTTTCATCTTCTTTTGATGCTTCCTGTGTTGCTCAATATTTAGTTCAAGTTGAAGCTGAAGAAAATGAGAGCAAGTCCACAAGAGCCAAATTATGAACTTGATTATATCCCACCTGAATTTAGAGACCATCTCAAGAATAAATTTGACACATTGAACACTAATGACTGAAGACCAGATAAGTTGTGGGGTGACATCAAGGACATCATACATGAAGAAAGCAAAAGATCATTAAAAAGACAGGAAAGAAAAAAAAGACCAAAATGGTCTTCAGAAGAGACTCTGAAACTTGCTCTTGAATGTTGAGTAGCTAAAGTGAACAGGAGAAATGTTGAAGTAAAAGAGCTGAAAAGAGGAATTCAAATGCAGGCCTGAGAAGACTAAAGTATTATAATGAAATGTGCAAAAACCTGGAGTTTGAAAACCAAAAGGGAAGAACAACCTTGACATTTCTCAAGCTGAAAGAACTGAAGAAAAAATTTAAGCCTCGAGTTGCAATATTGAGTTCTCTAGAGGAGCAAAACCAGTGAAGCATATGTGTATATATATAGATATGGTGCAGGTTAAGTGGTATGGCTGCTAACCAAGAGGTCAGCAGTTCAAATCCACCAGCTACTCCTTGGAAACCTTATGGGGGCAGTTCTACTCTGTCCGATAGTGTCACTATGAGTTGGAATTGACTCGACTCGATGGCAATGGGTTTGGATTTGGTTTGGTTTTATATATATATATATATGTATGTGTATATATATATATGTGTGTGTGTATATATAAGTATATATGTGTATATATAAATGTATATGT
>NW_004444175.1:2467211-2492588 GCF_000243295.1 Trichechus manatus latirostris
ATTTACAATAGCCCCCAAAAGGATAAAATACTTAGGAATAAATCTAACCAGAGACGTAAAAGACCTATACAATGAAAAGTACAAGACACTACTGCAAGAAACCAAAAGAGACCTGCATAAGTGGAAAAACATACCTTGCTCTTGGATAGGAAGACTCAACATTGAGAAAATGTTAATTCTACCCAAAGCGATCTACCGATACAACACAATCCAATCCAAATTCCACCAGCATTTTTTAATGAGATGGAAAAACAAATCACCAATTTCATATGGAAAGGGAAGAGTCCTGGGATAAGTAAAGCATTACTTAAGAAGAAGAACAAAGTGGGAGGCCTCACACTACCAATTTAACCCAATTAAAAAATGGGCAAAGGATATGAACAGTCACTTCACCAAAGAAGATATTCAGGTGGTTAACAGACACACGAAAAAATGCTCACGATCATTAGCCATTAGAGAAATGTAGATAAAAACTATAATGATATAACATCTCACCCCAACAAGGCTAGCATTAATCCAAAAAACTCAAAATAATAAATGCTGGACAGGTTGTGGAGAGACTGGAACACTTATACACTGTTGGTGGGAATGTAAAATGGTACAGCCACTTTGGAAATTGACTTGACGCTTCCTTAAAAAGCTAGAAATAGAAGTACCATATGATCTAGCAATACCACTCTTTGGAATATATCCTAGAGAAATAAGAGCCGTCACACAAACAGATATATGCACACCCATGTTCATCGCAGCACTGTTCACAATAGCCAAAAGATGGAAACAACCTAGGTGCCCATTAACGGAGGAATGGATAAACAAATTATGATATATCCACACAATGGAATACTACGCAATGATAAAGAACAATGATGAAGCCGTGAAACATCTTATAGCATGGAGGAATCTGGAGGGCATTATGCTGAGTGAATTTAGTCAGTCTCAGAAGGACAAACATGGTATAAGACCACTATTATAAGAACTCAAGAACAGGTTTAAACACAGAAGAAAACATTTTTTGATGGTTATGGGGGGGGGAGGGAGGGGGAGGGTTATTCACTAACTAGATAGAAGACAAGAATTATCTTAGGTGAAGGGAAGGACAGCACATACCACAGGGGAAGTCAGCACAACTGGACTAAACCAAAGCTAAGAATTTTTCCGAATACAATCAAACAATTCAAGGGACAGCATAGCAGGGGTGGGGGTCTGGGGACCATGCTTTCAGGGGACATCTACGTCATTTGGCGTAACAAAGTTTATTAAGAAAATGTTCTGCATTCTACTTTGGTGAGTGGCGTCTGGGGTCTTAAAAGCTTGCAAGCAGCCGTCTATGATGCATCAGTTGGTCCCAACCACCTGGAGTAAAGGAGAATGAAGAACACCAAAGACACAAAGGAAGTATTAGCTCAAGAGACAGAAAGGGCCACATGAACCAGAGACTTCATCAGCTTGAGACCAGAAGAACTAGATGGTGCCCGGCTACCACCAGTGACTGCCCTGACAGGGAACACAACAGAGAGTCCCTGATGGAGCAGGAGAAAATTGGGGTGCAGATCTCAAATTCTAGTAAAAAGACCAGACTTAATGGTCTGATTGAGACTGGAGGAACCCCAGAAAGCATGGCCCCCAGATTCTCTATCAGCCCAGAACTGAAACAATTTTCAAGTCCAACTCTTCAGACCAAGGTTCAACTGGACTGTGGGACATAAAATGATACTCGTGAAGAGTGTGCTTCTTAGCTCAAGTAGATACATGAGACTAAATGGGCAGCTCCTGTCTGGAGGTGAGATGAGAAGGCAGAGAGGGTTAGGAGCTGGTTGAATGGATCTGGGAAATCAGGGATGGAAAAGAGGAGTGTGCTGTCACAGTACAAGGAGAGCAATTAGGGTCACATAACAATGTATGTATACATTTTTGTATAAGAGACTAACTTGAAATGTAAACTTTCACTTAAACTACAACAATGAACAAACAAACAAAAAAAGAACTGGAGCCCTGGTGGTGTAGTGGTTAAGAGCTCAGCTGCTAATTAAAATGTCAGCAGTTCAAATCCACCAGATGCTCCTTGGAAACCCTATGGGGCAGTTCTGCTCAGTCTTATAGGGTCGCTATGAGTTGGAAACAACTCAACAGCAATGGGTTTGATAACAGAAATACCACAAGTGGATGGTTTTAACAAAGAGAAATTTCTTCTCTCACAGTTTAGGAGGCTAGAAGTCCAAATTAAGGGCACCAGCCCCAGGGAAAAGCTTTCTCTCTTTGTCAGCCCTGGGGGAAAGTCCTTGTCTCCTTTCAACATCTGTGGGCCCGGGATCCCTTGGAAATCTCCATGTGTTTTGGCATCAATCTTCCCCTAGGTCTAGGAGGCAGTGCATGGAACCCGGGTCCAAAGGACATGCTCCACATCCGTCTCTTATTTCTTGGTGGTGGTGCGGTCCCTCTCTCTCTGCTCACTTCTCTCTCCTTTCATCTCTTCGTAAGATAAAAGGTGCCACTCAAGCAGGGGCGTGAATTCAGTAAGTCAGTGAAGGGTGTGACTTAAATAAGGTGGTTCTTAAAGGGTGAGACTCAAGATACACCCCACTCTACTCCTGCCTTATAAGATTTACAACACAGGATGACTACATCATTACATAACTGCCAAACTATATCATTACATAACAGCCAAATCACTGAGAATCATGACCTAGCCAAGTTGACTCATATTTTTAGGGGACACAATTTAATCCACAACAGGAGTCAAAAGTTGAAAATTGACTCATTTGTACTTGTCTGGGTGTTTCCTTCCCTCTGAAGCACTGGACATCTCAATAGTAGAAGCAGCAAGAGTTACCAGGAGTAAGAAATACCTCAGATAAACACGTAGACAGTAGAGGAAACTTCTGCTGGGCAGTGGTCCCACTAAACAACCCAGCCCCCGTTATGTGCTTCAGTTTACGTAAAAATGAAAATAAAATTAGAATAAATTGCAAATGCAAATCCCCTGTATATGTTGCCCTTGTTAGACTTTCCCCATCATCTTTTCTTAAGTCATGTGAAAATCATTAAGAATTATGGGGAATCTTTTTTTGATATAATATCACTGAATATAGTAAACACTGGGATTTAGACAGGAATAATTTGCTAAGAATTAAGACTCTGAATATGTAATATTAATTCATTTATCCGTTCAACAGATATTTATCAAGCAGTTGCTTTGTGCCAGGAGCTCTGCCAGTGCTGCAGGTGTAGTGGTAAGTAAAAAAGATAAAGACACTGCCCTCAGGGAGACTACAGTAGATCAGAAGAAAGACACTGAATCAACAGCATGACTATTCTTTCTGAGGATAAGCGAGAGTTACTTTGCTGGAAGCAGAGTCCACTGGGAGGTTAGCTTTCCAAGTAGAGGAAATGACATCAGTAAAAACTCACCATGGACATGTACTTAGTGAGTACAGGCCTTCAAGGAATGGAAAGAGCATCCATGTGGCTATATCATGGAAAGGGAAGGAAAGCGTAGTAGAAATTAAAATTGGAGATGAAGTCGGTGTCTAAATTGTCCATGGCCTTAGGGGTTATGTTAAGGATTTTATACTTTCTTCTAAGAGTAATGAGAAGCCCTCGGATCATACTAGCCCAGAGAATGATGTTCTAAGGACTGCATTTAAAGCATTTGATCATGATGGTAGTGAGGTTAACGGATAGAACTGGAGTTAAGAATGGATACAACACAATCATGTAGGGGGATGATGTGGCAGTTCATTTGGACTTTGGTGGTGGTTGTGGAGCTGGAGAAATGGAGAAAGTGGGATGATGTGAAGTATGTTTTCTAGGTAAAATTGATAAAACTTAGTGATAGTTTGATTGTGAGGGTTGATGAATAACAAAAAAGGCTGAAAGATTGCTGAGAGCAAAGACTATGACTCCCTTATTCATCATTGCATTCCCCTCATCTAGTATAGCTCCTGGTACATTATAGGCACTCAATAGATATTAGTTGGTTGAATGAATGAATAGACGTGCAAATGGATTGAAGTGCTGCACTTTTACTTACCTGGGGAACACTAGAGAAGAAGCAGATTTAAAGATTAATACCATGAATTCAGTTTGCGACACACGGAGTTTGAGATGCCTGGCTCATTCAGAAAAAGAACTGTAGACACTGGATGTATGAGTCTGCAACTCGAAAGAGAGATCTGGCTTAGAGATACTCACTTGTGTATGCAAGGTAATGGAAGCAGAGAAATCGAGATCACTTAGGAGAAAGATATTGGAATGAGAAGGGAAGAGGGCCTATGAACCCAGCCCTGAGGGATACTAAAATTTCAAACTCAGGCAGAGGAATTCCTCTGTGTTCTCCAGCAAATTCTTCTAATAACAAAATAGTGTGCAAATGACTACCCTCAAAAACTAAAAACTGGAGAATACTTTTGTATTAATAAACTCTGTTGCCATTGAGTTGATTCTGACTCATAGTGACCCTACAGGACAGAGAGAACGTCCTCATAGGGTTTCTAAGTCTGTAATCTTTACAGAAGGAGATTGCCAAGTCTTTTCTCCCACAGAGCCACTGGTGGGTTTGAACTGCTGACCCTTTGATTAGCAGCCAAGTGCTTAACCACTGTGCCACCAAGCCTCCTGTCTTTGTGTTAATACTGAAGGCTTATTGAAAATTTTCCTTTTCTCAGATACTCTTCTGTGTGCTGGAGATACAGACCTAAGGCATGTTCTCTGCCTGAAGCGCTTAGTGACCAAAATGGTCATGTGATTTTGCTCTGAATTGCTTCTACATTTGACTAAGTTTTGTATGACACTCAAGAGGCTGTAGAGTATAATGATTAAGAGCTTGGTTCTGGAGCCAGCCTGACTGGGCTCAAGTCCCAGTTATACTCCTTACTAGCTGTGTAATCTTAGACAAGAATATTTATTTTTCAATGCCTCAGTTTTCTCACTCATAGAAAAGGGAGTATATAACAGTATCTACTTCTCAGGCGTTGTTGTGATGATTAAATACATTAGAATTATAAAATACTTCAAGCAGTGCCTGACACATGGTAAGCCCTCAGTAAGTGTCAGACTATCCCAGAGACATTTAGGAAGGCTGCTTTGTAGAGGAAAGATGAAAGTTTCAGCCAAGATAGATTTTCTGAACGAAGATTTGATTATTTCTGTAACTTTGGCTGGGCTAACTCCTATTCTGCCAAGGTGTAAACATTCTTTCCTGAGGTCAGTGCTCGTCCTGCTAAAAGTAAATATGATACAGGTAACTGTGAATACAGGTATTTGGCCAAATTTCTTGTTAATCTCTCTGGAACTCCAAAATCTAGACAGTGAATTAGAAGTCCAAGAATAATAGAATTTCCTTCAAAAGTTTTGCCATTAATTCTCCTTAGAAGGTGTATATTGAACATGTTTTTGATGATGTGCTTTTATTCTTTCATCCACAATGTCATTGAGTGTTATTGTTTCTTGTCTGAAACATATTGTCTTCTGGCTAAATGAAAAGAAATGTAGGGAGACTTTTTGGTTTAAGTACATCCCAGAGCATCTACTAGTTTGCCAGGCACTGTGCTAAACTCTGATGTGGGCTCTGGAGATATGCAAATGAGTAAGACACTGCCCATGCCCTGAGAAGCTCACCTCTTGCAGCACAGTTATAACATTGTATGTTTTATAATAGGATGTTGTGTTAGTGTGAGGTGGAATGGAAGTGTGTATGGTTTGGTGGAAGTGGACATCTCTCTTTCTTTTATATCATTGTGTTATCACCTCTCCATATTTTTTCCATATTCCCCTATGTTTTTGTTTATTTGTTTTGGAGTCAAATTTTCCAGAGTTTCCCTATGAAACACTGATAGAAATGGCCATAAAAGAAGCTCCATTCTTGTTCATTAACTTGGAGAGGCAATTTACATCCTTCTTCTGTTTCACTTCCACCACTTCACCCAATTCCTGAGATTCTGCAATGATATGAACTGCTGAGGGCCAAGACTTTGAAGGGATCTTGGGATATTCTTTAGCTTAATGGAAACTTGGGTGTACCATGATATCCCTTAGTGATATATATATATATATATATATATATATATATATGTATAAGGGTTGCTATGAGTCAGAATCCACTCGACAGCAATGAGTTTGGTTTATACGTATATATGTTTCTGTCAAGTCGATTCTGACGCATAGCGACCCTATGTACAACAGAACAAAGACCCTATGTACAACAGAACAAAACACTGCTGGTCCTGTACCATCCTCACAATCATTGCCATGCTTGAGCCTATTGTTACAGCCACTGTGTCAACCCATCTCATAGAGGGTCTTCCTCTTTTTCACTGACCCTTTACTTTACCAAGCATAATGTCCTTCTCCAGGATCTGGTCCCTCTTGATATCATGTCCAAATTACATGAAATGAAGTCTCACCATCCTCACTTCTAAGGAGCACTCTGGCTGTACTTCTTCCCAGAAAGACTTGTTTGTTCTTCTGGTAGTCCATGGTATATTCAATATTCATCACCAACACCATGATTCAAAGGCATCAATTCTTCTTTGGTCTTCCTTATTCATTGTCCAGCTTTCACGTGCCTATGAGGCAATTCTTTTCTTTTTATTTAGTTGACTCTAACTTCCTTTAAAAGAGAAGATTAAGAACACAATTTCCAAACCCTTCACTATGCAAAGATGAGTATGTGACTATTCCTGATGCTGTCCTAGGAAGACCTGGGGTTGATTCTTTGAGATCCAAAAATGGACACTGTTTAATTTTTGCTTATGCTTAAGTATACCCCTCTGATATTGATGAGGATTCATGATAAAAAAAGTGAATTCACATTGACTTTAGTGGCCATGAGGAACATTCCTTTTACTGTTGTTTTTGCTATTGAGTCCACTCTGACTCATGGCGACCTTATGTATAACAGAACAAAATACTGTCCAGTCCTGCTCCATCTTCATGATCATTGATATGTTTGAGTTCATTGTTTTGGCTATTGTGTCAATCCATCTCATTGAAGGTTTCTCTCATTTTAATTGGCCCTCTACAAAACATGATTTTTTTTCTAGCATTAGATCTTTCCTGAAGACATGTGCAAAGTAAGTGAGTTGAAGTATTTCCATCCTCGCTTTTAAGGAACATTCTGGTTATATTTCTTCTAAGACTGATTTGTTCATTCTTTTCACATTCCATGGTATATTCACTGTTTTCACCAACACTACAGTTTGAATGTATCAGTTCTTCATCTGTCTCCCTTTTTCACTACCCATCCTTTCACTTCCAGCAAGTTTATCCAAGTCCTTCCAGAGCCATAGCTACACTTGGTCCTACTTGGTTTATTTAGACCCTTATTAAACAGATGACTTCTCTTCATTGCAAAAAGGGCAACCTAGATCCTCTAGGTAATATCTTGGGTCAGTCAACTCCTAATCACCATAGGGTGACTCTCACTTTTCCTCAATCCAAAAAACTAGTTAGATACTTGGTAAGACCCTGTTTTCTGGTAGAAATGTATTTTTCCATGACTGAGCAAAAATAAACAGCTGTTTCACTCAGTGTTCAACAATGTAAATCAACTTTTTTATTTTTTAATGGTAGACAAGCAAAAAGATGTGTTACCTTAAATTTTTTTTTCTTCGTGGCACGAACATCAAAGTTTTTTGGTGAGGACCACAAGGAAAAATGATGTCAAAATCTATTTTAGTGACTGTGAGGGCCCAATAAGAAAAAAATCTTAATTTCTACATTTTTTGTTTTGATGGGAAGCAGAAAGTTCTACTGATTTTAATAAGCACTTCAGTAAATCTCTTAATGAATCCAAATCTGTGACGTTGTAGCCCCATCTTGTTGCTGTTAGGTGCCATTCCGACTCATAGAGACCCTAGGGACAGCACAACGAAACAATGCCCTGTCCTGCGCCATCATCACAATTATTGCTATGTTTGAGCCCATTGTTGTAGCCACTGTGTCAATCCATCTCATCGAGGGTCTTCCTCTTTTTCAATGACCCTCTGCTTTACCAAGCAAGACATGGTTCTCCAGGGACTGATCCCTCCTGATAACATGTCCAAAGTATGTGAGACAAAGTCTTGCCATCCTTACTTCTAAGAAGCATTCTGGCTGAACTTCTTCCAAGTCAGATTTCGTTCTTCTGGAAGTTTATGGTATATGCAATATTCTTTGCCAACACCATAATTCAAAGACATCGATTCTTCCTTGGTCTTCTTTAGCCATTGTCCAACTTTCGAATGCATATGAGGCGATTGAGAGTACCATGGCTTGGGTCAGGTGCGCCTTAGTCCTCAAAGTCACATCTTTGCTCTTTAACACTTTAAAGAGTTTTTTTGCAGCAGATATGCCCAATGCAAAATGTCGTTTGATTTCTTGACTGCTGCTTCCATGGGTGTTGATTGTGGATCTAAGTAAAGTGAAATCCTTGATAACTTCAATATTTTCTCCATTTATTATGATGTTTCTTATTGTTCCAATTACGAGGATTTTTGTTTTCTTTATGTTGAGTTGTAATCCATATTGTAATCCATAGTATTTGATCTTCATTAGTAAATGTTTCAAGTTCTTGTTACTTTCAGCAAGCAAGATTGTGTCATTTGCATATCAAAAGTATTAATAAGTCTTCCTCCAATCCTGATGCTTCATTCTTTGTATAGTCTAACTTCTCGGATTATTTGCTCAGCATACAGATTGAATAAGTATGGTGAAGGATACAACCCTGATGCACACTTTTCCCGATTTTAAACCATGCAGTATGCCCTTGTTCTGTTAGAACGACTGCCTCTTGATCTACGTACAGGTTTCTCATGAGCACAATTAAGTTTTCTGGAATTCCCATTTTTTGTAGTGTTACCCATAATTTGTTATGATCCACACAGTCAAATGCCTTTAAGTAGTCAGCAAAACACATGTAAGTATCTTTCTCTTATTCTCTGCTTTCATCCAAGATACATCTGACATTAACAATGATATTCTTCGTTCCACATCCTCTTCAGAATCCAGCTTGAATTTCTGTCAATGTACTGCTGCAACTGTTTTTGAATTATCTTCAGCACAATTTTACTTGCATGGCATATTAGTGGTATTGTTCCATAATTTCTGCATTCTTTTGGATAACCTTTCTTTGCAATGGGCACAAGTATGGATCTCTTCTAGTTGGTTTATAGGTAGCTGTCTTCCAAATTTCTTGAGCGCTTTCAGCATTGCATCCATTTGTTGAAACATCCCAATTGGTATTCTGTCAATTCCTGGAGCCTCGTTTTTCACCAATACCTTCAGTGTAGCTTGGATTTCCTCCTTCAGTACCATCAGTTCTCGATTATATGCTGCCTCCTGAAATAGCTGAACACTGACCAGTTCTTTTTGGTACAGAGACTTTGTGTATTCCTTCCATCTTCTTTGGATGCCTCCCACATTGTTATGGGTCAAAATTGACTCAACGACAATGAGTTTGGTTTGGTTTTTGGTATATCATTCAATATTTTGCCCATAGAATCCTTCAATATCTCAACCAAGGGTTGAATTTTTTTCTTCAGTTCTTTCCACTTGAGAAATGTTGAGTGTGTGCTTCTCTTTTGGTTTTATAACTCCAGGTCTTTGCACATTTCATTATAATACTTTACTTTGTCTTCTCGAGCTGCCCTTTGAATTCTTCTGTTCAGCTCTTTTACTTCATCATTTCTTCCATTCACTTTAACTACTCTACATTCAAGAGCACGTTTCAGAGTCTCCTCTGATGTCCATT
Organism: Trichechus manatus latirostris; assembly: GCF_000243295.1. Lineage (NCBI taxonomy): Eukaryota > Metazoa > Chordata > Mammalia > Sirenia > Trichechidae > Trichechus > Trichechus manatus. The sequence continues at coordinate 2,476,939 of NW_004444175.1, forward strand.
TTGCTCTTTGCTTTCTTTCCTATCATGTATGATGTCCTTGATGTCATCCCACAACTCATCTGGTCTTTGGTCATTAGTGTTCAATGGGTTAAATGTGTTCTTGAGATGACCTCTAACTTCAGGTGTGATATACTCAAGGTTGTACTTTGGCTCTGGTGGACTTATTTTGATTTTCTTCAACCTCAACTTGGACTTGCATATAAGCAGTTGATGGTCTGTTCCACAGTTGGCCCCTTTCTTTGTTCTGACTGATTACATTGAGCTTGTCTATCATCTCTTTCCACAGATGTAGTCAATTTGATTCCTGTGTATTCCATCTTGCAAGGTCCACGTGTATAGTTGCCATTTATGGTGTTGAAAAAAGTATTCGCAATGAAGAAGCCGTTGGTCTTGCAAAAATTTGTCATTGATCTCCAGTGTCATTTCTAACACCAAGGCCATACTTTCCATCTACAGATCCTTCTTTATTTCCAACTTTTGCATTCCAGTCACCAGTAATTATCAATGTATCCTGATTGCATGTTTGATCAATTTCAGACTGCAGAAGTTGGTAAAAATCTTCAATTTTTTCACCTTTGGCCTTAATAGTTGGTGTGTAAATTTGAATAATAGTCTGCCTTGTAGGTGTATGGATATTATCCTATCACTGACAGAGTTTACTTCAGGATAGATCTTGAAATATTCTTTTTGATGATGAATGTAGCGCCACTCCTCTTCAATTTGTCATTCCCAACATCATAGACCAAATGACTGTCTCTTCAAATTGGCCAGTATCAGTCCATTTCAGCTCACTAATGCCTAGGATAGTGATCTTTATGCATTCTATTTCATTTTTGATGACTTTCAATTTTTCTAGATTCATACTTTGTACATTCCACATTTCGATTATTAATGAATGTTTGCAGCTGTTTCTTCTCATTTTGAGTCATGCCACATCAGCAAATGAAAGTCCTGAAAGCTTTATTCCATCTGTGTCATTAAGCTTGGCTCTACTTTGAGGAGGCAGCTCTTCCGCAGTGGTATTTTGAGTGCTTTCCAACCTGAGGGGCTCATCTTCCAGCACTGTATCGGACAATGTTCTACTGCTAGTCATAAAGTTTTCACTGGCCAATTTTTTCAAACGAAGATCACCAGGTCCCTCTCCCTTGTCTGTCTTAGTCTGGAAGCTCCACTGAAACCTGTCTAGTATCGCTGACCCGGCTAGTATTTGAAATACCAGTGGCATAGCTTCTAGCATTGCAGCAACTTGCAAGCCACCACAGTAGGACAAACTGACAGATGATTGGTGGAGCCCTGTCTTATACAGCAGCAATGCCAGAATAGATTGGATAAACATCTGAGAGTTATGTAGTTAACGTCAAAATAAGATGATTTAAAGTTTGCCTATCTATTTAACTGGGAATGAAGGAGTCAGGAGCAAATTCAGATTTCTCTGTTCATAGCTTTTTATTATTTCAGTTACTTATTGAGCCCTGGTGGCATAATGGTTAAGTGCTCAGCTGCTTACCAAATGATGTGTGGTTCAAACTCACCAGCAACTCCATTAGAGAAAAGACCTGGTGATTTGCTTCTGAAAAGATTTAAAGCCTAGGAAACCCTATGTGGCAATTCTACTGTCTTAAAGGGTTGCTATGAGACAACTCGATGGCACACAACAACAGCAATAGCTATTTACTGCATAATGTAACATTGCATATCTAGAAGATGAGAGAAAAAATTAGATTTCTGGAGTTCCTTTCAGGTTTAAGATGCTATAATTTCATGATTTCTAGCCCTTGAAGGGACTAGAGAAATAAACAACCATAATGCAAATTATACTACTATCACTTTAAACATGTGCTATGATAGAGCTTGAAGGAGTTTTTATATCTAATATATACTTATTGGTCCAGGGTATGTTGTACCTAAATGACCTTGGACTCATGGTGTATACCTATCAATAAAATTGTGTATCAGTGGAGACTTCACAGCTCTTCCTGGCCACCCATCCTAATGCTTCATAAATTTTAAGGTAAATAAGTTTCCCTATGTCCAGGGTTAAGTGCCTTTGAACATATTGCCATACTCTATACATTTTGAAGTCCCAAAGCCCTTTCATAAAGCATGAAAATCCATCCTCCTCCCACTTTTTTAAAATCCTTATGCACACTCAAGATACACAGTTCACTTCATAGCAATAAAATCCTTTGCTGGGTTTCTGAACAGTAACATTTTACACTAATTTACTAATTAATAGAAAAACAAAAAACAAAAGAAACAAGTCGAGTCATAGTGACGCTACAGAAGAACAGAGTAGAACCGCCCCAGTAGGGTTTCCAAGGAGCAGCTGGTGGATTCTGTCTACGTTTTGGTTAGCAGCTGAGCTCTTAACCCCCGCGCCCCCAGCGTTCCAAATGGATAGAAGCTACATTTTTTTTCTATTCTGTTTCTTAAAAATTTCTTTCTCTTTTTTCTTACTTCCTTTTGAACTTCCTCCTGGATAAATGTGAGGTAACCTGTTGGTTCAGAACCAAAGTAGCTTTTAAGAATGAATGGATTAATAAAAATAATGACAAGAAATTAATTAGGACCTAAGTTGAAGGTGTTAGTTGTTCTTCTGTTGGTTCATATGAGCCTATCTTACAGTGGTAAGAATCATAAATAATGAACTTATATGTAAAATTAATGACAATGGTACATTTGGTGGGTTGTTAAGTGACATCCAGGAAAGTGGTAAACACACATTAAGGCCATAACAGGCAGCTTTCACTGTGAAATATCCATTTCCGGAACATTGACCATTTCTTTTTCTTGCTGCACTGTAGGGTTCTCTTTATACCATTTTCTGATTCTCTTTCTGGCACAATGAATAACACATGGCAAGTATCAGCTTTCCTTGGTTCCTGTGTTTAGTGCCGTTGAGGTGACTTGCCAGATTCTCTTGTTTGTCTGTCTCTCCTACAGTCACTTTTATTTTCTTCTTCCTACTTCACAACTAGAAAAGACGCACCAGTGGATACCACCATTGGTGCCCATAGATCAGGCCTTGTGTTGATGACCTCCTTGGTGGGCAATTTTCACTTCCCTCTCTGCTGATTCAATGCAGACAAGAGAATTTGAGCAAGAGCCAGGACATGTGGCAGCCCTTAAGTTTCCTTCAGATTTTATGAGCTCAGAATCCAATGTGGAGTCCACCCTTCTCTCTATCGCTGGCCTTGACATCATGGAATTTGCACCACCACACTGCACTTGAAACTTGGAAATTGCCTATTCTCCATGTTATTGGAGGAGTTTGCTTATTGATTCTGAAGTTGCTATTTGGTCACAATTCAGAGTGTAATGTAGAGATCTCATCTTCCAAATCCTGCCTGTGTGCTCTCTTTCCTATGCAGCAGGGTGTAATTTTGCTTGTGGTATATGCAAGCACCTTTTCCCAGCATGCCATCATCTAAGCATTCCTTTCCTTGACCCAGATACAATTATGTTCTATCAATGTAATGTTCTCAATCCTTTAGTTATGTGGCTGTGCCAGGTATCCCTAATTTTTCTGTTCATCTAAACATATAGCTTTATGTTATTATAAATAGAATGCACATTTGGAGATGGAAATACACTCTTCATTAGGTATACCAGTACAAACCACTGGCCTCTGGCCATGCTTCTCTAATGGTGTAATTTCCATACCCCTGGGGGATATGGCTATGTATCCTCTTTTTATTTTGAAGGCTATAATTGTAAACACATGTCTTTGACGGGATACCTTATATCAATAGCCTTCATCCACCCTGCCAGAAGAGGTGCACAGAGTAACGCAACATCAAAGGAAACGCAAGGAAATGTTGGTCTATTATTTGAGATATATCTGGGCTGGGCTCATATTAGCTTATTCCTAGATTTGAAAATCAAACCTCAGGCTAAGGTAGAGAGGTTGTAGGGGAGAAATGTTGGTACCAAATAGATGAGATTAAAAAAAAAATCATAGAGTAAAAAGGGTTCATTGTAGTCATTTGCATGGCAAAACCACCAAATCCGAGGTACGTAAACCAGAGTCCACTATCAGTCACATGCATTCAGTTTATTTATATTATAATTTCCCAGATCTGTCTGAACTGATTTGTGAATTTTCAGTGAAAAAGTTCCTGGTTTCTCTACTTACTTTCATTCAGAGAGTACCGTTTGCGAATCTATGGTCTGTCTTTATTTAATAAAGTCTTGTTACAAGAAACAAAAAACAAACACCAAGTTCTTTAGTGGCCTCCTGGAGCCTGATTTTTAAAAGGTTATTGATGATCAATGACTCCGGATATTGTTATAGGGTTCCTTTACGTGCAAACGTACTCCTAAATGTATATGAGGTCGCCATAAGTCAGAGCCAACTTGACTGCAACTGACAACAGTCTTAAACAGCATCCTACTAAGTGACTTTCTTAAGAGAAAAAAGACTATTAATAGTGAATAGTGAAAACTAAATATATGTTTTGCTTTTAGGTAAAAATCACTCATTCTGCTCTCTCTCGTATTACAAATACTTTAATTAGTGAGGCTGTGCCAAGAAATTCAAAACTTTGAAAATTTTTTTTCTGAATTTTGTAGTTAGCTTCATGAAGAAAAGATAAAGATTTTCTGATTTTGGTGTTGTATTCTTTTTTTTTTTAAATGGGATGTCCTTGTAGAATTTCAGCAACTCTTTAATACCCTATGGCAGTTCTGTTCCCATTATTAGTGTTCCATGCTGTAGGGAGGTGCTGTAGGACCTTTCTAACAGTTATGTAGAAGTTGAAGTTTGCTGGAACTCTGACAATTATATGGAGAACACTGGGTGTGGTGCCTTTGTGATCAGTGCCAGGACAGCAGATGTCATGAGCCTTTGTTCATAGGACACATTTGTGTCAGATGGACGTACTAAGCTAAGAAAACAAAGTCGAGGCCTTATTTTATGTCCCCTTCCCCTAGGACCAGCACATATCATTTAAGAAAAGTCTGTTTATGAGGAAGCCTTTTTTTTTTTAAACATGAAAATGACTTCAGAATGGTTGACATTCACCAACTAAAATGCTATATTTTCCCAAGCTTAATAATGTATTTTAGTAATGTATTGTCAATATGAAATTAGGCAGAATGAGATAAGCTTCAATTACATTGTGGCTAAAAAAAGAAGATGCTCACATAATTTAGTTATACTTTTATCACTTGCTGTGGAGTTGACTCTGACTCTTGAATAAATATTAAAAAAAAATCTGCAAGTTCCTTAGGGAGAGTCACAAGAAGATTGAATTTGAGGAGTTAACAAGCTTGATGAAAACTTTCGAGTCCTTGGATCAATATTTCCTTATATTTTTCATATCACGGCATACACATAAAATGATAACATACCTATGTCACATTATAGTAAACAGACTTGTAATAAGACCAGCGACTAGGGTGGATGGCCACTTCAGATGCTGCCCCTCTGCGTTAAGAGTTGAGGAAATCGATATTTGCATGTGCCCTTAGATTTTACATTTATTTCTTTCCTTCCTTATTGTAATTTATTTTATTTTTATTTTATTTACTTAAAACTTATTGTAATTTATTTTAGAAGACCAGTGTGAACAAAAAGGTGTACTTTTTATTCTTAGATTTTCCACTGATTTCCAGGAGGAAAAATTTAGTCAAATTAATTATTCTCAATTTCAGAGCTTCTGTTTTAATTAATAGGCATGAGTTGGAATTCACTTGATGGCAATGGGTTTAGTTTTTTTGTTGGCTTAGGAGCCCTGATGGCGCAGGATTTAAGGATTTGGCTGCTAACCAAAAGGTTGGCTGTTTGAATCCACCAGCTGTTCCTTGGAAACCCTACGGGGCAGTTCTACTCTGTCCTATAGGGTCTCTATGAGTCGGAATCAAGTTGAAGACAGTGGGTTTTGCTGGTTTTTGGTTGTTGGTTTAAAAAAAAAAAAAGAGTTTCTTTCTTTAAAACCAAATCTAACTATGCTCTGGTGAGCCCCAAATGCCTAGCAGATTTCCATCGGCCTGATTAGTATCCACCATAGTAATTGATGCTGGAAACAGCACAAATAAACCAAAAATTAGGAACGACAATAGCATGCTGAAAATTTTGCAGTACGTTTCAGCTTCATTTACCCAAATTTTATTTGATGTTATGGTTTTTGCTATTTTGAATCATAGGGATAGACCGTTCATTCTCAGCTAAGGTTGAAGGCCAGATGACCTTGAACCTTGTACTTTGCATTTTAAGTATTGATTCTTACAGATATTTGAAATTCCTCCTTTTTCTTTTGTAATTTTCCCCTCTCCTCTCCCTCCCTCCCTTCCTCCCTTCTTCCTTCTTCCCGTTCTTTCTTTCTCCCTCCTTTTTTCCCTTCTTTCTTCTCCTTCTTTTTTTTTTGTAAAAAACATTTCTGAATTTTTAAGGCAGTCTCTTAAGACAACGGAGAAGGCCTCGTTAGTCAGATAGGATACGTTGAGGGCAATCATTATGAATGTGGCAGCTTTTTCTGTCTTTTCCTTTTTTATCCTTTTTTGCCCTCTCATTTCAGAAAGTTAAAAAATATTGAGTTCATTAAAGAAGACTTTCATGTGGTTACCTTCTGTTGTAGTAAAAAAAAATTCATAAAGATGGAAAGCCATCCAGAAATGGAGTTTTATTTAGATTATATGAATCAGGTTAAAGTTTTCAGTGTATGTTTTAATTAGTAAGGGTGACCCTTGGCCACAGTTTGCAGTTTGGATTCATTCAGTCTTTCTGTTCTTCAAACGTTTTACATTTAGCAAACTCTAGAAGTTATTATTCATTTATTTGATTTCTAAAATGCACTCATCACCCTGGACCCGGGGCATATTTACATCAGTGATGCAAATTTAATTAATACAACATTGTTTGGTTCTCCCCCAGCAAGGGGATTTCCTTACCTCCCTCCTGCAGCCACCATGAATCAGAAGAAGAGCCAGCTTGAACAGATGGACCATGCAACTAACTGGGCTTTAAAGGAGACATTTAAACTGTTATTATCCTGGGAGAGGAAATGAGTCTGTACAAAATGACTTTCTCTTGGTGGTCAGGTGGGTGGAACCTCCAACAAGCCTATGCCACTTGACCTACACCGTTGTGAGGCAGTATGGAGAGAAAGCTGAAAATAATGCTAAGGTTATGCCTTCTCCTTTACCCACAAAAAGACCCAGGGCAACAAAAAGGAAACTTTAAAATACTTCCTTTACACATTAGGCTGCCAGGAAACACTGGATACAAGTGACTTGAGACTGGGTAGCCAATGTCTTTCCAATGTTACTGTTGTTTTTTTTTTTCCTCCAGACCAAGTTACAATGACTGCAGGGCAATATAATCACTGAATGCACACATCTGGAATCATCTTGCTTTGGTTTAAATCCAGATATTTCTTATTTGTAAAATAGGAATAAAAATAGTACCTAATTCACGGATTGTTGTGTGCATTCAGTGAGATAATGTGCACAAAGCGTCTCTAGCAGTAAATGGCACATAGAAAGAACTCAGTAAATGCTAGCAGTGGTTTTTATTAGAGAGTTGCCTGCCTTGGAGAGGCCTAAAAGACCAGTTTTTGACCCTATAACTCACATTAAAATAGAAGTAGTATGTTTCCATCATTAAAACATTTTTCCTGACTGATGAATATTGATGGAAGTTTCTGGAAAAACTCACTGTGGTACTACCAACACACAACATACTGATTGTCATGAGGGGTTTCGACACACATGATGGCAATGATGTTGACCAAACAGGAACATAAAATCTCTGGACGGCACAGTATCAGTGAGCTCCTCAGCAGTGGCCTTCTATGTAGTGCCTATGCCAATCACTCTCACAAGCCATTTCATTATCTCCTGTCTACTCCCTAAGAGAGAGACATTACAGATCAGCAAAAGCATCCATTGACTGTTCAGCAATAGCAATAAGAATGAGCTTCATAAGATGATAATTTTTGGGTTGTGGCAGTATATGTAGGAAGATGGCAGGGTTGGGGGACGTTTCACTAAAGCGTTTATGTTTTGTTACTCGTCTTTTTGTTTAAAAACCCAGGTATTAAGATACTATTTCAACATTACATGTCAAAAAAAAAAAACCAACAAAACCTTTGCCATTGAGTCTATTCTGACTTATAGAAACTCCATAGGACAGAGTAGAACTGCCCTATAGGGTTTCCAAGGAGCGCCTGGTGGATTCAAACTGCTGACCTTCTGGTTAGCAGCTGAACTCTTAACCACTAGGCCACCAGGGTTTCCATTACATGTCAAGAAGGAAAAAATTTAATTGAATGATTGTGGCTTTCTTTACTTAATTCCAAAATAACTATTTGAAAGATAAAAATAGATCTTATCTGGTTATTGACTAAACAAACTTTATAAATAATTGAAATATGACTGAATAAGTTTTTACTTTTCACTGAAGTATTTGTGTTTGTTTAGTAGTGGTTCTATTTTTTTGCTTCCATATTATTTATGTGCAAAATATACTCCCATCAGTAATGTCTGTTATTTCAAATTCTATGATTTCCTATCAGCTAGTGTTAGGTTTTTATTGAGATATGAGGATAATTTGTTCCTCTTTCCCACATACAAAATTGAGAATAATTGATTTAGATGGTTCATCAGCCCTTTTGGCCTCCAAGGAAGCTTAGAGCCCTTTCCTGCCTTCACTCAAGGTTCCAACAATTGCCAACATACCACATTCCACACTCAAAAGGTGGGAGTGTTTCTCTGAACTGATCTAAATGGCACCCCATGTGGGAAAAGAGAGAGCCCATGAGTCTAGGTAAAGTGTACCTGGAAGCAGCTCTCTTGGGATCTTTCCTTTTACCCCACTCCAGAGAAAGATATGAATTACAGTGTGGGAAAGCCCACTCTAGATATTAGGGACAAATTCTCTGAAACTCCTTCAGTTAGCTCGTTTTACCTCACAAAAGAAGGCCCTTCCTTCCCTTAGATATGTAGAGGTGAGATTTGGGATTTGGGTTTGGGCTTCGAGTTGAAGGGTGGTTCCTTAGATCCACCTGGGCAGATGGTTTCTCTGCATAGTGCAAGCCATCTTACTGGAATTGTATAATGGAGTTTGGGCACAAAAGCATCTTCTAATAAGAATGCGTTCCTTGGCCCTAATCATAATCCTTTAGTAATTTTTCATTAACAGGTGGCTAGTTAGGGACAGAAATGAGATATTCCATAGCCCCTAGCCAAATAGCACACACATCTGCAAATATTTCTATATCAATAGTGAGTCTCAACTCTTACTGAATAGAGTGGATGAGTGTTTTTCAGTGCCATATTTGGGGAGATAAGACTAGAAATCATTGGTTATTATTAGTTTATAGTACTCCATAGTTTGCAGAATATGATTGGTTCCATCACTTGATTTGTATTATCTCTATCTGCATAGTCCATACAGACTTGCATAAAGAACACTGTGTATTTGAACCCACATGGAAATAGACCAGTAAGGAGGATTTTTATGAAGATGGAAATGTCTGCAACACGTAGCCATGGGAATGTACATAACCTCTCTGGAGGGGCGTCCTGAGTGCCTGCCTTGTGCTAATTCTCAGAAGGAAGAGAATTGAATTGCATGTGAAAGAAATCTTGGAAAACTTCTCTCCTGGAATTTAAAATTTTGTGGCACTCCCAAATCCAATAGAAGACAGAAGAAAGACTATATGCACTTATGAAACAAAATATGTTTGAATTTGTCCCATGTCTAACAACATAAATATGAGATGAAGAAAAACATCCTAATACCAGCAAAAATTCATTTCTTTAAAAAACTCTAGTTGGGGTGACCCTTCCAGTGTTCTAGTCCAGACACTTATTATAAAATGGGGCAATCAAATGCCTTCCAAATTCTCAAATTCTTTGGGGTGCAGTTGAGTTGTGGTTTTTACTTTAAACATTCAGTGGAATGCTGAAATGAATCCTATCCTGTAGCTTTCTGTCAGCAAGAGGTTTCCCACCATGTGTATTGGAACAAGGCCTGTTATTGCTATTAATGTTTTTGCCATTACAGTAGCATTATGCTAATTCTGATGGGCTGATCAGTGTCATATTTGTTCCCAGCCAATTCCATTCTTAGATTCTCTGTCTGTAGACAACAGGGAATGGCGCGCTGAGATAGCTGCCTTTCATTTGATTTTTATTATTTGTTATATATTTACACTCTTTAGCGTGGGTAGTCCCCAGAATATGTAATCAGACATTGGATGTGCAGTATTCTTTACAGTCTGTAGGAGAAGATACAGTTATGGAAAACATGATATAATTCTTTATTCTTTAGTGCTGGAAATAATTTTTCAAGTGAAATTTACATGGAGGCTTAACATATGAGAAAAGATGAAAGTGAAGCTGTTTTGAATAGGTCTAAGGAAACTGGGGGTGGTCTGTTTGACCCTACAAGTATGTCTACATAACTTCCTTCTTGCATAAGTCCTGGGAAAAGTTGCCCCTAAGTACATGGCAGTATATTAAATTCTTGAAGTGAAGAGAAATTGCTGAGATTAATGTTAATAATTTCTACCTTGATTAATTAATTTAGTTCATCAATAAGTATTTAGAGAGTGCCCATTATGTGCCAGACTTTGTGTCTCATGCATAGGATGATAATGAGAACAATAATCACTGATACTCATTGAAAGTTTATTGTATAAAGCAAATATAGAGAATCTCAATTATCTTAAACATCCTATTAGGTAGGATTGTTATCAGCTCAATTTTACAGTTGAAATAACTGAGGCTTAAAGCAGTTAAGCGCCTTGCCTAAGGTCACATGACTAGTAAGTGGAGGAGCTGGAGTTAGATTTTGGATGCCAAACTCTTAGACATTATGCTCCCTAGAATTATATAAAACATTGATTTAAGGCTTACTATGCTCTAGGTGGAGCCCTGGTGGTGCAGGGGTTAAGAGCTTGGCTGCTAACCAAAGGGTTGGCGGTTCGAATCCACCAGCCACTCCTTGGAAACCCTATGGGGCAGTTCTACTCTGTCCTATAGGGTCGCTATGGATTGGAATTGACGTGACAGCAACAGGTTTATGCTCTAGGCACAAGTTAAGTATGTTTACATGTATTCTGTATTTTAATTCTCTTAACAATCCTATATTTAGACATTATTATATTGTTATTATTATCCTCATTTTATACTTATGAAAACTGAAGCACAAAAAATAATTAAAATAATCTTCTTAATGTCACAGACCAGGTGGTAGCAGAGTTAAGATATCAACCAGAAAACCTATACATGTGCTTAAATACCATTTTTTAATAAACAAGAACAGTCCATATTCTCAGAAAGCTTATGGTAGAGTTGAGGTATAGATATGCAAATAACAATCCATTACAAAAAGACTTTGGCCTCTTTAAAAATATGGCCAAATATTCTGGGAAATGTTGATCTTAGCCTAGTGCTCTAATGGGTCTCTCTCTATTTGTACCCTACAAAAAGCTTTTACAGATACCTTTTCATCAGCTTTGAGATTCCCCCAAGCTCTGCCTCCCACCCTTCTCTGAAAAACTTTGTTAGCTTTTGGCTTGGTTTCTCTGCTTTCCATCCTATTGGCTTGTACCCAGATTTTCCCTCTTTGCTTATGTCTCAGAAATACAAACATTTTAACATCTGCCGGCTCTTATGCTCCTGCTGCAACTTTTCCCACCCCACCCTGGCCTCTCTCCCAGATGCATGCTCTGCAGCCTGCCCTTGTGCCACGCCCCTCTGCGAGGATGGAGCACTGAACCCACGGGCCAGCTCTTTGAGTGGGCTCTTGATACTGAAAATGTGGTTGTACCAACAGTACAGAGCTTGTCAGAAATGCAGAATTGTGGGCTCTACCCCAGACCTACTGAATCAGCCTGAATTTTGATAAGACCCCATATGATTTTTGTGCCTAGGAGGTAAGATCTTAAATGGCACACAGAAAAAGTTTATGTTCACTTGGGGCTATCAGGGAAGCTTTCACAGTGAAAGCAGTACATGAGATGGTACTAGAGGAATGAGTAGGAGTTTTCGGGGGGTGGAGAAGGTCAGTATCCCAGGCTTGGAAAACAGCGTGTGCAAAGGCATAACTGAGGAACTTCTAGTTCAGTTTTTCTAGAGCATATCATGTGAAAGGGAAAGATGGGTGTGGTGGCTTTAAAATATGGTTCCAAATCTTTGACACTCCTTCCATCAAGTGTCCATCGCATCTGGGTGGGCTTGTGACTGCTTTGGCCAATAGGGTTTAGTGGAAGTAACACCATCTGACTGCCAAGGCTAGGTCATGAAAGGCCATGAAGCTTACACTTGCTTGTGGAGCCTTGAGCCACCATGTAAGAAGTTTGAATACCTTAAGTTGTCATACTCGTATATACTGGTATTCAATAAAGAGTTTGAAATAGAGAAATATGGTATTTGCAAGATCATAGACAAGGTAACTTAGTTAAAAAGCTATTGAAATATTTAGAAGAAAAGTGATAAATGTTGGGACTAGGGAAGTTGTTAGTTGGAATGGAGAGAATAAATCTGAAAACTATTTAGGAGGTAAAATTTGCAGAACTTGATGATTGATTGGATGTGAGGGTAAGGCAAAGTATTTTCTTTCCATTCATCAAAATAGGAAATGTAGAAAGAGAAGGAGGTGTTTTGTGGGAAGAGAATCAGTGTAGATTGGATCTTTTGGGTTTGATGTGTCTTGGGACACAACTAGTTAGAGGTGCATACACAAGAGTTGGGTTTGGACTAGGACTGGCTGGTAATTATTAATGCATAGGTCAAAATTACAAATGCAATTTTTCACCACTGCTATTCGGAATATCTGATGGTGGCTGTTTGAAAGGTTGAGGGGAAGATTCTTAATGTGGGTCTTGGTGTAGTAGGAGCAAGAGCCATGATCAGTGATTGATATTTACCTGGTGCAAGCAAAGGAGAGTGATTATTTGCCTGAAGTATATTTACCCACATTGATACTGATTGTATGAGCTGTTGAGAAGGGATAATATTCAAGTGGAGGTACTGTGAGGAACACCAACATTTATCTCTTTTGAAATCTTCCTACCTTTTTTTGAGGACGATGACATCTGAAAAATATTGATCTAATTCATTGTTATTTGTGGCATGATGTTTTCTGGGACTGACCCACTATGGTGCTGGGTAATTTCAAGAGCTGGCAATAGTAATGGAGCAGCTTAGGCTTCCCTGCAAACGAAAGATTATCATAAGATTATAGAATTGGAAAAGAAATTTGGAGACTGGCCATTCCAACCCTCTCATTTTACTGAAAAAGGAGATTGAAGCTTGGGAAGATGTGCCTTGTCTAAGATCACTTAATAAGCTTTGTAATTCCTTTGAAATCTGTACAGTTCTATACAAAATTTTCTTTTTAGGGATAGAGCCAGGGCTGGAAGCTTGCTTCCTGAGTGTTGGTCTAACTTCACTGTGATGACGTTGGCTTATGATGAACTGAATCAGTTACATAGCAGATAGAAACCACTGTGTAACTGCCCAGGGTGAACCAAGGATTCCCCTCACACTGATGACACCTACTACCACTCAGGGCCATCAGAAGCAGGACTGCTGCTAGATGTGGAGCCCAGAAGATAACTACAAATTATCAGGGAAGGGCAGGAGATGGCTGGGAGAGTTTCCAGAATGGTGGTTTCTGTAACATCTGTAGCCTCAGAACTTAGGAAGAACTAGCAGAAATGTGTTTTTGCAAATGTTTTTCATGGATTTAAGACATAAGCTGTTCAACAGATTGTATTGCTTAAAAAATATGACTGGTTTTAGCTGACAAGTTGGATCTTATGAAGTGATTGATACCAGCTGCCAATTGTCAATGTCAGAGGATGTTCCAAATTGGCACTCCCCAAAGACCTTGAGTGGATTGGCTTAAAGTGGGAAGGGAAGATTTAGGGGTGGAAAAATAAAGTTTTCTAAAGTTAATGTAATTTTGATGGTATTTGAAATACAAATATCTATTAGAACACACAAAAAGTTAAGTAGTCCAAGCTCACTCTAGTTTGTGGGCTGTGTCCTCTAAGGGTGTAGGTGCCCTCCTTTATCTTTTATTTGATTTTTATTAGATTTTGTAAAAGCAAAATTCTATCTATATTTAAGCAGTGCAAAGGATTGGAGGAAGACTCATTAACAACCTGCGATATGCAGATGACACAGCCTTGCTCGCTGAAAGTGAAGAGGACTTGAAGCACTTACAGATGAAGATCAAAGACTCCAGCTGAAACATAGCAATGATTGTGAGGATGGCACAGGACTGGGCAGTGTTTCGTTCTGTTGTACATAGGGTGGCTATGAGTCAGAACTTAGTCAATGGCACCTAACAACAACAACACATACCTCTTGAAACCATCAGCACAATCAAGACAATGAAAATATCCATCACTTTGAAAAGTTCCTGTAACTTTTCAGTCGTTTTGTAATCCTTTCTTCTCAGCCCTCCTGCCTTCTCATCTTTTAATTCCCAGTCAACTGATCTACTTCATGCCACTATACATTAGTATGCATTTTCTAGAACTTCATATAAATGTTTTTACCTGGCTTTTTTCACTCAGGGTTATTATTCTAAGATTCATCTATGTTGTAGCATGTATGTATAAATCAGTTTCTGTTAAGTGAATTTTGACTTATAGCAACCCCACATGCTTCAGAGTAGAACTGTGCTTCCTAGGGTTTTCAATGACTGTGACCTTTCAAAAGTAGATTGACAGGCCTTTATTCCAAGGCACCTCTGGGTGGATTTGAACTGCCAGCCTTTTGGTTAGTTTGCTTAACCGTTTGGAACTTAGTATGTATCTAATAATTCATCCTTTTAATTGTTAAGTAGTATTCCATTGGATGAATGTACCACAGTTTGTTTATCTATTCACCTTTTGATGGGTCTATGGATTGTTTCCAGTTTTTGGCCATTACAAATAAAGCTACTTATTATTTTATTTCTCTTGGATAAATACTTAAGAAAGAAATGGCTGGATCATATGAGGAGAATGTTTAAATTTTTAATAAACCTCCAAATTGTTTTCCTAAGTCGTTGTATCATTTTATATTCCTATCAGCAATTTGTGAGAGTTCCAGTTCCTCCAACACTCCCCATTCCCCTCCAATACTTGGTATGGCCATAGATTGGAAGGGTAGGTGAAAAGTAGAGAGAAATTATGATGCTCAGCTAGGGACTTGAACTTTAATTAGGAGGCAGATTTAACTGGGAGACTCATTAAAAGTTTGAGAATAAGGGAGGGAAAACTTGTATGAGGTTATTTGACAAGATCAATCTTTGATGGTGTATGCAAGGCGGGTTGGGGTGGGGAGAAGCTGATGGTTGAGAATTCAGCTTGGGTAGCTAATGAAATGCTCCAGTCAGGAGAAGAAAAATCTCTGAACCAGTGAGATCATGATGAAAATGTAAAGGTAGGGGCAAATGGAAGAGACAGATTAAAGGGAAAATTAATCACCCTTGTTTTATTTTGTCTTGTCTTTACAAGAATGGAAGGAGAAGTTGACTTGTACTTTTCTAGCTTTAGAGACTAGGAGAAGAGTGGTACCATTAATATTAACAGACAACTTAGAAGGTACATTTTTTTTTTTTTTAATATTTTATTGTACTTCAGGTGAAGGCTTACAGAACAGATAGTTTCTCATGTAACAGTAACACACATGCTGTTTTATGA
>NW_004444175.1:2499640-2501094 GCF_000243295.1 Trichechus manatus latirostris
AAAAAAAAAAAAAGCAACACCAGCAGTCAACGAATGGCACTCAGAGAGCCAGCCAGTGCGGGCTGGTGTTTCTGGACAAGCGACTGTGTCCGTGGGAAACAGAGGAGGCTGAGTGTGAGTGAAGAAGTGTGGAGAGTGGGAAAGCGTATGTCACAAATTGCCTGCACTCTGGGGACCCTCAGGAGGGAGCAAATAGGGTGCACGGAGCCAGGCACCCAAATGAAAGGAAGGGGAGGTGGCGAGAGGCAAGGGAGAAACCAAGAGAAGCAGGAGAAAAAGGAAACAAACAAACAAAAAAAACAGCACCAGCAGCCAACAAATGACACCCAGAGAGCCGCCCGCCCATGCGCGCAGAATCCAAGCAGCTGGCGGCCCCCAGTGAAGAGACTGCGGCCGCGGGAAGTAGAGGAGCAAACGAACAAAGGCCCCGGGATCTCACCAGCGCAGCAGCCCAGACCTGGGAGCAGCCGCATGCCCAAATGTATCCCCACAGCCCCACAGGAAAGGGAAAAGACAGCGCTCGGAACCAGGCACCCGAGCAAAAGGAGGGGGGAGGCAGTGAGTGGCAAGTGGGAATCCAAAAGAAGCAGAAAAAGAAAAAAGGGAAAAAAAAAAAAGCAACACCTGCAGCCTACAAACGGCACCCAGAGAGCCGCCCGCCCGGGCGCGTGGAATCCAAGCAGCCGGCAGCCCTGGGTCAAGAGCCTGCGGCCCCGGGAAGCAGAGGAGCAAACGAACAAAGGCCCCGGGTTCTCACCCGTGTGGCAGCCCAGACCTGGAAGCAGCCGCACACCCGAACATAGCCCCACAGCCCCGCAGGAAAGGGCAAAGATGGCGCTCGGAGCCAGGCACCCGAGCAAAAGGAGGGGGAGGCAGCGAGAGGCAAGCGAGAATCCAAAAGAAGCAGAAAAAGCAACACCAGCATCCAACAAACGGCACCCAGAGAGCCGCCCGCACGGGCGCGCGGAATCCAAGCAGTCGGCAGCCCTGGGTCAAGAGCCTGCGGCCCTGGGAAGCAGAGGAGAAAATGAACAAGGGCCCCGGGATCTAATCAGCGCAGCAGCCCAGACCTGGAAGCAGTCACACGCCCAAACGTAGCCCCACAGCGCCGTAGGAAAGGGCAAAGACGGCTCTCGGAGTCAGGCACCCGAGCAAAAGGAGGGGGGAGGCAGCGAGTAGCAAGCGAGAATCCAAAAGAAGCAGAAAAAGAAAAAAGGGGAAAAAAAAAAAAAAGCAACACCTGCAGCCTACAAACAGCACCCAGAGAGCCTCCCGCCCGGGCGCGCGGAATCCAAGCAGCCGGCAGCCCTGGGTCCAGAGCCTAGGTCCCGGGAAGCAGAGGAGCAAACGAACAAAGGCCCCGGGTTCTCACCCACGTGGCCGCCCAGACCTGGAAGCAGCCGCACACCCGAACGTAGCCCCACAGCCCCGCAGGAAAGGGCAAAGACGGCGCT
>NW_004444175.1:2501531-2517958 GCF_000243295.1 Trichechus manatus latirostris
GTAGGGGACCTCTGCATGAATCTCTCCTCGCTCTCTGTTCTCTTTCAGTATTCTTACTCCGTTTGGTGTTCGGCTGAGTTGTTTATCTCTTCATTCGATGTTCTAGGGTTTCAGGATTGTTGATTCTCTGTTTGGCTTAGTTTTTCGGATCTTTGTTGTGGAAGGACGGCGTGGTGCTTCTGCCTAGAGCGCCATCTTGCCGGCTTCCCTCAGGTATATCTAGAAGGTACTTTTTAAGGAAAGAAAATGAATTCTTATTTAAATATGGTCATTTTGAAGTGCATTCAACTCTGTTCTATAATGTTTCATTTTGATGTAAATGTTTCCACTGTGTTTCAATGCCAATTGAATTTTAGGTGAGCATATAAACATGTAGAAAAGGAACTTTGGAAATAAGTTAGTAGAAGCTGCCCCTGGGGTGGGGACAAGGGAGAAAAGCAAGATGTAGAACTGGGGGTGGGGCTTTAAGGAGTTGGGCAAAGGAGCTATGGAGGCGTGTATTTGAGAAACTTTACTTACAAAGTGATAGCTCAAGTTGAGAGACATGGATGACCACACCAGGGGTCATTCATGGTAATTTTAAGTGCCTCTCAGGGGCAGCATTATTGGAAATCATGTTCTGCTTGTGATGGTCATCACTTCCAAAGTGCAAGGCATAAACTATATAGTAAATCTTTGACTAATTTTCTCTTTCTATTTGGTTTTCCTCAAGTCCCACTATTGCTAGGAATGACCCTATCTGTTTCTTTCTCTTGGCCTTCCCTAGCAATACACAGCCAGGAATTTGATTCTACTGCTACAGTTTTAAAAGATGAGTTCAGGACTCAACCAACAGTATTGAATGCAAAGCTTCTGCGCCTTAGGAAGATGTAATTTAAAAATTAGCTTCAAGGAAATTATGCTTCAGGCATTTCTTACTGCACTTAAAATTCATATTTTAAACAACTCATGCTAAATAGAAGAAAAATTCTCTTAGATTTTATGAACTAGATTAATGCTTGATAGACAGTTGGCAAGTTATGTGTGTGGCAGTGAGGAAGTCAGAATATGGCAGCCACCACGTTTCCATACAAGAAGTTCTTGTGAGAAATGCTTGGACGATCATGATGGTCTATATTTTGATGAGGACTTGCCACTCCATTCCCACCCACAACTAACCGCACACATGGTGAGACCACTTACTTCACCCTGACATAGTAATATGGTGATAGTTTTTAACAGTTTATAAGAGAGAAAGTGTTTAAGTGTGATTTTTTTTCTTTTTTTTTAAAGGAAAACATACTGTAATGATGCCTCAGGAGACATAATGAGCTATGCTGAATTTCTGCCAGTACTTTCTTTCTAAAGCAGTTGATTTAAATATAGCACTTTCTGTGGACTGAGACAAAAATTAAATATTTTTTTCTTGGTGTTTCTTCCATTCTCTTTGTCTCTATGTCATTATTAGCACTTCTTGAATGCTAGCATTTATTCCATTGTGCTAGAATGACATTTGACACAGTTGTCATATGACTCCTGATCTCAATTTGTACATATGTCTTCTAATGCCAACCTCTTTTAATGCCTTTGTTATGAGTCAAAGTAATTGTTCTGATTTAGATCAGTCTATTTAGCTTGGAGCGGGACCCTCAACCAGATAGATTGACACAGTGGCTGCAACAATAGACTCAAACCAGGATTGTGAGGACGGCGCAGGACCAGGCAACGTTTCATTCCGTTATACATAAGGTCACCATGAGTCAGAGCTGACTTGACAACACCTAACAACAATATTTCGCTTTATTGTAGGTTTAAAGATGTTCATCTACTAATTAGATTGTTGAAGGTTCCTAGGTGGCACAAATGGTTTTGCGATTGGCTACCAACCTACCCAGCAACGTTGCAAAAGAAAGGCCTGGAAATCTGCTTTTGTGAAGATTATAGTCAAGAAAGTTCTATGGAGCAGTTCTACTCTGTAATCCATGGGTTTGCCATGAGTCAGAATCAACTCATGGCAATGAGGTTTTTTTTTTTGTTTATTTAGATTGTTGGCCTGTAAGATCAGAGCCTTACAGGTGGTGTTACTTGGGTCCACTAAGCAATATCATTAAGGTGACAATTTTCAGTAGGCTTATTTAGTTAGGCTTGTATTTTTCTGTTTGGTCATCACCCCTAAAAGTTTATAAGTTGAACTCAAAGGTGAAAAGTGACCAAAGCATCAGAGCACCATGGTTATAACGAAGCATGGGTCTGGAATCAGATTCCATCACTATAAGATGCTTCCTCACTGCATAGTTTTTTTGAACTTCGGCAATTACTTAAACTGTGCTTTAGTTTCCTCAAATGTA
This sequence comes from Trichechus manatus latirostris, assembly GCF_000243295.1. NCBI lineage: Eukaryota > Metazoa > Chordata > Mammalia > Sirenia > Trichechidae > Trichechus > Trichechus manatus. The sequence continues at coordinate 2,503,859 of NW_004444175.1, forward strand.
AAATGGTGATAAAATAGTGCATATTTCAATGGGTTATTGGGAATAATGAATAGTGTATGGTCCATATAAAACAGTAAGTAAATATTAGCAAATAACCACAACAACAAACAAGTAAGTGAGAATCTCAATTGCCTGGCTCTAAAGCTTGTCCACAGATTCTTCTGCTGTGTGTAGGTGGACCGCCCATCCATTCAAAGATACATTTTAGTTAAGTTCTTCTACTTTGATGAAAAACTGGAATATTAGTTATCTATTGCTGCATAAAAAGTCACCCCAAACTTGAGTGGCTTAAAACAACAAAAATTATTTATTATCTCTCATGGTTTCTTTGTATCAGGAATTCAGGAGTGACCGTGCCAGACAATTTTGGGTTGGGTCTGTCATGCATTTGCAGTCAGATGGTTACTGGGGCTGAGGACCTCCCAAAGGCTTCCTCACTCACACCTAGATCTTGGAGCTAGAATAACTGAAGCTCTTCTGGCATCTCTCTATTTCTATGTAGTCTTTCCAGTATGGGAGTTTCAGGGTAGCCAAACTTCTTTAATGTTGGTTCAGAGCTCCAAGGCTGTGTGTACTAAGAGAGAGAGAGGGGCAGGAGGAAGCTGTCATCTTTTCTAACCAAGCTTGGGTTGTCAGTATCCCTTCCACAGCATTGTATTGACTGAAGCAGTTCTGAAGGTCCACCCAGGTTCAAAGGAAGGAAAATAGACCCTACTTAAATGGAGAAGTGTAAGCATCTCATTGTACAAGAAAGAGAATGTGGGGTGGGGATATAGATTGGTGTATTTTTGAAAAATTTAACCTATTATAACTGCCAAGCCTACTGGTACTTAGATGGTGTCTAAACATTCACTTTTGTATTCATCCAGTAACATGGATAACTGGCTTTTAAGAATCTGGCCTCAAACTCTCTCCTGCTCTGTGCTCATCAAATGCTCACTTGTGAGAATCGATATTCATGGAAGAGAATGTTTTAAATATTCTATTCTTTGTCCCTGGGTTAAACCAGATCATCAAAGAGTTCATTGAGTCATTACAGAAATATTTTCCTTTCACCTTAAACTACTGGCTGCCCTGGGGGAGGCTGGCTGCCTTGGGGGAAGCTATGAGAAATGGCCATATGAAAATCACTAATGCACTGAATGTAGAGATGTTTAATTCTTACTGCCCCCTCTTCCACCCATGCTCCTCTTTATAGTCGGTAGTACTCTTAACCACCCACTTCTCTAAGTTAGAAAACTAAGCTAACCTAAGTAAGAAACCTAACTAAGAAACCAAGCATGTCATCCTTGACCTCACCTTTTACTTCATATCCAATTTATCACCAACTTTTCTTGTTCTTACTATTTCAGATTTATCCCCTTCTTTCCACATCTGCCTGGAAATGGTCTTGCACTAGAGGTGATCAAAGCACAGATTTGGTTTTGCTCCCAATTTGGGATTAAAATCATTAAGAGAAAAGATGAAACAGGAGGTAGATGGGAAGCAGCATTCCTGTTGATTTTTCCCAACTAATTTTTTAGGGTCCTGAACCACAGTCATAGCAGTCATTGGCCTGATATGATCACATGTCTTGTTGAACTAATTAATCATTATCTATTTTAATATCCCTGAGGTTTTTAATTTTGTTACAGTTCCACATAAGCTTTGTTGATTACAATTATACATTTTTAGACTGCAATAACATCATTGATCCATGCAAGATTTATTTATTTTAATTATTCTCTTTTTTCTCCATTCTCCATTCTTATTTGCTGCCCCACTCCCACAGGTAGCTACTTGTGGTGGTTGAGGTTGTGCGTCAACTTGGCTGGGCCATGACTCTCAGGGGTTTGGCAGTTACATAATGGCATAGTTTGGCAGGTATGTAATGATGTAATTTGGCATGTATGTAATGATGTAGTTATCGTCCATTTTGTGATATAATGTAATCACCTCCATGATGTGATCTGATGTGATTAACCAGTCAGTTGTAAGGGGAGTTTCCTTGGGGGTGTGGCATGCATCCAATGTATATGGACGTTCTGGCAAAGCTTGCTGGCTTTTACTCACTCTGGATCTTGCATCTGGCTCAACATCATCTCACCTCTGGTTCTTGGGACTTGAGCCAGCAGCCTGCTCTTACCTGCCAATCTTGGATTTGTCAGCTCCTGCAAGTATGTGAGTCAGGAAAAGCCTCCAGGCTGATCCCTGACTCATGAACTTGAGACTTGCCAGTCTCTACAACCACATGAACCATTTCCTTGAGATAAGCCCCTTTCTCTCTCTATGTATATACGCTTCTCTGGCTCTGCTTGTCTAGAGAATCCAGCCTGAGACACTACTCTAAAGCATTTATTATGCATGCTTTTTTAAAATGTATTTTCTTATTAAATGCTTATTGTTGCTTTGTGTAATTGCACAGTAAAACCTGTGAAAGCCAGAATCTGTGGAAGGTAGAAACCTGTCAGAGAAGGAAAGCTCAACTATTTTGCACTATAACAAGCAATAGAAAAGTGGTAAGAATGCACCCTGTCAAAGGTGGGAAACTTTCAAGTCCTGGAAAAACAAGGCAGTCCCATCGAGTTCCAGCTTTCATAGGTTTCAATGTATTTTAAATTTACATAAAAGGTACTGTACTATAGATCTTATTCTGTGTCTTACTTTTTAAACGTTCACTTAGGACTATTTTTTTTTTAATTATTTTTTTAATTGTTGTTTAGATGAAGGTTTACAGAACAAATAGTTTCTCATTAAACAGTCAGTACACATATTGTTTTATGACATTGGTTAACAACCCCATGACATGTCAACACTCTCCCTTCTCAACCTTGGAGGATCTTTTTTTTGGTGAAATATACATAGCCAAAGTTACACCATTTCAAAAATTTCTACATGTACAATTCGGTGACATCAATTACATTCTTGTAGTTGTTCTGCTATTCTCACTATCCTTTTCCAAATTATTCCATCACCATTATCTTCAACTCACTGTCCCCTAGGCTTCCCATCAAACCTTTTGAGTTGCTGTTGTCAATTATATCTCACATAGATAACTCTTTTTTTTTTTTGAACCTTAGATGAAGGTTTACAGAACAAGTAGTTTCTCATTAAACAGTACACATATTACCCTATGACAACAGTTAACAACCCCATGACATGTCAACACTGTCTCTTCTCAACCTCGAGTTTCCTATCATCAGCTTTCCTGTCCCCTGCTGCCTTCTAGTCCTTGTCCCTGGACTGCTATGCCTCATTAGTCCCGTTTTGTTTTATGGGGCTGTCCAATCCCCTGCTGAACGGTGAAGTTCGGGAGTGACTTCACAACTGAGCTAAAAGTGTGTCTGGGGGCCCTACTCTCAGGGTTTCTCCAGTCTGTCAGGCCAGAAAATCTTGTCCTTTTTTGTGAGTTAGAATTTTGTTCTGCATCCTTCTCCTGCTCTGTCCAGGACTCTCTGTTGTGATCCCGGTCAGAGCAGCAGTCAGTGGTGGTAGACGGGCACCATCTAGCAGGACTGTATTTTTAAGATACATCCAACATGCTGTGTGTACATCTATCCCATTGCTACAAAATTTATTTTCAAAGTAGAACTTTTTTCACTTAGCCTCAATCGTTTTGCTTTTTTGCAAAATTAAGACAAAACAAAGTTCTATTGTTCCTTAATTACAATTTATGTTGTTGGGTGCTGTAGAGTTGATTCTGACTTATAGTGACCCCATGTGTTACAGAGTAGAACTGCCCCAAAGGGTTTTCTTGTCTGTAATCTTTACAGAAGCATATCACTGGGTTTTTCTCCTACAGAGCTGCTGAGTGGGTTCAAACCTCCAACCTTTCGGTTAGCAGCGGAGTGCTTAACCATTGCACCACCAGGGCCCCTTATTATTTTGAAAAAGTATCATTCTTCTTCTCTTTTCAATTGTGCTGATTTCCTCATCTTTTTATCTTGTGCCTGTCTTTGAAGGATTGCTGTTTTGTTTTCCTAGGAAATCTACCCTTCAAGACCCTTCATTTAACCCTTCCTGAAGAAGCAAACGTTTAAAAAAGATCAAAACCAGTGGACACTGAACTCAGGGATCAGGCTACTGATATTTGAACCTGATTTCAGGACTGTATTTCACAAATACTCTACAAACTCTTGTTGGGCATTGTAGCTGAATATTTTTCTAATCATGGAATTATAGCAACAGCAGCCAAGTGTTTATTCATTCTATTTAGCAGCCTCTTGACATACTGATGTGGGTAAAGGGAGGTCATTCCCTCTCTTTGGCTTGTTTTGGTGTGCATTTGCTGGCTTTGATTAGCTGCACCATGGAGCAATCTGAAATAAATTAGTATCAATGGAATGGAAATCTTAGTGGTTTAAGTATCACTATTAGTGTACGCAGAATGTCTAAAACTCTCCATTCCTCTCCTGGCTGCATCTCCTTAGTGCCCTGTCTTTCCAAAATTCTGTCAATAAAGTGCTAAGTAGCTGACTGCTTGGATGAGATCTGGATATCAGAAAAGACTTTAGACTTTTAGACAGAAAGATCATTTTACTGACCTGCTGAAAATCTGAGTTCTGGTGGGTGCACACTGAAACAGAATAGAGTCTTCAGTTGAAAATTAGATTTGCTTATTGGTCATCTTACTCTTCAGTGGAGCAATGTTACCTGCATATAATGTTTGTATCAAACAGACAGGTAAGACAGATCTTTAAAGACATTGTGGATGGCATATAGGCAGAATCAAGTGGAAACAACAATTTCTCTTTGGCCTTGTACTTGGCATAGGTCTCCTAAAAATAGGTAGGAAAGGCAGAGAAATGAGCATAGGTTCAGTATTGCTGACATTAATCAACTGATTGTGCATGACAGGCTTTCCTTTGCCTCCTGCCCTTTCTCCCCCGTGCTTCCTTTCCCTGCAGCTTTCCATGCCCCTGTTTTCTCTTCAGCTCTCCTGCCTGGCACGGAACTCTGGATAACCAGCAGTGAGGGATAGCTCAAGTTGGAATTGCCGACCAGGAGGATATTTGTTAACAAACATGAGAAGCCAGAAACACTGGTTTGCTGGCAAACATGGAGCTGATGGAGAGGAGAGGGGTCCTGTGTGTTCACAAGGGCTCTTCTCACTCAGGAAGCATAAGAGCCAGCGACTACTTAGGAAATGCACCTCCCCTCCTCTCTTGCCAGGAAAAACACAACCTTTGGAGAATAGGGGCATAAGAAACTGCTGGCGTCAGGCCTTTCCATGCCTGCTGGCACTTGAAGTTATCATTGCTGTGGGTAGTGTCACTATTCATTCTTGGTCTTAGTGCTTGTGATTTTGGTCTGATTTATCTGTCATTACTCCTGGGTCGTATAGTTCAAGAAGATTTGAGTAAAAAAAGCCAAAAAACAAAAATCCTTTCCCCTGAGACTATGGAAAGGTCTTTTGCTCTTAAATTGAAGCAGAAGTAACTTTTGGTGGCTTTTGAATTTAAACAGTACTCCCACTGTGTAACGGCAGGCTTGTTTTACCAAAAACAGCAGCAACACACAACTTAGGTCAAGAGCTAGTGGAAACATTCAAGTTCTCAAACAATCAGTATCACACATTAATCAGAATGTTTTTCAACCCTTTAATTCTAATTTTAGAAGACACTGGTAAACAATAAAACCCATCAGTGATGAATTTATACTAAGCCCTTATACACTATAATTTAATGTCAGTGCAGCTCTACCCCTATTTCTTAAGCTTCTGGCTTCATAGTTATAGCACCAAAGGAATATAACTTCAAAGTTATGACCTTAGAGACCATCATCAAATAGAGATTAAATTATATTCTCTATGCTGTATTTAATAAAATCAGGAAAATGGACTAAGGCATTTATAAACATTTTAGATCCTGAGGGTTGAAATAGGAAGGATTTTTCTACTCAGTGCTGAGTTGACCAGAAAATCCAACGACCTAGAGCACTCTTTCCTTGAGAATTGCAATCAATTGTGGTTTTTGGAGTGTTTACTTGAGGTTCACATTGCATGAGCTGCTTGGGAATATATTGTACAAGGTCATACCCTCATACATCAGGGAAACTAAGTCTAAAGATACTAGCTTAGTTTTCCAAAGGTGAGTGAGATTTAACTTCTGCCTTTGAAATCAGACCCGTACGTGTATCATCAGCACAATCAGAATTCAGTTCTCTCTCCTACTCTGCGCCCCCGCCCAGCATGAAGGATCTACCAAATCCAGCCTAAATTTAGGCCTCTTTTCCCTCCTTTTTCCAAGACTCTAGACTTTCTCTCACTAGATTAACCGCTTTCTATAGAGATATTAAACCCCAGAGGAAGGTGGTATTAGAAACCCATTACAGGATAATGTTCCACGAAAATTGTTCTTTTGAAGCTTTGATTTGAAACTCATGGTCCTCATTAATACAAGCAGCGGGAAGCCAGGCGACCTGTCTCGGAAAAAGGCTTGTTATGAGCTGGGGAAGCAGCTTGAATCCTCGGAGTGGATGTACAGAGTTAAAAGAAAAGCCAGGCAAGAAATGAGATCCAGCCTGGAATTACGTATCTGTTAGTCATTTCAGATCCACGTGACTAGACAGCAACAGCAAGTTTGTTCGTTCGCAGTTCTTTTGAAAGACTGAACAGAGCAGAGTTGGAGCAGGATTTTAATTTCGATTTTTATTTGAATTTTAAGGTTTTTCTTCTTCTTAAATATATGCCATATAGCTATCCCATGAAATACTTGAGTCAGAGCACAACCAGCTCTTTTTATATGGCATCCGATTCTCTCCTCTATATGAAGAAACAGAGGAGCAGCAAAGAATTCCTTTGGGGACAGACCACACTTTGTAGTTTTTTTTTTTAAGGTGAATTAACCAGGCCAAACTTGGTTGTCCATAAAGATGTTTGTTTTGGTTGGCAATCAGAGTGTTTAGTCTGAGAGGCAGGCACGTTGACTTTGGGTTCAGAGATAAGGCCTGAAGGTGCATTGTCTTCATACTGGGAGAGAGCAAAAAATTGGTGGAACAGAGAAGTAATGATTTCAGCACTATTTCATAAGGTCAAACTGATTTTTACTTACTCAACTGGAATTTATTATGAGAATGAAATGTGCACGTTTTTCTACATGTGCACATGCATCTAGGCCTAGGGTCACAGCAGGACTTGAGGTCGGGGTAGCGAGAAGGAATATATCACAGTTCTTTTTTCGGAAGCTGTAACAGAGTTTTCCAAAGTGGAGAATGGAATTGATCCAAACAACTCTAGGGAACTCCTCCAGCTTTTTCCCTTCTCATTTTCTCTGTTTTCCTTACACACTACTCTATTCCACAAATACTTATTTAATTAATATTGCCCATAAAACTCAGCACAATGGTTAAGAACACGTACTCCCAGTAGACAGAACCACGTTACAATCACTTAGGGCTCAGGTTCCTCATCACTAAAATGGGGACAAAAATAGTATATGTAGTGATAGAGATAAACCTAACCAAACCCATTGCCATTGAGTCAATTCTAACTCATGGCGACCCCATGTGTTATAGAGTAGAACTGATAGGATTATCTTGGCTGTAATCTTTTATGGAGCAGATCAACAGGCCTTTCTTCTGTGGCGCGGCTGGGTTCGAACTGCCAACTTTCTGGTTTTTCTTCAAGCGCAAACAATTTGAGCCCCTTAGGGACCTTTAACAATGCATATAGTCAGGGTTAAATGACATAATCCCTGTTAAATACCTAGTACTGTGCCTGGTAGACAGGAAATGCTTACTTGTACTTATTCTTTAAAATTTTTCTATGATAAAATAGACATTTAGCAATATATCACATAGTTAATTAACCTATTATTAGTCTCAAGACTAATAATAGATTAATTAGTTATGTGAAACTATTAGTTTCTCTGAGAAAGATTTCATGATTGGAGGAATAAAAACTTTTGTGATAACTTTTTCTGAAATTCTCTCTGGTAAATACATTTATTTTATCTCTCTTTTTTTGGTAATTATGCTAGTTAATTTTATGTGTCAACTTGGCTAAGCTATGGTACCCAATTGTTTGATAAAATACTAGTCTAGTTGCTGTTATGATGTAGTTACATGTGATTAAATCAGTTGGCCTAAAGTAAAGCAGATTGTCTTCCATAATGTGGGTGGGCCTGAACTAATCAGTTGATGACATTAAGAGCAAAAAGGGAGTTTCCCTAGAGTGTGTTCTGCCTCCAGACTATAAACAGACATTTTGCCAGAAGTGCTTGGCTGTTAAATGATGTGTCAGTGGTTGGAACCCACCAGCTGCTCTATGGCAGAAAGATGTGGCAGTCTGTTTCCATGAAGATTTACAGCCTTGGAAATTATGGGGGCAGTTCTACTCTGTCCTATAGGATTGCTGTGGGTGGGAAACGACTTGACAGCAATGGGTTTGGTTTGGTTTTAGTTTCACTGTTTCTTCACACTTCCCATCACCTAGTCTACAGATTTTTGGACAGAATCCTACAGGAGTCTCCAGCCTCTTGCCTACCCATGAATTTTGTATTTGTCATCCTCTCCTCCAATATCTCTGTCTCTGTCTGTGTATATCTACATATGCATGTATATCTATTTGTATGTATATCTGTATCTCTGGTTCTGTATCTTTAGAGAACTGTAAGACAATAATCAATCTCCCTGAATAGAAGGAAGAAGGGGGACTGGAGTTTCCTCTTTTGGAAACGCACAAGGTCAGGGAATGAAGGCGAGCCTCTGGAATGAGGGCGTGCATACTGGACCAGAGCCTGGGTGGGTTTGGCTGAGTGAGGGCACTCAGGAGCAGGCTAATAGAAAACCAGTCAGGATGCCCAGAAAAGACCTTATCTGAAGTTAGATAGAAGAATTGACTCAGAGTTGGTGTTAAAAGAGTTAAGAAGGAGAACTATTCAGGAGTCCAGCTGGGCGGGATCTAACCTGGTATCTTCAATGAGTATGCAGAGTGGGTCATCACAGGCTGGCCCCGATTAAAATATTTTAGATACAGATGCACTGAAAAGAATGGTGCCCCCCACAACCAAGTTATTTAAAAATGAAAACAACAATAAATCATACAACACAAACATTACAGGATTGCTGAAAGTGAAATTACTTTTTGTCTAGATTTTTTTTTTCTGGATAAGTTTATTGAAGATAAACTATTTTTGTGTACCCCTAACTAGCTTGTATCTTAAGTATGCATGTTATCTGCCTATTCACAGTCTTGAAGTCCAAGCTGAATTAGCAGAGACAATAAAGCCCAGGACATCTAGACTCATGAATATTCATCACAAAGAATGGGCTATTTTAGTTTGGTGCTCCCAAATGGTGATTCCCAGAATCAACTCCCACAGAAATTGTTTCCATTCAAATTCTTATCTCATAGTTGACTTCTGAAAGAACACAACATTAGACAGTTTGTACCAAAAGTAGGGTCCTAGGTAGCACTTGGATTGGATCACTAACCTGCCAGCTAGGAGGAAGAACTTTGATGCTGAGAAAGAATGGGCTTGATAAAAACTCTCGATGATCACAATTACTAGCACTGTTGTCTGTGGTGGGTTGAGATGGGGTATAGATGAGAAAGGCAGGCACTGGATCATGCGATAACTCTATACTTGACATATATAGGAACAATGGTGATGATAAGAACTGTGGAGTGGGATGGCTATTGTTAATGGCCATAGAAGTCCTGAAGGAAGAAAATAACAGGCTAAGATCAGCTAAATTTTGTTTTCAGATATAGTGTGAAAGCCAGAAGTTCTCTACGTTGGCTTATAAAGAGACCCAAATCTCCGGCAGCCAGAAAACAGACTGTGTGGAGAACCAGGCCCAAGAGCTGATTGTAAGAATAGATAAGGTACAAAGGAAACTGAATTCACAGCCCTGGGAACTTTTCTACATTTAAATTAGGACCCTGATAGAGACAGACTAGAACCCTGAGATCTGAAATTAGCATATTCAGGTGAGTTGGCTAGAGAAATTTGATGCCTTAGATTCCTTTTATGCCTCTGGGCCAGAAGAAGTGAATCTTTCTTCCATGCTAGAAGAGAATAGCTTCTCGTTGCCTAGAGACCACTTAAAGAGGACAAAATGTAGATGCCTTGTAAGATGATGTTTGTCCTTTACAAGATAAACTCTTACCTCTTCTGATTACTTGTAGATTAATAATAGTCAAGTCTCAGCATGGCCTGAGTGAGCAAGCATTGCTCTGATATAGGAGGAAAGAAATTATTCACCAAAAAGCTGCTGGATGTAGCTAATATGCATCTGCAGGTACTAGGAAAATATACTTGGGAAAAGGATCTTGAGCATGCTAGAGCAAGAAGGGCAGAACATAATGCTGAGTAGGGGAGAGTTTATTGATATTGGGGAACTCTTCTATAACTCAGGATTTAATATTCTAGCAAGGACACCTGGAACCAGTTCTAATTTTCTTCTGAAATGGTTACTTGAAGCTTGGAAACAAGGATGACTTATAGCAAGTGAGGTAGACATGTCAGATCTGCCTGGACAGAGAATTGAGGATGGGACAAAAGGCCCAGAGAGGTGGACATGTTAGAATGCCAAGACTAGACTAGAGACTAGACCAGAGACCTACCAGCTAATTCTTCTTGTAAGGGTTAGAGATCATTCCATTCATTAAAGTGATAAGGAACATGCTATTGAGGGAGGTACCAGCATTATCAAGAAGCTCAGTGGGACTGAGCTGTCCTTCCATAGGACAAGGCTGATGTTGTGAGATGCTACTATGGACTGAGCTCTCCAGTGTTAGTGAGGATGATTGGATTTAAGAAAGGTAGAGGACAGTTGTTGGCACATAACTGTTACAGGCCGGGTGAACATTAATACCATCATGGGCCCCAAAGCTAGAATGGCAACTAGGGGACCTTGACTCACAGGGATTTTTGGAAATGGCTAATATATCATACTATTCTAGGTGTGAGATAGATGGATAGCTAACAAGGGTATCACTTGACAGATAATAAAACCAACCAACCAAAAAAACAAAACAAATGTGAGCACAAGAATGATGTTAACTGCTCCAGTGGAAAAAATATATTCCCTCTCCCAGGTTCCAGACCTGACCCTGAACCTTCTGATTAAAGGGGATGTAAAATTCTTTTGAACAGACTGCTGAGAATCAGAAGATTTGATTGTGATTATAAAAATGGAGAATTTAAAAAAGAAGCTGAACTCATAGCCCTGGCAATTCTCTTTTACTTAATTTAGGACCCTAATAGGGAAGGAATAGAACACTGAGATCTGGGATTGGCACTATTGGGTGGCAATGTCAGAGTAAGAATATATATTAGCGATTCTCTCAATCTTTCGTCACAGGAACGTAGCCATTAACCAGAGTAATTATACACTGGGGAAAAGGGAATTTACAGATCTTTTAAGAGCTGTTGTATATAGGGCTGAGGTGACACTAACAACTGAACCCAAAATTATCATGACCTTTGATAGAATGGGGACATACGGAGGACAGGTGATAGATGTAGTCCTGGCCCAAGTTCATTACACAGTGAATTCAATGGTCCCAAAGACCAATCTACGCTAATTTATTTAGTCCCTGAGTATGTGATCAAGATGAATCTACTTATCGGATGGCAGTCCTCTCACACTGGTTCCCTGACCTGTGTAGTAAGAGCCATTATTTGGAGAGGCCAAAGCGGAAATCCCCAAATTTCCTGCTACTCCTTAGACCTTAGTAAATGAGAAGCAATTCTGCATCCTGGCTGAAACGGCAGAGATTACTGTTACCCTCAAAGACTTAAAGAATGCATGGGTGATATGGTCCCCACAATATCATCATATCTCCATTTTAATTCCCTAAAAAATCAGCTTATCATGGTGGATCATGATGAACTACTATGAACTAAGTGGTAGTCTTAATCATAGCTGCTGGGCTTGATGTTTAATCTCTACACAGGACAGATCAACAAGGAATCTGGAATTTGATATGTGGATTGTAATAAGGTAATACATGATTTTTCAATCCCTATCTGGACGGAGGATCAAAAGCAGCCACAGTTGTCTTAGATGGATGGCAACATCATTCAAGGTCATGCCCCAGGGTTTGGTTAATTCTTTTGATCTCTGTCTTAATATAGTCAAAAGGGACCCTTATTGTCTTGACATTCCACACAGCATCATGCTGGTGCACTATATTGATGATATTATGCTTAATGCATGGAGAGCCTGAACTGGCAAGTAACCTGGATGCTTTGGAAAGACATATGTATGCTAGATGATAGAAGATAAATACTACAAAGATTAGAGGCCTGCAACATCTATGAAAGTTTTAGGTATTCATTGGTTTTGGGCATACTGGGTCATCCCTTCCAAGTTAAAAGCAAGTTGTTGCTCCTTGCATATACCACCACTAAGAAAGAGGCCTAGTGCATGTTTCACATGAGGGAATATTGCCACCATCCAATTATTGTGTATCATGGTAGGGTGCCAGTTTTGAGTGAGGCACAGAGAAAGAGAGGACTCTGAAGCAAGTTCAGACTGTGGTGTAAGCAGCCTTGCTGTTGAGACTATATAACCCAGCAGATCCAATGGTGCTAGAAGTATCCAGTAGATAAACATGTATACAGTCTCTGGCAAATTCAAAAAGGATAGTTGTAGTGCACATTTCTTGATCTATGAAAACTGTACCAAAAAAAAAAAACAAAAACTGTGACTCATAGCAACCCTATAGGACAGAATAGAACTGCCCCATAGGGTTTCGAAGGCTGTAATCTTTATAGAAGCAGATTGCCACATCTTTCCCCCATGGAGCGGCTGTTGGGGTTGAACTGCCAACCTTTTGGTTAGCAGCCGAGCGCTTTAACCACTGTGCCTCCAGGGCTCCTGTAGCAGAAAATTATTCACTGTTTTAAAAGCAGCAAATGCCTGAATTTGGGACACCAATTACAATGTGACCAGAGCCACCACCATAAGATGAGTATTATCTAATCCATAAAATCATAAGATTGGGAAGGCCCAAGCATATCTGGAGGGCACAAGCAGGTTATAAAAGTAGGTGGGCCTGGTTTTATGTTACGTACTCATGATGTATCAGCTATCAAAAGAAGAAAATTCCTGCACCTGGTTCATGGTTAGATTGATTTGACATGTGAAGCAAGCTGAAAGTGCGCTGCTATCACCTTGCAGATCCATTCAGGGGTGGCTCTGAAAGACAGTGATGAGGATAAATTCTCCAAGAGGGAGATCTTTCAGCAGTACACCTGGTCATTAACTTTGTGTGTGTGTGTGTGTGTGTGTGTGAGGTGGGGGGGTGGCATAAGGAGAGGATATACTTTGAGTCCTTGGCGGTGGCCGATGGCTTGGCTCATTGATAAGGGAGGGTCCTAGAAGGAACAAGATTGGAAGTCTTAGTGAAGAAAGTCTGGGGCACAGACATTCATGTGGACCTATAGGAGTGGGAACAAAGTGTGTGGATCTTTGTTTTACATTAGTGCTCACAAGCCTAGAATGACTCATCCAGTAGAGGCCAGTCAGAGTGTCCTCAGCCACTCCAGTGCTTGCACAATGAACTCGTTCATGGGTTAGTCATAGGGCCAGCAATGGAAATTATGCACGAGCCCAATGTCATTGTACTCCCTCTCACCAAGGTTATTCTAGCAACTGCAGCTGTTAAATGCCTGACCTGTCAGCAGAAAAGACTGGTGCTGAGCCCACAATATGTAGAATATGTATTTCTGTACTCGTAACTTTAGCCTCTACTGGTGGCACAGTGGTTAAAAGCTCGACTGCTAACAAAAAGGTTGGCAGTTCGAATCCACCAGCTGCTGCTTGGAAACCCTATGGGGCAGTTCTACTCTGTCCTGTAGGGTCACTATGAGGCAGAATCGACTTGATGGCAACAGGTTTGGTTTGGTTTGTTACTTGGTTAGGGATGCTTCAACTAAGGGACACAATGAGGATTCCATTAAACCGAAAGCCTGGTAATATTGGGCTTCTTATGCTGGTGGACCATCAAGAAAAGAAAGGCAATACTATTCTGGCACCTCATGCTCAGCTGCCATTCGTCTGTTAGTGGAGTCTTGTATGTTGCTATGATGCTGAATAGGTTTCAGCACAGCTTCCAGACTAATATGGACTAGGAAGAAAGGCCTTCCAAATATCAGCCAATGAAAA
>NW_004444175.1:2518682-2522026 GCF_000243295.1 Trichechus manatus latirostris
ACACTTTAAAGAGGTCTTTTGCAGCAGATTTGCCCAATGCAACACGTCATCTGATTTCTTGACTGCTGTTTCCTTGGTGTTGATTGTGGATCCATGGCCTGACTCGGGCCTGGTAACTGGGAGCTCAGATCCCTCAGGGATGAAGAGCTGAGTTATCTCAGTAAGAGAGCAAATTAGACAAGCAGAAGTGCTAGCAAAGGTAAGAAGAATATTGAATAAATAGTTATATACTTTTAGTTTTAGAAATTGCGATTTGCCCCACCTTGAGGAATTAGTGACAAGACAGGTGTGAAATGAGTATATGACATGAGTGAATCCCAGTGATGTAAGTGGTGGACTGTCACTGCCTTGCCTGTATTCCCTCAGCTGTCGCCATTTTCATTCATGCTGAAGGTTTCCTAATTCAAACATTTCCAACTCTCTGCCTGAATCTTTCTGTGGTTGTAGTGTGTGACTGGATTGTGCAAGGGGGTAAGGACTAGAAGTGCTGTGGACCTAATGCCCTAGAAACAGCACTTAATTTATGGTAAGAGTTGGTAAATAAATAACCACTTTTTTGCCCCACAAGTGAGACAACTCAGAGGTGGGACAACTGCAGAGGTCCCCAGTATGACTGTGCACTAGCTGCCCGTCGTGGTGACCTACTATTAATGCACTCTGCATTGGCCTCTTTCCATTCCTGTCTTACTTCTTTCCTTACTAGCATTGCTTACTGGGATCACCTACCAAATAAATTACTTGTACTAGGTCTTTGCTTATGGATCTTCATTTATGGGCACCAATCCTAAGAAAATGGATCTTTTTTTTCTTTGTGATTATTTGTATGCAAGGACAGGTGTTCATGTGTCCTGTGAAGGGGCATCAACAGTTATGATGCACTTACCACAATTTGACCTAGCTCGGGGGTTGCAATCTCAGAATTACATGGGACAATCAGGTGAGGAAAATGAAATATAGTCAGAGGGGAGTAGTGGGAATTCTAATGTACTGGAGAGCAAATGTTCATTGCCGGCAATTCTTCTGATCTTTTTCAAGAGAAATCAGAAGTCATAGTTTTTATGTAAAAATCTTGCCAACTAATTGGAGCCTTGGTGGTGCAGTGGTTAAGAGCTACAGCTGCTACCAAAAGGTTGGCAGTTTGAACCCACCAACAGCTTCTTGGAGACCCTGTGAGGCAGTTCTGCTCTATCCTATAAGGTCTTTATGAGTTGGAATCAATTCCATGACAATGGGTTTGGTTTTTGGTGTACTATACAAATCTGTGGGATTTATGAGCCCAGAAAACTAGCCATTTTCAAACTTTGATCTCACCTTGGCATCAGAACTTAGGCAGACACTCTGATGCTGCATTTTTTGGTAGATTCAACATTTTCTGTAGCTTAATTTAGAAATTATAAGTTAATTTTGAAATTATAATTTAATTTAATTCAGGAATGAGCTTCAGCTTCTTGTTTAATTCAGTTTGTCAGAGTGAGAAAACCAAATTTAGTAGAAACTGTTGGAAACTCATGTAAGAATTCATTGAGTCATTCTCTTAGCCTATTCAAGTGTACACCTAGGAGGACACTTTGAATAACTGCTGTGGATCCCCTTGGAATATGGTTTAGGACGGGGTTGATTTAAACCTCAGCTACCACCAAGACCTACTGCTATACTATATAAGATTTATAAAATTAGATGACAAAAATAGAGTCACTACTGACGGACTACCTGAATCCAAGGCATTAAATCAGAGCAGGTACCTCATTCTATTTCTCCAATTTTTACAACTTTGTCAGGTAGGATCTGCTGGGGCTGAGCAGTTTCTTTTCCCCTACTGTGTATTAGGACATATACCAGCAAATGCTCACTCATTTTTATAATATTTTCTATAAGTGGGAGAATTTTCTGAATTGAAAAATCAAAATTGTTGCAGTTACCAGGTAACGCTTGTCCAAAAGAAACCAAATCTGCTGCCGTCAAGTTGATTCCGACTCATAGTGACCCTATAGGACAGAGTAGAACGGCCCCATAGGGATTCCAAGGAGTGCCTTGCGTAGGTAATGCTTGGTGTCTCTTAAAACAGGATGAACCTGCATTCTTCTGCTTATTTCTCTCTCTACTAGAGCTGCTCAGTAAATGAAAAACATAGTGCAAGCCACATATATAATTTAAAACATTTTAGTAGCCACATTAAGAACAGTAAAAAGAAACAGGTAAAATTAATCTTAGTAATATATTTTATTTAACCCAATATATCAAAAATACTATTATTTCAACATGTACTCAATAAAAAATTATTAATTAACTGCTTTAAATTCTTTTCATCACACTATGTATTTGAAATGTGGTGTGTATTTTACCCTTAAAACGTATCTCAATTTAGAGTAGCTACATTGCAAGTGCCCAATAACCACATGGAGCCCTGCTGGAGTAGTGATTAAGAGCTTGGCTGCTAACCAAGATGTCAGCAGTTTGAATCCACTAGTTGCTCTTTGGAAATCCTATGGGGCGGTTCTACCCTGTCCTATAGGGTCGTTACAAGTCAGAATCAACTCGATGGCAATGGATTTGGTTTGGTTTAATAACCACATGTGACTGGTGGCTATCATATTGTTCAGCCCAGCTGTGTATAGTCAGTCGCATTTACTCCAGAGATCATGAAAATATATTTAATTTTTGCACTAAGTGCATTACCACTTGGTGTTTCATGTCAAATGGTAATAATGCATGCCCTTGAGTGAAAACATATTTTAATTACATACTTGTAAAATTCCTTAAAATTAGCCAATGTGTTCTTTTTGAGCCTGTAAGCAAGTGGGTAGAAAGGGAATAAAGATGCTCCAAATCTTGCCAAGAGTGCAAGAACCATGAAGTCTTTAGAAGAAAAAACAGCATCTTCATGGGTTCTGTTGTAATTAGGTCTTCCTGATTTAATTTTCCCAGAAAGTCTTAAGTTTTTATCCCGCAAATTCTCCAACCATGGTTTTTAAGAGCATAACCACTATGGTTGGGGAGGGAACACTTTAGTTAAGGTACTTAACTGGGATATAATAAAAACCAGTTGCCATCAAGTTGATTCCAACTCATGGTGACCCCATCTGTGTCAGGGCAGATTTTTCAGCTATAGGTTGCCAGGCCTTTCTTCCAAGGTGCCTCTGGGTGGACTTAAACCTGCAACCTTTCGTTAAGCGGCTGATTGCATTAACAGTTTGCACCACCTTGAGTCTTAGGCATATGTCTTAGTTACTTAGTGCTGCTGTAACAGAAATACCATGAGTGGATGGCTTTGACAAACAGAAATTTATTCTCTCACACTCTAGGAAGCTAGAAGTCCAAATTCAGGGCACCAGCTCCAGGGGAAG
>NW_004444175.1:2522533-2523941 GCF_000243295.1 Trichechus manatus latirostris
GACCTCTAGCTGTCACCTTCTAGGTCAAGGATTGCTAGTGTATAATTTGCATTTCGTTATCACCTATATTTCATTGTGTTATTATTTCTCTGGAGCTCTTTGCAAGCAGAGAAAAGCCTTCATTTGTGGTCTTAGTGTTTGGGTTTTAAAAATGAATGTTTGTTGAATGAATTGACAAGCGATCATTTTGCTCTTTATTTGTTTTAATTCTTAGATCTTTTTATTTTTGTTCAGTGGCATCTGGGATGACAACAGATGCTGCTGGCCAAGTTGCATCTGATTCTTGCTAATCTTATAACGACAGGTCGTTACCATGGACTCTTAGCAACCACAGTAGGCTTTCAGATCCATGTCTTTCATGTTCATATGAACATATTTTCTTCCTCTTGTCTTTCTTTTTTCTCAGTTGAACTTTTGCTCTCTCTATACACCACTCTAGATTCCTCTCAAATCTCTTTTATTCTCCTTAATTAAATCATCATGATGAAGCATAATGGTCTAATATATGCGTGCATGAAACTTCAACCTGGTCCACAGATAAAGTTTCAGTTTCCTTTCATTGACTTTGAATCCCTCATGTTTAAAATTAAAATCCAAAATATCTCATATATAACAAAGAAGAAAAATAATCCAGTTTAATAGCCTCAAGACATCCACATCAAATTCAGAGTGATTAAAACCTATTAAATTCTGAAGATATGATAGGCTTGCATTTTTTTTTTCTCTTCCTCAGACTGTGTCACTTAATGTGTTCTGTGAAGAAGTAAATGAAACACAGAGTCCACTCTAAATGCAGAACAAAGGATTTCAGTTATTTTTTAACAACAGAGAAAGTGTAGAATGCATGGGCAGATGTCTAGTATTTTGCTGCTACTTCAGTTACTAAGGAGGAGCCTTGGTGGTGCAGTGGTTAAACACTAAGCTGCTAACTGAAAGGTCAGTGGTTCAAACCACCCCCCAGCCACTCTGCAGGAGAAAGATGTGGCAGTCTGCTTCTGTAAAGATCACAGCCTTGGAAACCCTATGGGGCAGTTCTACTCTGTCCTATGGGGTCGCTATGGGTTGGAATCGAATTGACAGCTACGGGTTTTAGTTGCTAAGGAAGGTGACTTCTCCCTTTGAAATAATTTTAAAGAAGGATTCAGGCTTGCTGATCATGAAGTCTGACATTTAGGAAATAGTATTATAGTCTACGGAAATAGAACAGAAATAAACCTAAACAAGAAATAAACAGATTGTTGTGGCCTAAGTGCTGGGTAGTGTGGCTAACTTCCAATTTTCCATGGTATCGGGAGCTCGATAATATGTGGATAATTGACATCTACTCATAATCCCAAAGCCTCAGTATTTTTTTTTTAAATTGTACTTTAGGTGAAGGTTTATAGAACAAATAGTTTCTCATTAAACA
>NW_004444175.1:2526084-2527984 GCF_000243295.1 Trichechus manatus latirostris
GGCCTTGTCAAAGATCAGGTGACTGTAGGCAGATGGATTTAGATCTCGGTTCTCAATTCTGTTCCATTGGTCAATGTATCTGTTGTTGTACCAGTACCAGGCTGTTTTGACTACCGTAGCTGTATAGTAGGTTCTGAGGTAAGGTAGTTTGAGTCCTTCTACTTTCTTCTTCTTCTTCAATAGTGCTTTACTTATTTGGGGCTTCTTCCCTTTCCATATAAAGTTAATGATTGGTTTTTCCATCTCCCAAAGCCTCAGTTTAATGAACAGCTTCCATATCCTCTCTATGAGGACTACTAAGAAGGAGCAGAATAGACTGGTTTGTGTCTCAGCTCCTTTTATTTCTCTTGCCCAACTTTGGGTGGGGTTGCTAATGAGCAATGTGTTGTCCTAAACGTTGGGAGCCAGAAGGAGAATGAGAAATCAGTGGCTAGTAAGTCCACAATTGGATATTCAGCATCAGTATGACATACAGTTTACTATATGTCAATTAGGA
This sequence comes from Trichechus manatus latirostris, assembly GCF_000243295.1. Taxonomy (NCBI): domain Eukaryota; kingdom Metazoa; phylum Chordata; class Mammalia; order Sirenia; family Trichechidae; genus Trichechus; species Trichechus manatus. The sequence goes on from NW_004444175.1 coordinate 2,526,581, forward strand.
AGAAAGAAACCAACTCCCTTGTGATTATTTGATTGTTAAAAAAAAACAAAAACTGCCCTCTCCTCTGAATTTTTCATCATAAAAGCACAGATTCTATGTCTCCCAATGGGTTGAAAAGGAGAAACAGATTTTAGGTAGTATCATGCTTAATTTGACTGATAGCGTTGTTTTTGGAGTTTGCTGCATTTGGGCTCTGTACCTTCCTGGGTTAACAGCCCATGCCATGGCCAGTTTGGTGTGATTTTGATTCCTCACCATCACCACAATGAGTGTAAGTGATGTGATTTACTGTGAGGCATTCCCATTGGGAGACAACAGGCTCCTGAAAGCCTTCCCCTTACATGTATAACAGGGCAGTTAAACATTGTTTTTGCCTCAGACAGGGTGAAATTGCAAAATACCACAGACAGAGTAAGAGATGTTTTCCATTTAAGGATAAGGGCACTACTGCATAATCTATATACATTAAAATAAACATTTTTTCCCATTTGAACACTGCTCCATAATTAAATGTAAATGTCTCCTTCCCGCATAATATATCCATGCCTGAACACACCAATAATATCCCCATGGAATTCCCTGACATACCCTCCTTTTTTCTCTGACTAAAACTGGATGAAGAACTATAAAAATATTCCTGAAGCAGTCATGCAATTATCTCAGGTCCTTGGCCCACAGCCTGAGAGATGCTAGACCATGTCTAAATGAACTCAGACTCCAAACAAGTGAGAGAGAGGCAGGCACTTGTGACATGGAGGAGTAAAATCTGAGTACTGAAATTGCTTCTCAGTCATTCACAGTGAAATCATTTTGCTGGAGACTTGGGTGGAAGAATTATAAAGAGGTTGAATAATAGGCTAAACTTTTAAACTTATAAATAAAAAAACTACTACTTGTCTGTCAGTTTGTCGTACTATGGTGAACTTGCATGTTACTGTGATGTTGGAAGCTATGCCACCAGTATTTCAAATACGAGCAGGGTCATCCATGGTGGGCAGGTTTCAAGGGAGCTTTCAGACTAAGACAGTCTAGGCAGAAGGACCTGGCGGCCTAACATAATAAATAGCAGCTGAATGTTGTTCTGATGTAGTGCCAGAAGATGAGACACTCAGGTTGGAAGGCACTCAAAATACTACTGGGAAAGAAAGAGCTGCCTTCTCAAAATAGAGTCCACCTTAAGGATGTGGATGGAGTAAAGCTTTCAGGACTTTCATCTGCTGACGTGGCATGACTCAAAATGAGAAGAAATAGCTGCAAACGTCGATTAATAATTAGAAGGTGGAATGTACAATGTATGAAACTAGGAAAATTGGCAGTTGTCAAAAATGAGATGGAACACTTGAAGATCTATATCCTAGGATTAGTGAGCTGAAATGGACTGGTATTGGCCATTTGAATCAGACA
>NW_004444175.1:2529121-2530243 GCF_000243295.1 Trichechus manatus latirostris
AAGGGAAGAACACCCTTGGCATTTTTCAAGCTGAAAGAACTGAAGAGAATATTCAAGTCTCAGGTTGCAATGCTGAAGGATTCTATGGGCAAATGGGAATGGGAGTGGGGATTCCAGATGGGAATTCTGGAATGGATACTGCATGGTTTAAAATCAAGACAGGTGTGTGTCAGGATTGTATCTTTTCACCATACTTATTCAATCTGTATGCTGAACAAGTAATCTGAGAAGCTGTACTATATGAAGAAGAATGTGACATCAGGATTGGTGGAATACTAGTTAACAACCTTCTATATGCAGATGACACAACCTTGCTTGCTGAAAGTGAAGAGGACTTGAAGCACTTATTGATGAAGATCAAAAACTACAGCCTTCAGTATGGATTGCACCTCAACATAAAGAAAACAAAAATCCTCACAACTGAACCAATAAGCAACATCATGAAAAATAGAGAAAAGATTGATATTGTCAAGGATTTCATTTTACTTGGATCCACAATCAACAACCATGGAAGGAGCAGTCAGGAAATCAAACAATATATTTCATTTGGCAAATCTGCTGCAAAAGACCTCTTTAAAGTGTTAAAAAGCAAAGATATCACTTTGATGACTAAGGTGCGTCTGACCCAAGCCATGATATTTTCAATTGCCTCATATGCGTGCGAAAGCTGGACAATGAAAAAGGAAGATTTGAGAATTGAAGCCTTGAATTATGGTTTTGGCGAAGACTAGTGAATATATCATGGACTGCCAGAAGAATGAACAAATCTATCTTGGAAGAAATACAACCAGGGTGCTCCTTGGAAGTGAGGATGGAGAGACTTTGTCTCTCTACTTTGGATATATTATCAGGAGGGACCAGGCCCTGGAGAAGGACATCATGCTTGGTAAAGTAGAGGGTCAGTGAAAAAGAGGAAGACTCTCAATGAGATGGATTGACACCGTGTCTGCAACAATGGGCTCAAACATAGTAAAGATTGTGAAGTTGGTCCTGGACTGGGCAGTGTTTCATTCTATTGTACATAGGGTCACTGTGAGTTGGAACTGACTGGCGGACACCTATCAACAACAAGTGAAAAAAAAAAGACAACCAAAAAAACCCCACCAAACCAATACCCCTACC
>NW_004444175.1:2532049-2533389 GCF_000243295.1 Trichechus manatus latirostris
TGCCAGTCTTTTGACTAGTATTAAAGATGGTGCTTAAATGTTTGCACCACGTAGTTGCACTAAAAATAATTAGCTTTCTAAAACTTGGTCTCAGGGGTAGAGAATTGGATTAATCTATGGAGGGGGCCTTGGTGGGGTAGGTACAGCAAGAGTACAAAGATGAGAAAAATAGATGATGCTAATAATAAAGGTCACAGCCTGCCTGTCAGTTTGTTGTATTGTGGTGACTTGTGTGTTGTTATGATGCTGGAAGCTATGCCCACCATATTTTAAATACCAACAGGATCACCCATGATGGACAGGTTTCAGAGGGGCTTCCAGATTAACACAGACTAGGAAGAAATACTTGGTGTTCTACTTCTGAAAATTAGTCAATGAAAACTTGATGGATCACAAGAGAACATTATCTAACTCACTTGCTTTGGACACATCATCAGAAGGAATAAATCGCTGAAGGTCTTTTATCAAGTTTGGTGAAGTAGAGGGCTAGTGAGGTTGAGGGAGACCTTCCGTGAGATGGATTGACACATTAGCCACAAAGATGGGCTCAAACCTGTAGGCAACTGTGAGGATGATGCAGGACCAGGCAATGTTTCACTCTTTTCTACAGAAAGTCTCCGTGAGTGGGAGCTGACTCAATGGAAGCTGTTCATCTCTCTGTCTAATAATAACGGCAGTAAGATATGCAGAGGGCTGAGTGGCGAAGACAAAAGGGAGGATTCAAGTGACTGAGATCTTCGTGGAGCTGAAGTGGGTTTGTTGTTTGATGCTGAGTCAACTTTCAACTCATAGTGACCCTATATAGGACAGAGTAGAAGTGCCCCATAGGGCTTCCTAAGCAGTAATCTTTATAGGAGCAAACTGCCAGGTCTTTCTCCTGTGGAGTTGCTGGGTAGGTTTGAACCATCAGCCTTTTGGTTAGCAGCTGAGAGCTTAACCATTGCACCACCAGGTCTCCTTCTCGTGGGTTTAGTGGGATTAATTGAAACAGTAGACAGATGGGAGATTTTGTTTCAAGTGGAATCCTGATGTTTAAGATTTCAGAGGAGGAACTGGGGGATGACAAGGGCCAGTGTACAGCCAAGACAGTAGGTTGCTTCCATCCACATTCTCTCACATACATATGGAAAAGATCAGGAAGGAGGAGCTTTACATCATCTGCTTCCTGAAAGGCCTCATGGTACAGCACACTGGACAAGGGCAGAGAGAATGGCGCTGGCCCTGGCCCTACTGCCTGCTATCTCTGTGCCAACATGCAATACTCACCTCCTCTTTGATTAAGTGGGTGTGAAAATATCCAGCACACTCCTATTTCAGGTACGCTCTGAAGAATAAATTAC
>NW_004444175.1:2534728-2535931 GCF_000243295.1 Trichechus manatus latirostris
AATTTGGGATGAAGTCATAAAGAGTTTTAACCTTCTGTAGATGCCAATGAAAACAAGAACCATGAAATTGCTTTCTCTGACCTATTCTCTCTTGTAGGCAATTTCACATTCATTTACAAATGTTACTCCAGAATAAAGCAATTACACTTGGTCAAACACATATGGAAGTAGAGGCCCTGATACTCCACCTCCCTCTTTCAAACCCCCTTTCTTTCCCTCTGTAACCTACACACACAGAAACCATCAATAGATTCCAGCTGGCTATCTGTACTGAAACAGTTCAGCAAAAGAAAATCCCAACTTGAAAACCTTTCTAATGATCTGTTTGATAAAGCCATGGAACTGTAAGTCTCCCACAATGAAGCCCAAAAATAAAACAAAAAAGACCGAGCCAAGTTGTATGCTGATGAAGAGAAATTTAGATATCTCTTGGACCTGCATCTAACATCAACAATACCACAATTATTAATAGCAAGACCTATGGAGCTAAACTTTACCTCACTGTCAGCAAAGAATGTGGTCGCTGCAATGTATTAGGCTTTTCTTTGACAAGTTTAAGACACCATAATGAACCAGTTGCATGGGACAGACAGATAAAGCAATCCATCAGAAAAATCAGTTCTTTATCCTATTCATGCTTGTATTCAAATGTTAAGTTCATGAGGGGGTTGGGACAGGGAGAAATTTCTTTGTTATAATGTTCTAGACAGTTCCACCCCCTTCCCCTCAAAGTCCAAGTCTTTGTATACATTGGATAAAATGTGATAAGGCCCAGGAAAAAGTTTTATAAACGAAAACTGCCTTGTAAATGTAAGTTAAGAGAAAACCAAACCAAACCCATTGCCATGGAGTTGATTCTGGCTCATAGCGACCCTATATGACAGAGTAGACGTGCCCTATAGGTTTCTAAGGCTGTGAATCTTTATGGAAGCAGACTGTCACATCTTTCTCCTGTGGAGCAGCTGGTTTGAACTGCCAACTTTTGGTTAGCAGATAAGTGCTCCACCACTGCGCCACCAGGGCTCCTTAAGTTAGGAGAAAAAGGTAATAAAGAAAACAGATTCCTCAGTACTGTTATACAGTTTGTGTATTATGTAAATATTTATTGAGCATCTACAGTATTCTAGGAACTGTCTGGACAGTGGTCAACAAACTAAAGGCCACAGGCAAAATTTGGCCCTCTACCCACTTTAATAAATAAAG
>NW_004444175.1:2538448-2539433 GCF_000243295.1 Trichechus manatus latirostris
TCTCACATAGATGGTCTAAATCAAGATGTGAAAGTGGTGTATCTACCTTCCAATATGACAGCTGTGATTCAGCCTATGGATCAAGGTGCAATCACCATTTTCAAGAGCATACTACCTACAGACTACGTTTGCTCAGGCAATAGATGTGACAGATGGAGGTATGGTAACGTTCTGTGATTTCTGGGAGAATTATAATATTCTTCAGTGTATTGAGAACACTGCATCTGCCTGGGAGGAAGTTTTGGAAAAATACATGCAGAGAATTTAGAAAAAAATTGCTGAGTTATGTGAACATGCTCTAAGCATTTCATTAGGATAATATGATGACTGAGAAAAAACTAAAGCACCAAACCCACTGCCGTTGAGTCAATTCTGACTCATGGTGACCCTGTAGTATAGAGTAGAACTTCCCCATAGGGTTTCCAAGGCTGTAAATCTTTACGGAAGCAGACTGTCACATCTTTTGCCTATGGAGTGACTGGTGGGTTCAAACTGCTGACGGTTCAGTTAACACCCAAGCACTTAACCACAGTGCCACCAGGATGGAAAAATCATCCCTATGGCAATAACACTGAATTTAGAACTTGATATTGCTGATGTGGAACAGCTCATAGCTCACGGAGAAGATGAATTGACAGATCAGGACTTAGTAGATTTGAAGAGCAAAGAAATGCTGAAGAAGAAAGAAATACAGGTAGTTGTCGACTTGCACCATATTTGAGTTACAAGGAAGAGCACTTGGGACTGTACGTGTTTTGTTTGTTTTTTGGCACATCTTATCATTAGTAATATATGTGCTATATACAGTGTTGCAGAGTGTAATTTGCCGAAGCTATCATTCTCAGAGAAAGAATTAGCTAGAGTTTTTTCTAAACTAAATCAGGGACTTCGTTGCTTGAAAACATGAACCCAAACAATGATAGCTTTGTTAAAGTGGACAGGCAGATTCGGGAAGCAGTGAGATGTTACCTCAAAACAGATGAAG
>NW_004444175.1:2539917-2546318 GCF_000243295.1 Trichechus manatus latirostris
TAAGAACGGAACTGTCATCATAAGTCGGGTATTACAAGTAATGGTTATGTTTAATAACGGGCTCACAAAATTCTTGAGAAGTTAATAATCTACTTTTGCAAACTGGTGCAAGAGGCTGTAGCATATTACTAATCAAAAGTTTAAAATCTTTTCTCAGCACTTGTCACAAATATTTTGTACTCGGAGATAAAGAACTATCTATAAAAAATACTAGTTGATAAAAATATATGAGCAATTTCTATTACTCTAAAACATGAGAGAGTTAACTCTAGTTTTCACTTGGAAAGTGACTTCACCTTTCTTAGATAGAATTTTTGAGTTGGAGAAGAGATGTGAAAAATATTTTATCTACCCCTCTCCTCTGTCAAGAAAACTGAGGTTCCAAGAGGGTCAACGATTTGTCCAGGTAACACCATACAGAAGCACGGAGCTGTGACAGTACAAGTCCACTGCTCTTTGCCCTGCATCAGAGTGCCTTTGAGGATTTAACTGATCCTCAGCAGAATGGCTAATTCTCATACTACTTAGTCAAAAATCTCATTGGTTACAAAAGACTACTCCAGACTTAATGTAGTACCCTAAAGAGCAAGATTGAATTTTTAATCTCCTGGAATTTTGGAAAATTATACATTGCAGGAATTTAAGATTTCATGTTGGTTATGTTTTCTGTTTCCTAGAACTCATGTGCATTAAATAAATGCATCCTGTTGTAGAACCATTTCTAGTGGGGATAATTGAGAGGGAATGAATATATGTTGGTTAAATTGCATTATTAAAAAGAAACAAATCATGGAATCCAAGGGTAGTAAAGGATGTTAACTGGATTGGTTCATTCATCCATCAATAACAGGTTAAAATAGACTTCACTCACTCAGTCATTCACTCACTCAGTAAGTATTTATTGAGTGCCTATTTTGTAGGCACTAGGTGTATACAGAAAGGTCCTTGGGTGGCACAAGCAGTTTGCACTTGACTACTAACAAAAGTTAGTGGTTCAAACCCACCCAGCAGCACCACAGAAGAGACTATCTGCTTCCGTAAAGATTATACCCAAGGAAACCCTATGGAGCAGTTCTACTCTGTAACACATGGGGTTGCCATGAGTTGCAATCTACTCGATGGCAATGGTTTTAGTTTTTAGTTTTTTTGGGGATACAGAAGTGAATGCAACAAAGTTTCTACTCTTATAGAATATAGCTTTTTGGGAGAAAGGCATAATATAATGCCAGGTATTGGTTAGTTCTGTGAAGAAAAGTAGAGCAGGATAAAGAAGAGAGTAAATGAGAGGCCATGGGTAGTTATTTTCTGTTGGATGTTCAGGGAAGGCCTCTCTAAAAAAAAGGTGATGTTAAAATAGAGACCTGAAAGAAAAGAGAAGAGAGTCATGTGGATACCTGGAAAGAGCAAAAGCAAAGTCCCTGAGGCTGGAGCAAGTTTGGTGTGTTTATGAGAACTCATAGCCAGTGTTCACAGGGTATGGTGAAAGAGGAAGAGGGTGGCAAATGGTGAGCTAGGAGAAGATGTCTGTCATGTCAGGCCTTGTAGGCCATGAGAAGCCACTGGAACATCATGTGACTTTAAAAAAAGTATTACTGTGGCTGTATTGTGGAGAACATAGTGAGGGAAATAAAAAGTGGATGCAGTGAAACCAGATAGGAGGCTATTGTATTAATACAGGTTAGAGAGATGGTGGCTTGGTCTAGGATCAGTGCTTTTCAACTTTGACTCCACTCAGGAGCTGCTATAAAATCCTAATGCCCAGGTCAAACCCAAACAAGTTAAATGAAAATGTCTGTGGGTGGAACCAAACCATCAGTAATTTTAAATGTCCCTAAGTTGTTTGAATGTGAAGCCAAGGTTTAGAACCATTGTCCAAGGTAGTAACCACGGAAGTGATAAAAAGTGATTGGATTCTAGCTGCATTTAGCCATTAGAAGCAACAGGGTTTTCTTATAGGCTGGATGTGGGACTTGAGAGAACAAAATAAGCCAAGGGTGATTCCAACATTTTTGGCCTGAGCAACTGGCAAATAGTTAGGTGAGAACACTTTTTCGTAAATCTAACCAGAATCTCTTGTTTTTCAGAGAGTTGTTAAATTTGCTCAAAATGGTGATGGATGGCATCATTTTTTTTTTTTTTTTTTTTTTGGTAAAATACAATATCATATACTTTTTGGAAAAAAAAATATATTCAGTCTTATACATAATATGCCGGTGTATCAGTCAGGATTCAGATCAGAAAACTGACATCACACCAATTAACAGTGAGATTGTAATGCAGAAATTGATTCAACAGGAGTTGGGAGAACTGAAAGAGCACAAAGAGGGCACGGAGAGAACAAAAGTGATAACTACAAGAAGAAGCCACCATCTTGAGGAATGGGGAAATCAAGGGAGAAAGCTGGTGTTATCAGAATCTAGAATCTTAGAATCTAAGAACCCCAGAACCCTAGACACCAAACATCTGAGAAGAGGGTGGTGTCCAGCTGCTGTTGCCACTCCAGGAGCTCAAAGGCAGGGCTTTGTGGAGCTGGGATTTAGACCGTTGATGAAAAGGTGCTGCTCAACTAATGCTGGAATCTTTAAGATGGTGTGAGAAGGCTGATTCTGGGACTGTAGCTAGAACCAGCTACAGCTAGAATCAAATTCAGCTGCCGTGAGTAATGTGTGATTCCTGGAGAGATATTGGCAGGAAGAACAATCAAAAAGAAAGGAGCAAATCCATCCTCTTCTCCTCCCTGCCTTCTAATCTTGCTCTAGTGTCTCTACTAGTAGAACTTAACAAAGGCAACTGGTGAAGAACAGATACAGTTTGCTGAGTCCCATTTCCAGCATTGCAAAGTAGAATACATAAGTGTGGAGCTTAATAACTAAATATAGTTCACTCTTTTGGCGATTCAGCATCTATATATGCACCTTTCTTCATGTCTTTGAACTTCCATAAACAACAGTCAGAAGATTCAAATAACTGTATACAGAGGAAGACACTCCCACTCTCTCCAAATAGAGGAGTTTCTAAGTCCCAAAAGTTACCGTATCCATCTCGAGACAAAATCATAGTCTCCATCTCTGGATGATGTTATTGCTCCTCAAATTAGGTTACAGCCACACTTCAATAATCTGTAATCAAAGACTAAATTGAAAAGCTAGTAAACAACAATGATTGTTATATAAAATAATAATGAGAAAGGAGGAAAAAGGAAAAAAAAATAGCTTTTGAAATTGTAATTTCTATAACTGGTCACAAGGCCATAAAAAAACCCCAAAAAACTAAACCCACTGCTGTTGGGTCGATTCTAACTCATAGTGACCCTATAGGACAGAGTAGAACTGACGCATTGGGTTTCCAGGGAGCAGCTGGTGGATTCATACCGCTGACCTGTTGGCTAGCAGCCGTAGCTCTTAACCCCTGTGCCACCAGGGCTTCCCACAAGGGTTGGCAGTTCAAATCTGCCAGTCACTCCTTGGAAACCCTATGGGACAGTTCTACTCCGTCTATGAATTGGAACCAACTCGACGGCACCTAAGAACAACAATTTACAATGGCAGCACAAGGCCATAGTTGCTATTTATTACTATTTATTACTTCCTTTTTCTACTACCCTCACATCCTTCCTTTGCCTTCAGCCCAGACCTCTGCTGGCCAATTGTCCTAGTTATCTAGTGCTGCTATAACAGAAATACCACAAGTGGATGGCTTCAACAAAGTTTATTCTCTCACGGTTAAGTGGGCTAGAAGTCCAAATACAGGGCGTCGGCTCCAGGCGAAGGCTTTCTCTCTTTGTTGGCTCTGGAGGAAGGTCCTTGTCATCGATCTTTCCCTTGACTAGGAGCTTTTCAGTTCAGGGACCCAGGGTCTAACGAGCTCTTCTCCTGGCACTATTTTCTTGGTGGTATGAGGTCCCCATGTCTCTCTGCTCAGTTCTCTCTTTTGTATCTCAAACGAGATTGACTTAAGACACAACCTAATTTTGTAGATTGAGTCCTACCTCATTAACATAACTGCCACTAATCCCACCTCATTAACATCATAGAGGTAGGATTTACAACACATAGGAAAATCACATCAGATGACAAAATGGTGGACAGTCACACAATACTGAGAATCACCGACCGGCCAAACTGACACACATTTTACACACATTTTTCTTGGGGGACACAATTCAATCCATAACACCAATGATTTTTTACTTTGTGGTGTGACACAAATCTTCATTCCTGAATTCATTTCTGAAGTGTCTGAATCTTCAATAGCCCAGGTTTTTTGTTTGTTTGTTTTTGGTTGATGTAGTTTTCCATTCACATTTACTATTGGACATGGAAGTTCTAACAGGCATTTCAGAGAATCTCCTTGGTTCTGAATACACTTTTCCCTGCTCTCACTGTGTAGCAACAATCTAATTTCCCCTTGACAATGAAAGTTCATCACCCCAGTCAGAAGAGTAATCCTTGTTTTTGCCTGTTGGTTCAGTGGCATGAGGAGCTCTTAATAACTGGTATAAGTCTTAAGTCTTAATTCAGTGGAATCAATGTTGTTTCCCTGGTGGAATCTATCTTTGAAACTAGCAGAGCTTAAAATTGCAAAGTCCAGAAAGTAATAATTCTGCTAGTGGGTTATTTAGTGTAATTTTGAAAAGAGTCACTCTTACTTCCACTTCTTGATTTTTGGATCTGTGTAGTCTAACTGTGGTGGAAACAGCACAATATATTACCTGCTAACTCAAAGAATATACTACATTCTATAAGACAGAGCTCATTCCTTTCAAGGTATTGTCTCCCAACTGGTGCCATATCTGAGGCTTCAGGGGGCTATTACACTGTTCTACCAGACTAGATGCTTCTGAGTATTATGACCAGTGAATGCAGGGGCACAAGCCCATTTTCACACTTATTTTATTGTTCAATGAGTCCATGGTCAGAAATAATGTTGTGCATAATGTCATGATGGTAAATAAGCATTTCATATATCTACTGAGGAGTCCCTGATGGTGCAAACAGTTAATGCACTTGGCCGTTAACTGAAAGGTTGGAGGTTTGAGTCCACCCAGAGGCATCTCAGAAGAATGGCCTGGTGATCTACTTATGAAAAATCTGCCATTGAACACCCTTTGGAATACAGTTCTACTCTGACACACATGGGGTTGCCATGAGTCACAATCATTTATTTAATGTCTACTGATGCGGATACTGGCAGAAGTGTTACAGACTAAGGAGGAAAATCCACAAATAGGATTTGTGTCTATTCTAGTGAAGACAAGTCATATATTCTTCCTGATGGAAAGGGTCTAATTTATAAACCTGCCACCAAGTAGACAGATCAGCCTTAGAGATGGAAATCTGCATTGCTGATTGCATTGGTAGCCTCTGTTCCTGTTACTATGACTCTTCAAACAAGACTGGGATGGTTGTGTAAAGAGGCTGAATGACATTCATAAAACACGTCACTTGTCCACCTGATTATTGAGAAATTCCTTCTCATTTGATGTCTTCTTTGGTGAGCATTCACATGGGACACAAATATCTTTACACTCTGGCCCATTCTGAGAAGTCCTTCTAGTTACTCTTTCCCCAGATCTTCTTGTCATCAGTCTTCCAGTGCTGCTCTTTCAAATCCCTCGACCATTCAGCCAAATTGCTAGATGTTATTCGTTGCTGTTGATTTGATGCCAACTCGTGGCGACTCCATGTTTGCCAAGTAGAACTTCTCCAAAGGGGTTTCAAGGCTGTGACCTTTCAGAGGGAGATTGCCAGGCCTGTCATCTGAGATGCCTCTGGGTGGGTTCAAATCACCAACCTTTCAGCTATTAGTCGATGCTAAATCGTTTGTGCCACCCAGGGACTCCTAAACAGCTAGATACTGACCATTAATCACGTTAGATCTGTACTTCTGCATTTCTCATTCCAGACAAAAGGAGCAACCCGCTGAACTGTTTGAAGTGCTATCCACTGGGAGGATTATCTCACCACTTTCTTTCAGTGACATTGATGAATGGGTTCAATTGCAGCAGTGTACTTCCAGGTTGTGACATGTATTATGCAAAATCATCTGTAAACCAAGTTGTTTTCTTCCTCAACCAAAAGATCAAAAAGAATTCCCCACAAGTCTTTGGATGTGGATTGGAGGAGAGGAGACAGTGCAGTAGGGGTAAGTGACATAGGCATCTGAGCCACCCACTCATGAGACTTCAGTCTGCTAGGTCTCTGTGAGCATGGCCACTTAGATGCCATTTTCAGTTGATGATGGTTTGCTATCACTTACACCCAACATTGTGATTTGAGGTGTTGGATGACACCAGATGTGGACAGCTCAAGTCACACAGTCACTTGATGTTCTATAGTCAAGTGTACAGTGTCATTGTTGTTGCTATATGTCATCAGTTCCAATTCATAGCAACCCTGTAT
>NW_004444175.1:2546889-2556689 GCF_000243295.1 Trichechus manatus latirostris
GTATAAATAAAACTAACCATAACCTCAGGGGTACTTTTTCTTTCATTTACGTATTTATTAGTTAATGCCATAAATATTTACTGAATGCCTGGTATGTGGCTCTGCTAAGGTCTGGGGCACAAAAATAAAAATGGTGCAACAAATAATTACAATATAGAGAGATTAGTGCTAATAGAGCTGTGTACCAAGCATTACAGGAGAACCAAGTTTGGTGTGATGACCGCATGGGAGGAGGACGTGGTATTTTCCGTCTTGTACAAAGGGCAGGAATTTGCTATGTGAACAGAATAGGAAAAGAAGAGAGCAGAAGAAGAGAAAGCTAGGAGGAAAGAATTTGGGAGAAATGGCTTTCCAACAAAAGACATAGAGGCCTGTTGCATCAATTTCTTTATCTGCATTTCCAGTAGGGAGTCACTAACCTTGTCTTGCAGTGAAATTCAGCGTGATGTTGATGAAATGATAACTGGGCCATAACTAAGATTCATGAACATTTTCTCATGGAAAAATCCTCATAAAGTCTGCTGTTTCTCACAAATTCATGAGCCTGTAAAGCAAAAGTCCTATAAAGAGAAACATTCATGCTCATGAATCTAAAATCTTGCTGTGATTATTGCTGGTTGACTTGAACCTCTACAATAAGGGAGTGCAAATGCTACCCATGCAGCCCTCCCTTTTGAGTCAAGGAGTAAAGGCTCCTGGGTCGTTTTGCATTTGTGTCTGGTCACATTGGACACACACTCGATCAGTACAGGAGTAATTTTTTCCCCTTGATTTGTAGAATAAGATAAAAATCAATTTGACCAACTAAAACTTGAGAGGAATAATCTTAAAATGTGGGTTAGTTTTTTTTTTTCCCAAGATATTTCTTTATGCTCTTTTAGATTATAATACAACTATCTTTCAAATAGAGTTTTATAGCTTATAAGTCAATATTTTGAACTCACTACCTTTTGATGAAAATAAACATTATTTAAAAAGGTAGTTAAGATAGAATACAATTGTTTACTCAGTATTAAAACTTTCCTAAGAAGATGTACAGTATAGTCTCTGGTGACAAAGAAAGATTAAATGAAATATTATTAGGGTGACTGCATCATCTCTAATGACTAGGGTATTTTTTAGGCTTTAAATGAATCTTTTTGGGATCAACAATAGTTAAAGACACTCTGCTTGTATCAGAATTATTTTGGAATATTGGGAAAAGAAACTCTTTTTTTTAGAAAAGATATTTCCTTTAATTGCAATTTCAATGAGAAAATGTAAGGAAGCTCAGCGTCACCTTGGAGGAGATTTAAATTTCTCTTCCAGTTTCCTGATTTTATATTTCTTTCCAATAGAAAAGCTTATATTTCTGGCACACTTTACAGCCTAAAAGGATATTCAATGGTTACTGTAAGAAGAAACCCTATTTACAAAGATGCTTAGTGCATCCAGGTTCTTAAGGGATTAAGGATATTATTTCACCCCTTCTTGTTGGAAAAATGGAACAAAGTGATGCACGTGCAATGTAGATCCCGGAGTTTTGTGCTTAAGACATACGTAAAACTTTATGAACTCGCTTATGTACTTTCCAAGTTGGATTTGTTATACATGTGGGTATCAGTTTCCTAGTTTTCTCAGTGTTTTTAGGGGCTTAAATACAGGATATTCTTTTAGTAATTTGCTTGACTTGTGCTGCTCAAAATTGTCTGAAAAAACCGATTTAATGCTTTGCAAGTGGAAACGCCACATGGTCTTGTTGGCTTTATTTAGATGTAACAGAGAGAAAGAGCTATTATAGTATGACATTGGATATTATATTCTAGTTTGTTTGTCTTTTTTTTCCATTTTAGCAAGGAAAGTAGACGACTATTGAGAAAAAAACGTATAAATGACATCTGGATGATTTTTTTTCCATATTGGTAGATTCAAAATCTTGGTAGCTCTCACAATTATTTTTATAATAAATCACATTTTTTTCCTGATGAAATTAAAAAGGGGTTCTTTTCAAAGCATGGACTAAGTAATTGATACTATGAAGAAATATTACATTCATCAGAAGGCAACATGGTTAGCCGAGGGGAAGGGCTGAACATTTTAGATTTCCTTCCAATAGATAAGCTTATATTTCTGGCACACTCTATGCCTAAAAAAGATATTCAGTCATCACTGTAAGAAGAAACTCTATGTCATGGATCGAATTATGTCCCCCAAAAATATCTATCAACTTGGCTGGGTCATGATTCCCAGTATTGAATGATTGTGTACCATTTTGTAATCTGATGTGATTTCCTTATGGGTTGTAAACTCTATCACTATGATCTAATAAGATAGATTAGCGGCAGTTATACTGATGAGGTCTACAAGATTAGATAGTGTCTTAAGCCAATCTTTTTTGAGATATAAAATAGAGAAGAGAGCAGAGACACAGGGAACCTCATACCACCAAGAAGGCAGTGCTGGGAGCAGAGCGTGTCCTTTGGACCTGAGGTTCCTGCGCTGAGATGCTGCCAGACCAAGGGAAGACTGATGCATCATGAGGACCTTCCTCCAGAGCCAGCAGAGAAAGTGTTCCCCTGGAGCTGATGCCCTGAATTTGGACTTGTAGCCTACTGGACTGTGAGAGAATAAACTTCTCATTGTTGTGGTATTTCTGTTACAGCAGCACTGGATAACTAAGACACTCTATTTCAGAAGTCTTTCAGAATGTGACCTGTTTATGCAGAAGCTTCATGAGTAGTTAAAAGAGACCAGCAAAGAACCAGAAGGCCTCAATTCATGTTTCCAGGTTGCTATGTTTAGTAGGCATGTAATCTGAAAAGCTACTTTACTTTTCTGAGCTTCAGTTTCATGGACAATGAAACCAGTGCACACAGCCCTGCCTATCTTACTAGGTTGCAGTGAAAATCTAAATGAAAGAATGTGCATCCCAAAGTGCTGGATAAATGTAATTTACAATTTTAATGTAATATCTCTGAAGAACATGGGCAGCTATGAGCGATAAAACTATTTGAGTTATTAACTTTCAGTTATGGAGAATGCTGTTACCAAGGAACATATATGTTTTAAATGCAGTCTAGTGCTATAATACAAAGAATGAATGTTTAAATATTTCAGTTCAGATATATGATTCCTAGGTTAAGAGTTCAGGCTGCCAACCAAAAAGTCAGCAGTTCAAATCTACCAGCCACTCCTTGGAAACCCTATGGGGCAGTTCTACTCTGTCCTATAGGGTCTCTATGAGTCAGAATTGACTCGACAGCAACAAGTTTTATCATTAGCCTACAGGACATTTTGTAGACAAAGATCTTTTATTCTATGAAAGTAAAAAAAAAAAAAAAAAAGTATGAAGTTTAAAGAGGGTTAGTCCCAGAAACAATGGGAACACTAGAGGACAAATTATGCATGTAATGCCTTGGTCCACACATCATATGTAGGTTATGTTATCATGATTAGTGACATATTTAACTATGGTAGGGATATATTCTGATAAGCAAAGTGCATTTTCTTATTTAAATAATAGTGTCAAGAAGAATTAGAAATAATAGGAAGCTGACTTTGGACAAGACAGTGCACTCCTTGTGTTGAGTGTAAATGGATATTATTTTAATATGTTTAGCAAAAACAGCAGCAGCTGGCAAATAATATTTGTACTTTTTGAAACTGTCATTATTTGAGAAGCTGAATAATCAACAGTTACATTCCAGCTACACCCAGAACATTTCACTGAGAGAATACTTGTAGGAAGCCAATACACCCATGCATACCCAGTGGCTTTTGTTAGCAGTTATAAACTTGATATATTGTACTAGTTTGTTCCTTTTGTTGGGCATAGAAAAGGGAGGAATTATCCATCTGGCTCCTGTCCTGAAGTTGAGCCCAAGAGGAAGGTGAAGTAGGGTGAAGACTTGGAATTCTAGCACCAAGTCAAAATCTTGCTGACTTTGTGAAGCCATGGGTTACTAAATGCCAAGGTTCTCTGCACAGTGTCTGTTACCCACCTGTGATTCTTTCACACACAAGGTCTTCCAGATGTTCCTAAGAAAGTGTGTCTCTTTATAACAAAAGTTATATCAACTATTATTTTCTGCATATTCCTGTGGCACCCATTTACAAGAATTTGTAGTACATTCCCAAACATATGCCGATAGCATCTTCATAATTACTTTTGAAATTACTAGCCACCTGTCAGCACAGGGATTACTACTATGGAGAATGTCAAATGGGAATTAAAGTTTTTAGTAGGTCACTAGTGTTTTACCATAGGCATATCGTGGGCAGAAAGAACCATTTCAGTGCACAAATTTATTGGGGACAATAAATTTGGAGGATTACACATCCCACAGTTACTGTATATGCATATTTACTCATAATAGCATTCAGCACTAACTGAAACTTCTGAGGATGGCAATAGTACCTTAGGGTTTGAGTTTCTGATAGAAAAAGAGATATTTGGCTTCTTCATTTCTTGAGCTAAAAAATACTTTATTAAAGAGCAACTGGAGCCACTTAGGAAACATGCTGCTTGTCTCATGGAAATTCTGTGAAATTTAATTTTGCAAATGCATAACTGTATTGAAGAGGATAAGTATTAAAATTTAGGGAGGAGAAGACAACAGGAGAGTTGGGAATCTGAAGGACTAGCTAGATGTATATGGGAAAACAATCATGGACTATCTCATGGTGCCCTTGGGAGAAATAAGAGCAAGGCAGGTTGGTTTGCCTTTGACTTCTGCTTACTCTTCCAGGACTAATACCAGTTGCTGCCAAGTTGATTCTGACTCATGATGACCCATGTGTGTCACAGTTGAGCTGTATTCCTTAGGGTTTCCAACAGCTAATTTTTTGGAAGTAGATCAACAGTTCTTTCTTTTGAGGTGCCTCTGGGTGGCAAACTTCCAATCTTTCTGATAGCAGTGGAGCACATTTCCTGTTTGCACCACCTAGGGACCCCTTCCAGGATTAATAACCAGGTAATATTTGAATGTTTACTACATGACAAGGCCTGTGATGAGCATATTAGATACATTATCTCATTTAATCAGTACAGGGAACATGGAGGTCATTTACTCGAAATAGAACAGAGCTATCCTCGAAGTCAGTGAATGAACTAACAGAGGAGTAGTAGGGTGGAGATGGAGTCAGTTAGAAAGGTACATGAGCTTGGAAAAAGTTATCCAGAGGAGTGGTTCATGCCAAGGTTACTAAGTGTGAACAACATATATTTAGGATGCTAGAGGTTAGGGATTTATTCTTTTCTTAGATATTTTCAAGTAGAGTAAAAATAGCTTGATAATAATCTGGATAATTAAAGAGAAGGTGCATTTTGGGAATGCAGAAGGCTATGAATGAGAAATCCACCCTGATTTATTCACACATAGACATATCTCCTGTCACTAGTATACACTGACTCTAAGATAATTCTGAATCCCTGGTTCATTTCTTTTCGCTTTGCTTTGCTTGCCTTTATGCATAAAGTCTACAAAACAAAACAATGTGTGTGAAATTAATTATCAGACATCATAGTTCTTTCTAGTGACCATAATTGGATCCTTGGATCTCAAACTCTCTGAAGAAAAACTGGTATATCACATTTCTAACTATTTCCAGTGTCTAAGCATTCAACATCCAGAAAGCAAGTCTTTCAAAACATTACTCTTAGCAAGTTTTAAGAGAAATATTTTATCTGTAATATAGCTAAGCCTTGTGATTCTTACCATGGTGTGTAGAATTTCTCTGCCAAGTGGGACTGACTCCTACCATATGAGTCAGAGCTTAGTTATATATTAGCTGGATTAAGGGGATATTCCAGAAAACATTTCTCTGCTCATCATTTGGCCTAGAGGGATTTCTTGGCATGCTTTTGTCTACCAGTTAGCAAATAAACCTTCTAACATGTCACTTGACATTCATAAAATCCATTCTTTCAATAGCTGTCATTAAAAAAAAAATGGTATTATAGGTTGGAAAAGGAACTCCCTCTTTCTTTACTTTGGAGAAGTTTTCTTTCTTGTGAAATTAAAACATTAGAGAGATCTTAGGTTATTATTTAGAATAGATGAACCTCTTCAATGCAGGGGTCTCTTTAATAAAATTCATGACAGTTGATTATCCAGCCTCTGCTTGAACCATTCTTAAGAAAAAAATCATTTTTTCTTGTATTGAATCAAAACCTACATTCCAATTTATCAGATTTATCTTTTGAAGGAAGCCATTCTATCATGGTGCCTCACTTTTATGTCTTCTCTTTGTTAGGCGTAGAGCAACCTGTTACCTCCACTACTGTTCATGTGCCGTGACCTCCAGTTCTTTCAGAATCTAGGATGCCCTCTTCCAGAGAAATTAAAGTCCAGACAAAACGAAGTCCCTGTTACTGAAGTTGTACCTTTGACTTCAGTGTTAAAATGTCACTTAGGTAGCATCACTTCATTTGGTTTCCCCCCCAAAAAAACCAAAACCCGTTGCTGTTGTGTCGATTCTAACTCATAGTGACACTACAGGACAGAGTAGGACTGCCCCATAGTGTTTCCGAGCAGAAGCTTGTGGATTCAAACTGCTGACCTTTTGGTTAGCAGCCATAGCTCTTAACCACTGCACTACCAGGGCTCTAAGGTTTTCCCTGTATTTCAAAAAAGTTAGTTTTTGAAAATACACAGATATGAAAAAAATTATCAATTTTCTCCTAGACTGTAGAAGAAATTTCTACTAGAAAAAAAGTGGATGAGACCTGAAACAAAACAGGGGGATTGGATATCAAAAAGGTGGCTTTCTACTTCTTCCACTACTTATTCTTCATAGCTATAAACTTTCATCAGCTAGTAGCAAATGCTCTATTGTATGAAAACTGATGAAAAAGGCCACTTCACTTCTTCCCAGTCCATCCTTACAATTTTGTCTCTCTGAATCCATTAAGGGGTAAAATTTCTAGTTAATGAAATATGATCAGAGGTGGAGGTGACAGGCAGTGGGGTATGGTAATCTAGAATGTATAATCCATCATAGGTAGGAATAGAGTGAGGAAGAGTATTTGGTGCTCTGCATTTTTGGAGTTTCAGGAAAGATATACAAGGTAAACAAAAATTTGGTATGAATTTAGGTTTCATATGTTAGATAATATATAAATAAAAATTAAAACCAGTGCAGAGGAGAAAGAGAAAGCATATTAAATTTCTTGACTTAATAGAAGAAAGCCAATTGATAATGTTTGTGGCAGACACTAATTTTCTTTCAATATCCATTCTCCAATTCTTTATTAATGTTTTAGCTAGTCCATAAGTTAGGATTTATTCAGAGAGGCTGAACCATCATGAAATGATATAGAATAAGGGCTTAATTACAGATGTTAGACCTTATGAAACTATGGGAGCTTCTGAAACAGTCAAAGCCAGCTCTGGCCTCTGCAGTCTAGAGATAAGCCTGAAGTTGCTAGAGGTGACTGAGGTCTGCAACTGGAAAATTAAGTTGCATATGGATAAGAACAAGAACGAACTGGAATGCACAAGGATGAACTGGGATCTACAAACATAAACTGGAACCCCTAACTACTATTAATATTTCTTATGTTAGATGGTAGGAGAATGGGAGGTGGTGCAGACAAGGAAGACACGTGCATAAATATTACTGTCCTCATTTCTGCACTGATCATGTGATCATTGATACCTGGTATTTATAAATGCTTTATTTCACTACCAATTTCATTTTGCTTTGCCCTCAATAAGTACTGTGGTTCATCATAGTTTCTTTCCTGGTAAGGAAGACCCAATCTTCATTCCTGAGGGGACTTGGCCATTACCTATATTTGGTTATTGATTTAATCACAGAGCATGGGATTACAAAGAGGTGCCCTAGGGAATTTCATGCATTCCAGACATGCTTTTCCAGGACAGCTATGTTGTAGCTACCCAATTACCCCTTCGTAGTCAGGATCAATCACCCCAGCCAGTACATACTCCCTACTTTGCTTGTTGATTTACTGGCTTGAGGGGCCCAAAGTAGTCAGTGACAGTCTCGACTTTCAGCTTAATGAAACTATTACTGTATTCACTGGTAGAAGCATTTTTCCCTTGAGAACTATGACCTTAAAGTTGTCAGGATGGAAAACAAGTAAAGGGAGCCAGTGGGTTCTCTGTGAGATGGACGAGACAAAATTCCATTGGTCACATGTCATCCATAACCTCTACCCTGCTAGACCAAAATGATAATTTGGGTCTCCAAGATTTAGTGTCAGTTCAGAGACAGTGTCCAATAACCCCTTCACCCAAAAAATCTGATTATTTCCCTTTCTTCAGTGTACAGTCCTGTGGTAAATGGCTGCAGATCCCTTTTGGGGAAAGTTAAGGGGATATTTTATAGTATAAAATTTGGCTGCCCTGCCTAAGGGCTATATCAACACTTTTGCCCTAATATAGTCTACAGAGGCTCTGTGTCTGTGAACTGGCTCACATCTGGGTGAAGGACCATGATTGCCTCTTCTGGTAATACAAATTAGACTTCTCTTCACCAGGCCGAGAGCTTTTCTACTTATACGAATAAGTAAGACAGTAGTAAGTTGCCCACCTATGTCAGTTTTAGGGACACCATGGTCAACTTCATTTGCTGATGTGGCACTACTCAAAATGAGAAGAAACAGCTGCAATCATCCATTAATAATCAGAAACTGGAATGTACAAAGTATGAATCTAGGAAAATTGGAAGTTGTCAAAAATGACATGAAACGCTTGAAGATCAACATCCTAGGCATTACTGAGCTGAAATGGACTAGTATTGGCCATTTTGAATCTGACAATCATCTGGTTTACTATACCAGGAAGGATGAAGAGAAATGGCATTGCCTTCACCATCAAAAAGAACATTTCAAGATCTATGCTGAAGTACAACACTGTAAGTGATAGGATAATATCCATATGCCTACAAAGAAGACCAGTTAATATGACTATTATTCAAATTTATGTACCAACCACTAATGCCAAAGATGTGAAAACTGATTATTTTTGCCAACTTCTGCAGTCTGAAATTGATTGAACATGCAATCAAGATGTATTGATAATTACTGGAGATTAGAATGCAAAAGATGGGAACAAAGAAGGATCTGTATTTGGAAAATATGACCTTGGTGATAGAAATGATGCCCGAGATCGTATGATAGAATTTTGCAAGACCAACACCTTCTTCATTGCAAATACCTTTTTTCAACAACATAAGCGGAGACTATACTCATGGACCTCACCGGATGGAAAACACAGGAATCTAATTGACTACATCTGTGGAAAGAGACATGGAAAAGCTCAATATCATCTGTCAGAACAAGGCCAGGGGCTGACTGCAGAACAGACCATCAGTTGCTCATATGCAAGTTCAAACTGAAGATGAAGAAAATTAAAACTGTTCAAGAGAGTGAAAATATGACCTTGAGTATATCATACCTGATTTTGGAGACCATCTCAAAAATAGATTTGATGCATTGAACACTAATGACCAAAGACCAGACAAGCTGTGGGATGACATCAAGGACATCATACATAAAGAAAGCAAAAGGTTATTAAAAACCAGGAAAGAAAGAAAAGACCAAAATCCATGTTAAAAGAGCCTCTGGAACTTGCTCTTGGACGTAGAGTAGCTAAAGCAAAAGAAAGGAATGATGAAGTAAAAGAGGTGAGCAGCAGATTTCAAAGGGCAGCTCAAGAAGACAAAGTAAAATATTATAATGAAGTATACAAAGACATGGAGTTAGAAAACCAAAAGGGAAGAAAACGCTCAGCATTTCTTAAGCTGAGAGAAATGAAGAAAAGATTCAAGCCTTGAGTTGCAATATTAAAGGATTC
>NW_004444175.1:2560856-2561783 GCF_000243295.1 Trichechus manatus latirostris
TCCACACACAACCACTTTTAACTTCACCCAAGCCATTTGCTCAGAATGAAAACCTCATTTATATAATCACTTTACATGCTTCTTCTGCTAATTTGCAATTGTTTATTTCTCTGAAGGAAATTTATAATATTTCCCCATTCTCATTGTATATTTAATACTACTCATTTTAAACGGTTCTATTTTGAATTTCTAACCAAATGTGCATTTTAAAAGGGTAATTAAAAAGTAGAAAGAGTTTCCACCATTTTAATTTTCCCTGCCTAGTGCTTTCTTTTAAAATGGCACCTGGGAGATACCGCCAGAGTTTTAGTAGTCTATTTCCTCTTGTCCTGTGGCTTGTTTCTTTCTATTTCTGTCAAAGTTACGAAAGATTTATCCATATGCCAAGAAATCATGAAGTATTTTATGGACTTTTCAGAAAGAATGACAGAATATTATATAAAGAACTTTACTTTGTAAATTTATAGTAGACCAATAACAATAAAATGAAGTTTCTGCTAGAGCTCCCTGGTTCTGAGTATCATGGAAAGACACCAACCTTGACTTGCTGACACATTCAATATTTTGTACACACAGAACTGTTGGATTGACTCTTGCATTGTGCTGTCAGCTGAGGAAGTAGAAGCTGCATTTAAGCTCATCTAAAATCAAGAACTCAGAATCAAGTAAAATGTCATATCTACCTACCCATCCATGCTGTCCTTTTCTCTTCATTTATGCTAGTAATCGTGTCTGTTCCTAGCCCATCTCTATAACTGCCTTCAATCCCTCCCAATTTGAGGCCATATTGAATAGTGTTAAAAGAGAAATTATGAGTCAAATAGACCTGTTTTAACTGAGGTCTGCCATTTATTTGCTGTGTGAACATGGACAAATTAATGTCTGTCTCCTCATCGGGAAAAGGGAATGGTCGTTAAGTGTCCCTGC
>NW_004444175.1:2565427-2580300 GCF_000243295.1 Trichechus manatus latirostris
GAGTTGGAACTGCCTTGAAGATACCTAACAACAACATTGTTGTATCACTTCTCACCCTATTCCAAGTCACAGCTTTCATTCTCAGTCTTTGGAATTTTCACTTTATCTTTTTGTCCTTGGATAAAGGTTTATTCATTGCCAAATCTTTTAAGGAATTTCTGGTCAGAGGAACTTGTATGTACAAACAGGAGGAGAAGGTGTGTGTGTGGGAGGGGTGAGGAGAGACGAACCAAATTTAAAATCTGAGTGGAGGATCTCATAGGAGTGTTGTGCTGACAGGTGTCAACTTCTGAAAATCAGAACAGAGTTGTAGGGTCACGTATGGATTACTGGAATTAACTGTTACTACCAGAGTGAAGAGCCAATGCTGGGCTCACTTGTCAGGAGTATGAAGCAAACAGGAAGAAACAAGTCCCCTCTTCCTCCTCCAGCCTTGCATGCCTCCTCCAGTTCTCCCTACTAATAATGTCTAATGGGGAATCAGCTGGCAAAGCAGAAATTTGGTTGGCAGAGACTCAGCCCCAGCATCACAAAGCAGAGTATAGAAGAGTGGATTGAAATTGAAAGACATTAATTAAATCATCATCTCAGGAATTTAAAGGCTGTGAAGTCATTTGTGTTGCGTGTGTGTTAGGGCCCAAGAAAAGGCTACTTTACTCATTATTCTAGGAAGAATAATAAGCCCTTGGCAGTTAAAATGTTTGAAGGGATGATTTTTACAGTGGCAGCCTTATTTTGTCTGATTCCCAACTCTGTCAGATTTCAATACAAATTTGGGGGCAGAGATAGAAATAAAGGGAAGAATGGGAAAGATTTCTTTAATGAAGGACATTTCAAATAGTAACAATAATTCTCACTGAAGTCTTATTGACTGTGTTTGCCAAATTGACTATATTTGAATCTTATTGACTACCCTGAGGGTTTTTAATCCCAGTTTTAATTCAGTTAATATTGTCTTTGCATCTTAATTTAAGGAATTTTCAAATTTTCTTCTGAGTTCTTAAAGAACATCTCTCCTCTCTATCTCTTCTTTTCTTTTTTCTCATCCTCCCTTACCTGTCTTTCTAGACATCCTCCACCTTTTTCCCCTTCCTTTTTCCTCCATCTTCTTCCTTTCTCTCCCTTATCCCTCGAATCCTTTCAATTATTACTATCTTATTTGATGCTCTTGACTAGAGGTGAGGTTTCGTCAGGTTAGATTTCATTTGCAAGTAAGAAAGCTTTTGTTTGTTGCGTTTTGCTGTGTAGTCTCATCATCTGAAATGAAGCACTCTCTTGATTAAATTGTATCTTGGATACCAAATCTAAAATTGTAAAGTGTCATTCACCCACTATAAATCGTCAGAAGGTAGGAGAGTACGTTTAATTTCCAATCACAAAGAAAGGGCTTAAAAATAATCTTTTTTTCCATTCTTTCTTTTAAATTTTATGTCACTTTCCGCAACTGGATATTTCCAGCTTGGTTTAATGCCCTTCTGGAGCCATCTTGAAATTCTCAATAAATTTTGAACAAAAGGCTCTACATTTCTATTTTCCCCTGGGCCCCGAAAATCATTTAGCTAGTCCTGGCTGAATTAATCATTCATGCAAGGACACTTGAAAGAACGCAGCTTGAACTTCATCAAGCTTATGGAGCAGGTTGTAGAAACTCTTTATTTCTGCTTACATAATGAATGCCCCTATGTGGGACAGAATTTGGTTTGAAACTTATTTCAGTTATAACCAGTGAAGTTGTGGTGAATGGCTAACCCTCTCCTCCTTGACTTACTACTGTTTTCTACAAGAAATTTCTACCAACTAGCACGAGATCAAATCGGTGTATGTCAGTTCACGACGGTGTCATCTAGGTTTTAAGGGCTACGTAGCTCATCGTGGCGCAGAGAAATAAAATTCCTGAGATAGAACTTGTTATAATTTTGGTGCAAATGAACTTGTGTCAGAGGGTTAATGTATAGACAGCTACGTATGCCATTGACCCATTGCCATTGAGTCAATTCCAACTTATAGCGACCCTATTGGACAGAGTAGAACTTCCCCATAGGGTTTCCAAGGAGTGGCTGGTGGATTCAAACTGCTGACCTTTTGGTTCGCAGCCATAGCTCTTAACAACTGCACCACCAGGGCTCCTCTAGAAAATGAAATAAAATCAGATTATAAAAAAATAATGATCGTTTTCCTTATTTTACTAAACAAACAAATAAACCAACTAGTTCCCTTGAAGTTGCCTCTGACTTGTGGTGACCCCCTGCATGTCAGAGTAGAACTGTGCTCTATAGGGTTCTCAATGGCTGATTTTTTGGAAGTAGACTGCCAGGGCTTTCTTCTGAGATACCTCTGGGGGTCCTCAAACAGTCAACTTTTCAGTTAGTGGCTGAGTACATTAACCATTTGCACCACCCAGGGACTCCCACTTATTTTTTTCAAAAGCTGTATATTTTCATCTTCTCCCTCGACACCCGTGCACAGTATCTCTGTGTGTAGGGAAACTGGAAACAGTAGTCTGGACTGTGTTTTTAAATAAAGCACATGATCTTCTAGGAAAGATCAGTTCCTGGATCAGGCAGTACTCCTAAAAGAGCCTTCAGAGTGAGATTTGGTTTAAAACCTCATCCATAGAGGATAATTATTGCCCAGTAACATTGATGGAGTGATGGTCTGACAGGAATCCTGGGAGATAGGACATTAGTTTTAATTTTTCTTTTTTTTATTAAAATTTTGAGTAAGCTACATTTTTAACTCCCTGTTATGACTGGTGCTTTTTCTTTTGATTTGCAGTTAGAATGTAGAAGTATTTTCCAAGTGAATGAAAACCCGGTTTGCAACGAGATGGCAAAACCTCCTTCATGGACAAATAAATACAGCTTGGGGACTCATAGAGATCTGCTTCAGGCTAGACTAGAAATAAAAAAGATTATGCTTGTTGGCCTTTAAAGAACATTCTGTTGACTCAGAGCTTTTAATCTTATCATGAAACTGTATAATTGCTGCTTCTACAAAACCAGTAGTCATTGTTCTACGTTTTGGTCTGATTGTTGATGCCCTCTCAAGCACATGTTGCCTTTTTTTGCTTTTTTTAACATGTTTTTTTTTTTTTTTTACCATAGTGGACTGAAGGGAAAAGGAGAGACAAGTGCCACAGCCCTGTACTTTTCATAGATTTATTTAAGGCAAAATTAAAGTAGTTTTTCAAGTAACCTCCCCAAAATGACCCCAAGTCTTTTTCTGTAAAAGGCCTCTTTGGAGGTGCCGGTATGGTGACCGCCTGCTGCGGGTCTGATGAGTTAAGAAAGGACAGTGTGGCCCACACTCCCTCCTCACTTCCTAAGGACATAAACTCACCGTTTCTCCAGAAGACTGTGACTGAAGATAACAGAGAACATTTGATTTCTTTCTGCATTTGTAAACTTCAGAGATTACAATGTCAGAAACCAAAACCAAACCTTTTGTCGTGGAGTTGATTCTGACTTATGGTGCCCCGTGTGTGTCAGAGTAGAACTGTGCTCCATAGGGTATTCAATGGCTGATTTTACAGAAATGGAAGTAGATCACCAGACCTTTCTTCCCAGGTGCCTCTAGGCAGACTTGAACCAGTAACCTATTGGTTAGCAGTCTAAGGCTTACCCTTTTGCACCACCCAAGGACTCCTTTCTATTTTGATAACCCATGTTTATTGCCTGTTGTGGGAGATGTTTCACACTTGAATGGATTTGACAAATTGAACAACAACAACAAGGAAACAAAACAACAAAATTTAAAAAACAACTTTCTTAATTTCTTCTGTTTTTGTTTGGGGTGATTGTATCGGGTTGTGGGTATGTCCCAGTTGTTCAGAATAAAGCAACACTTTGGATTTTATAGCTAGACCTATTTTTCCCCCTTCTTTAATCAGCTTCTGTGGATTTTAAATAAAAACATTTCAAGCTTGGGTTCTTAATGCCAATTTTAGAGATAAACAGTATTGGCATTTCTTTCCCAGTGTGCACCCACCACTAACAAGTCTAGGAAGTTTTTTAGGCCTCATTCACAAGGGCCATGCAAAGGCAAAATAGAGTGTTTTAATTTAAATAAGGGCCAAATATTATAAGAAGAACATGTCACATATTGCAGTCAGCATTTTTAATAGCAGTAATAAATATAGCAGTAAATCAATGCTGAACACAAAATTTAATACTAGTAATTATATGCCCGCAAACCTCATACAAACTAGCCTCATACTTTTAGTTTAAGCATACATACATGTATCACTAAATGACTGTGGGTTTTCAAATATTTCACCAGACAAGTATTTTTTATTGTTAAGCTGAGTGGTGTCAGGTCATAAGACTTTGTTCGGGGGTGCATTTTATTCAAGGGAAGCTTTAATAAACAGATTTTATGAGAAAGTCACAAGGCTGAATGCATTTACAACTCTGAAATGTGACCAGATTAAAGAGCCTGTAACGATCACATAAACCAAAAAAAACACGATTGTACAATCTTCAAGGCTTTCATAAAAGTGTTTGTATCCCTATATTTGCAGACTTTACGACTTTTTTAAAATTTGAAAAACTATAGGAAAATGCAAGGGACAAATAAATAATGAATTTTCCTAACTGGTCATTTATGTCTTTGTGGTGTTCAAGGCATGAGAATTGAGGGAAGAGGAAGGAGATACAGTACAGATTTGTTTTTAAACATTTTATTTTAAAATATTTTCAGACTTACAGAAAAGTTGCAAGGACAGTACAATTAAATCTCACTTAGTTTTCACCCTAATTCTCCAACTGTTAACATTCGAGTGTGTTTACCAACCCTTCCTTCCTTCCCTCCCTCCCTCCCTCCTTCCTTCTTTCTCTCTTTTCTATAGCTATCATATACGTTTTATTTCTAAGCCATTTGAAAGTAAGCTGCAGACAGACACGATGCTCCCTCATTCTTAAATAACTCAGTGTGTATTTCTTACTCCTTCATAATGCAGTGTATATATGTGTATATATATACATATATACACACACATATGTACGTATATATAGGTGGGACTTTAACTGTCAGTCTTTTGGCTAGCAGCCATAGCTCTTAACCACTGTGCCACCAGGGCTTCATATATATATATATATACGTATATATATATATATATACGTATATATATATATATAAATTCATATTGATATAACCCCATTCAAATTTCAGCTATTGTCCCAATCTAGGATCAAGAGTTTCATTTTATGGCCATGTCTCCTGATTCTCCTTCAACCTGGATCAATTCTTCGGCCTTTCTTTGTTTCTTGAACTTGACATGTTAGAAGTGTGCAAGTTAATTATTTTGTAAAATATCTCTCAGTTTGGATTTGTCTGTTGTTTATTCATGATTAGATTCAGATTATGAACTTTTTCACCAGGGATATTACAGAATTAATGCTATTTTCTTCTCAAACTATCGTATCAGAAAACATAGAATCAATTTGTACCATTACTGGTGATACTAACTTGTTGTCTACCTTGTTTCTCCATTGTATACCTAATTAATCAGTATTTTGTGCTTATTAATAGCTAACTAATAAGTATTTTGTGGGAGATACTTTGAGCCTGTGTATATATCCTGTCCCTTATTAAACTCTCACCTTCTAGTTTTAGCATCTTTTTCTGACTCTTATCTGCATCAGTTATTACCAAGATGGTTGCCATATGGTGATTTTGTAATTCTCTCATTCCTTCAACAATTATCAGTTAGTTTCTTATTCATTCATTCATTTATTTATATCAGTATGACATTTTGGACTTCTATTTTAAGCAATGAGTTATGATTCCATTATTTAATGCTCAAAATGTTCCAGATGTGACCAACGGGAACCTCTTCAAGCTGGCTCCTGAGTCATTTGGACATGTCTCCATCATTTACTGATACTTCTTTACTTTCTGGCACAAAAAGATATTCTAGTCTAATTTTATATTTTACCTGTGCCAACCTTGTAATCAGCTATTTCCTCTGATTCCTTTTAGTAGAGAATGGTAGTTAGAAACCATTATCTGGGTGCTAGGAGTGCTCATTGCTACTGTTGTGTCATTGCTTCTAGACCTTTGCCTCTCAGTGGATTTAGCTAGAAATGTACATATAAGACACACATACACAAACAAAGTAATATATATACGCATGATTTCTTCAATTCCAAGCCAATAGCATAGTGTTTGTTCTAGCTTTCTTCCTTCCCATATTTCTGTTTTCCTTTTCTGTCAATAAGAAGCCTGTTTCCCATTATCCTTGATATTTACTCAGTTGCTCATTCTCTTGTATTTACCCAATTTTCCAACTATATATACTTCTGTGCTTACTCATGCTACCCATGCCAACAGAAAGATTATCTTCTCCACTTACCTATAAGAGGCTGAGGCATTTCCTTTTATTAATATTGTTTATCCTCAAGTTTAATGGGACTCTATATCCTTAAAGTTTTTGTTGAGCTTTAACTTCTTATGTGTTTTAGCATGCCAGACCCAATTCTTTTAGTTTGTATATTTACCCTTGGTTAGAAATCACTCTTTACATGTGTGCCTTTAAAAGATGAGCTCGTTTGAGAAGACTCAACTTTATGGGTTTCTGTAGGTATTTTACTTTGTTTCTTCATTGGAAGAAATTTTGTGTGCACAATTAGACTCATGGTTCATAGAACATTCCAACACACATGAGCTACTTTCCCTTCCAGACTCTCATGTCTTAATAACATGCTTAACTTTTCTATGAAAATTTTGACTATTTCTTTCTTAATGTGTAAAATACCTGTATGGCCTCCAAGTCTTTCTCTTTTAGGCTATTATTAGGGTGACAATATAATTTATCATAAAACCCTGACACTTTTGATAGCGATATGGGGTGCTGTTAATAATTAAGTCAGTCACACTTAAGTAGGCATAAGCTTGTTCCGTTCCAGAAGTACTGAGAATATGGTCACCCTAGCTATAATGAACTCCACGACTGTCAAGATTTTCTCACTTCAACTTGAGCAATAAACTCTTTGTTAGGGATCCATTATCCACTTGTTTGATCTGGGCAGGTGGTCTATAAATGAATGATACTTTATTTTTATTGCCATTAATTCCTTTTATTGGGATATAATTTACATAGAGTAAAATTCACTCTTTTTAAGTGTACAATTCTATGAACTTTGACAAACTCAACTGGTCATGTAAACACCATTACCATCAAGATCTAGGACATTTCCATCCCTCCAAAAAGATCTTTCCTGCTCATTTGTAGTCAAACCCCTCACCCCACTCCACACCCTAGCAACCACTGATCTGCTTTTTGTCCCTATAGTTTTGTCTTTTCCAGAATATCATATAAATGGAATTTTACAGTACGTAGATTTTTGAGTATGTCTTCTTTTGCTTAGCATATTGCATGTGAGATATACCCATATTGTTGCATGTTATCAGTAGTTATTATTTTTTAATTGCTGAGTGGTATTCCATTGTGTGAACGTACCACAGTTTGTTTACTCACCAGTAGATGGACATTTGAGTTGTTTCCTGTTTTTGGACATTATGAATAAAGCAGCTGTAAACATTTGTGTACAAGATTTTTTTTGTGGACATGTATTTTCATTTCTCTTGGGTAAATACCTAGGAGTGGATTTCTGGTCATATGGTTAGCATATATTTAATTTTATAAGAAACTGCTAAACTGTTTTTCAAAGTAACTGTATCATTTTGCATTTATTCCAGCAAAGTACAAGAGTTTGGTTGTTCTGCATACTAGCCAGCACCTAACACTGTTATTTTAAAAAGTTAGGCATTCTAATAGTACTGTAGTAGTATCATATTGTGGTTTTAATTTTCAATTCCCTAATGATTAACAATGTGGAATATTTTTTCATGTGTTTATTTGCAATCTGTATATCTCCTCTGATGAAGTATCTGTTAAAATCTTTTGCCCATTTTTTATTGGGTTGCATATTTTCTTATTGTTGAGTTGTGAGAGATTAAAAAAATATATATGTGTATATATGTTTATACACATACATAAATATCTCCTGGATATTAGCCCCTCTCAGATATGTGTTCTACAAATATTTTTTTCAGTTTATGGCTTGTCTTTTCATTTCCTTAAGAGGATCTTTTGAAGAGCAAACACTTTTAATTTTGATCAAGTCCTGTTTCTTCTTTCATAATTTGTGCTTTTTTTGTGTTCTAAGGAATGTTTGCCTAATCCAAGGTTGCAAAGATTTTCTCCAATATTTTCTTCTAGGGCTTACATTTAGGTCTTTGCATATGGTGGACAGCATGGGTTAAAGTTATTATTTTTTGCATATGAATGTCCAATTGTTCTACCATGTTGGTTGGTAAGATTACCATTTCTCCATTGAATTCCCTAGCATGTTTGTCAAAAATCAGTTGATCTTATTTGTGTGGGGCTTATTTCTAGACTCTCTATTCTAGTCAATTGACTAGAATATTTGCAAAGACCACATTGTTATTATTATTGTTGTCGTTAGATGCCTTCGAGTCTGTTCTGACTCATAGCGACCCTATGTACAATAGAACAAAACACTGCCCAGTCCTGTGCCATCCTCACAATCGTTATTATGCTTGAGCCCATTGTTGCAGCCACTGTATCAACCCATCTCATTAAGGATCTTCCTCTTTTTCTCTGACCCTCTACTTTTATAGTAAGTAATAATAATTGTTATTATTACTGTTGCTTTATGGTAAGTCTTGAAATCAGGTAATGTGAGGCCTCCAACTTTGTTCTCTCATTAACATTTTGCAGCTTTCAGCATATGCATTTTGCATGTATTTTGCTACATTTATATCAAGTACTTCCGATTTATGTTGTCATTGTAAGTGGTACTTTTTAAAATTATAATTTCTGGTAGCTTATTGCTAGTATATAGAGATGTAGTATTTATTTGTATATTTACCTTGTATCCTGCAATCTTTCTAAAAGTGCTTATGAGGTTTAGCAGCTTTTTTTTTCTTTTGTAAACTGTGAAATTCTACATAGACATTCATGTTGTCTGAGAACACAGACAATTTTATTTTTCTTCTTATCATGTACGCTTTTTATACCTCTTTCATCTTATTGCTCGGGCTAGGCTCTCCAGTATGATTGATCAGGGATGGTGGGAGAGACTATTCTTGCAATGTTTTTGATCTTAAGGAGAAAGCTGTTTTTCCCATTAAGAATGATATTAGCTGTAGGTTTTATGCAGATATTCTTTATCAAGCCGAGGACATTCTCTTGAATTTCTAGTTTTCTTAGAGTTTTTGTCATGAATGGATGTTGTATATGGTAAAAATGCTTTTCCTGCCTCTATTAAATCATAATTTGGTTTTTCTTCTTTAGTCTGCTTATTTGATAAATGACACTGATTGATTTTCAAATGCTGAATCAACCTTGCATTCCCAGTATCAGCTAACTTCTGGTCATGATGTATTATCATTTTAATCTCTTGCTGGATTTGATTTGTTAATATTTTTGTTGTGATTTTGTTGTGATTCGTTGCATCCATGGTCATGACGGATAATGGTCAGTAGTTTTATTGTAATATCCTCGTCTGATTTTGGTCAGGGTGATGATGCTTTGTAAAATGAGTTTGGAAGTCTTACCTTGCCCTCTATTTCCTGTGCAGAGTTGGTGTATTTCTTCCTTAAGTGTTTAATAGAATTCACTAATAAAGTTATCTGGCTATTGAGTATATGATATCCATTAGATTATGAACCACATGAAAAATAGCAAAAGCTCAAAGGAGTTTAGAAAGCCACTCTCCTTTTACTACCTTCCAACTTATAACTTAGAAGTTTTTTGCTTGTTTACCCCTGTGCTTCCATCTGCTGGACTCTGAGCTCCGATTTATGACACTATTTCTCAAATTAATCTGAAGGTATTTTCATCAACGTCATCTATCAGCTTGGTAATATCAGGTTACTGAATGTTATTTATCACCAATTAATTCCAGGGTGCTCTACCAATTTATGAGGTTAAGTGAGTTGCTCACAATGACAAAGCTGATTGCAATGGAGGTAGCACTGAAACACTGAACTTTCAGATCATTCCAAGAGTACGCTACTTTTTTGATCTAAGGGCTACCTTACATGAGCCAAACATTTTCTTCCATTTGCTTGTGTTGGAGAATATCTGGAGAATATTTAGGAGAAGGTTTAAACATTTAATTAATTTAATAAGTCTAGTTCAAAAAATTTATTAGACATACCGGCATTATGTGTGTATTACCATCGTATAACTCATTTTCCAAAGAAGTTGAGCTCATAGAAGAGATAATTGAGAGACTGCGCTCATTTTGGATAAAATTAAGATGCTTGAAACTTTGCTTGAATAATTAACAAGACTCTTTTAAAATGAAATTTATATGTCTTTCTCTGGAGACCCATGAGTCAATGATAAGGACTATAACTGGGTGATATGGTTAAATAAGAGCTTGGAGGTTCTAAATGAGTCAAAATATTACTTTATTTTTGTATTGTTAGGATAAACTTAAAACTCTGACTTATTCAGTCCCCATCTGAGATTTGGCTTTCAAAAAATTGCTCATTTAGTGGTGGAGTGCATGGAGTTCCTCTTTCCTTTACCCTTGGTGTTTTTGCTTCAGTGGCAAAGGAGAAGAATAAACCAATCTGTATTTTACGGCTTTCTCTGGACATGTTATTTTTTTTCAGTTCTCTTGTAACTAAGAGTGAGGTAGGTGATGTTTACTAAAATATACAACCATGACCTCATAGCAATGTCAAGTCAAAAATGCCATGCAGTGATTCTTGACCCAGAAACTCAACAAAGTCTTTGGTTTGAAAACTGTGAACAAATCCCTTTCATTGGAATGAATCTTCATGTAATCTTTAACAACACAAGTTGATTGGCTATAAGCTAGGGAAAAATGGGTAAGTGAAAATAGCTGGTGAGTGAAAATTGTTGGTTCTAATGAAATGAAACATTAGGGTATAAGTTTGGGATGCATATCTTTTTCTTGGTTCAATCACCAACCATCAAGATGACCATACCATGACCAATCTTTGCTCCAGTTCCTAACTGTAAATTTAGGAATAATAATACATGTTCTTCTCTACTTAACAAATGCATTTAACAAATTGATTGAACCAATTTAAAGTATTATTATGACAACCAAGTCATCTTATAAACATGTCTATGGCCACACAGATAAAGAAGGGAAATAGTAATATGGCTACTTCTAAGAAGTTTCAGTGAAATGCCCTTCCTTGTGAGGTCAGTTTGGATAGTGAAAGAAGTGGAGAGTTAGAAGGTATTGTGGATTTTATTGCTATTCTCAGAGTGATGAGGAGGTAGGAAAGCATCTAGGCCTGACATCTATCAGGCTATACTCCAGAGCCAGTCTAACAGAAAAACAAGAAAATCCACTTCCTTTACTACTGTCTTAGACTCCTAGTCACATAGGATGGGCCAAGTCAGGGAAATCTTTGTGTCTTCTTCCAAGGTTCATTAAGGCTCCTTAATCTTTGGCTTTGCAATGTTTTGTATTACTTTGGGTGTAGTGAATTCACCTTATAAATATGCTTTTTCTAGTTATTTCTTGAGCACAAGCCAAATGATAGTGGAGTGTACCCTTGAATACAAACCTTTGCAAATTTTTTTAACTCTGCTGTGAAATTATTTAAGGATGTTGTATTATTCCTGAACATCAAAAAATAACATAAATAGAATAAAACGGTGCTATTGAAAGTGCTTCCACCTGTAGGATCTTGGGCAAATCTTCTAAGTTTTTGTCTTGGTTTCCTCATATGTATTCTGAAGAGTTTGAACTTGCTTATCTCTATTGCCCCCTGTGATCTGAACATGCTGTGATTTTGTGCTTTAAGAGCACAAAAGGTTAGGGATTCCAACCTTAAGGCTTTGAGACAAGAGACACAGGGGTGTGATGTGATTCAAGGAATCAGACTAAATACCAAAAGGGAAACATATTGTGCATGAAAGGCTTAGATTTGTGGTTATTTTTGCTCGTCAGTAAAGGAATAAAGTCTTACGGGGTAGGATTTTTCTTTATTCAACCCACAATGTGGAAGTTATAAAAAATGCAATCATGTTTGGAAGATTTATATTCTGGTGAACAGAGAAGATCAGATAAGTACATGTGTATGACTCTGAATGAAATGTGAAAGGAAAAAATTATTAAAGGTCAAGTCACCTTCCCCATATATCAAGAGGAGGGTAGTACTGGTAGGGGATTCCAACTGTATTTTAAGGGGAGGGGAAAAACATGAAGTCACATTCCTGGACTCAGTGTGCATAAATATAATATAGAAGGACAGTTTTTTTTTTTAATACACTTGACAGTGTTATAGGGGTTGTAGCTTGAGCTTATTCTTAATTACAGCTAATTTAGGCACGTCTGAGCCTTTCTGGAAACCTGGTGAAATTCTCTTGCCAGGTGGTTCTTTGCAAGAAGAATTGAAGATTCTTTTTGGAAAGAACCCATCATAAGGGTAGAAGAAGTCAGCCAGATGAGCTGAATGAAGCCAGCCTCAGTCATCAGAGAGGTGGGGTTCTTTGATGTTTGTCTTGGTACCATTACAGAGATGTGTTCCTACACTCAGAATACAGAATAAAAATGGAAAGAGCTGTTTTCACTAAAAACTGCTTGTGATATGTTTGTGAAATTTAAGTTAAATTTGTAAAACTTTTACATGTGAAACATCGCTTGGCACATAGCTAGTATTCCAAATTTTAGTTCTTAACATTATCATTAGTGTTAATAATAACTCATGGTCTTAATTTCTATACCTACAGGATGTAAGAATTTATTCCCAAATGGTATTACAAGTATGTTTTACTGCAATCCTTTTTTCTTCTACAGTAATCATAAAGTCTGAAAATGATACAGCAAAAACCAATGCTATGGTGTGACCCTAAATTAATATTTTAAAAAAACTGAAAAAATTTAACAGAGGATATACAAATTCTTGTTAGAATAAACAGAAATTATACACATGATTAATGACGTGCCAAAAGAGAAAAATCATGTTTTCCTGTTAAGATGTGAGAGCGATTATAGAAAACGCTTTTATATTGGGGGATAAATAAAGCCCAAGATTTTAAAGAACAAAACAGATATTCCAGCTGTAAAAAAAATATATAACAGATTATGCATATAAATAGCAAAGGTAAAAAATGATGCAGAAAACTTATAAAGAAATGATAAAAACCTGTATTATTAAAACCAAGAGAATGAGAGAAGAACAAGATTAATAAGCAACAGTGAAAACATTGTATATTGACACTTTATAGTGTGCAAATAAAAAAGAAGTGAGAGTGGTGGTGGGATGAAACATGAGAACAGACAGACCACGATGGCACAAAAAGACAAAGATTATAGTACCTGTGAAAAATGTTTCAAGAAACAAGATTGCACTTTCTTTGAAAATATATTGAAATAGAAGACTGAAAAGGCAGCAGCCTCCAAGAACCTCCAAAGCACCAGGCACAGAGCTAGAAGTTTGAAATATGTTAAGTAATCCTCTCATCAAACTATTTGCTCTAGGCACAGCTACTAAATTGGCAAGGCTGGATTTGAACTCAAGTTGTGTTGACTCCAAAGCCAATGTTTCCCTCCCCATCTCTTGAAGAATGAATGTGGACATACGCTGAAGTTTCGGTCAAAGATTAAACATAAAAGTGATCTAGCAACAGGCATCTTAGTTCAAGAAATGCACAGCATAATCATGTTACTGAAGAGGGGAAACGATCCTGGCTCTAATATTACTTCTGAGTTTAGAAAGTCTTTTGAGGTTTGTCTAAACAATCTTCTGGCTGGTTTTTTCATTGATGTATGGGAGAAAGGTGAAATAACCAGCAAAAATAAAACCAGGAGTTTTAAGCAAACATCTTTTTTAAAAGTAAAGAGGATAAAGATTAGACACTAGAGGACATTAACATCATCAAGCACCAGTTGTTTGATTTCTCAGGGGATCTGCTTGCTGAGACAATTGGGTAGAGCAGAAACCCCAGGTAGGGATGCAAGTCACTGGGAGAGCAAGTGGGTGCTCTGTGAACTTAGGAGAAACGTGATATGGGCGAACAAGGGGAGGCTGAACAGGCATTTCGTTGTATGTATGAAAAAGCTTCGTTGAGATGCACCATGAAGAAATTATGTGCCTAGACCACCTATTGAAAAATAAAAAAACATTACAAGGCAGTGTAACCAGCTTTACCACAGTTGGGTAAACAGAAGTGTAGAGATCCAAGAAGTGCTAATAAATATCAAAGAAACAGGAAAAAAAAAGTTTTGGACTTTACTCTATGAAGTAAGACAACTTGGGATTGCTGCTAGGATAAACTAACAAGCCAATGGAATATAATAGGGAGACCAGAAATAGACCACGCTTGATTCATGACAAAGCTGCACTGCAGAGCAGTGGAGAAAGGACAGTCTTTTCATTAAATGATGCTGGGTCAATTGAATATCCATATTAAAAAAATATTAAAAACTGACCACTATATCATCCTAGATGGAAAAGATCAATTCCAGATAGATTGTTCATCTAAAAGTGAAAGTTAAAATAAGAATGTTTCCAGAAGATAACCAAGGAGAATGTCACCATGATCTTGGAATAGGTGAAAACAGGACACAAAAAGCACTAACCGTAAAGGAAAAGATTAGTAAATTGAATTACGTTAAGTTAAGAATATCTATTTATCAAAAAATACCAATAAGAAGTGAAAAGGCAAAGTTGAGTGGGGAAAGATAGTAGCTATACTTCTTTTTTTCCCCTGTTTATTTATTTATTTATTTATTTTTATTGTACTTCAGGTGGAGGCTTACAGAACAAATAGTTTCTCATGAAACAGTAGTATACATATTGTTTTATAACATTGGTTAACAACCCCACAACATGTCAATCCTCTCCCTTCT
>NW_004444175.1:2581658-2750254 GCF_000243295.1 Trichechus manatus latirostris
ACTCAATCTATAGGATTACGTTGTATCTTGAGTCAATCTCTTAAGATTTAAAAGAGAGAATGGAGTATAGAGGAGAGGGACCTCATGTCACCAAGAATGAAGAACCAGGAGGGGAGTGTGTCCTTCAGACCTGGGGTTTCTACACTGAGAAGCTCCTAGACCAGGGAAAATTGATGACAAGGATGTTAGCCCAGAGCCGACAGACAGAGAAAGCCCTCCTCGGGAGTTGGTGCCCTGTATTCGGACTTCTAGTGTCCTAGACTGTGAGAAAATAAACTTCTGTTTATCAAAAGCAGCCACTTGTGGTACTTCTGTTATAGCAGGACTACTTAACTAAGACACCAAGTAACTCCCAAACCTGTAATCTTAACCATTATGTTATTCCTTAACAATTAAAGAAATATAAAAAGAGAGCGCATATGGAAAGCTTTGGAAAGAAGCTGATCTGTAAAGACAGACATTTTTTATTAGTATTAAAACTAGATTTTCTACTTTGGTGCTCATCAGCTCCACCAGGAATATCACTGAGATGGTGCTTTTATTTCTAGAGATTAGCCTGTGCCCAAAAGGAAGCTAGAGACAGTAAGAAAGGAAACAGTATGAGAAAAACAGCTTTCTTAGAAAAATATTTTGTAGTCAGATCCTTGGATGCTAAATGAGTAGGAATTCTGGGGAGTTGTGGAATGACCCACCCTAATCAATTACTGAGGTGTAGTTGCTGCAATAGATACGAATAGTCACAACCAAAGTTGGCTAATTACTGAGATGGGGTATTATGATCAAGGAGTGAGAAAAATATTGACAGGATTTATTGTAAAGAGGGAAGGTTTGATATTTTGAGGAAATTGAGAGGATAAAAAGCCAATAGAACTGTACTGTACTGAGGACCATTTATAAGTGAAAGACAAAGTCATTGATCTTTAGTGACTGAGTGTGTCGGGAGCAATATTCAAATGTCAAATGTATCTCATGTGGCCTTGTTAGAGTTGTTAAAGGGAGACTTTTAAAGCAGAAAAACTAGAACAAATAACACTGTTTCATTGGTTCATGACCAAAAATATTTGGTATTAACACTTAAAAAAAATTTTAATTCATGAGCCCCTTTGCAAATCTGATAAAAACTACATACTCTCTCCACAGGAAAATACATAAAATCTATATCCTCACACTATTTATCAGACAATTTTATGCACTGCCCTGAAGCCTATTCATGGATCCCGTGCTA
The DNA here is from genome assembly GCF_000243295.1 of Trichechus manatus latirostris. Lineage (NCBI taxonomy): Eukaryota > Metazoa > Chordata > Mammalia > Sirenia > Trichechidae > Trichechus > Trichechus manatus. Next base: position 2,582,884 of record NW_004444175.1, read on the forward strand.
AGAATCCCTGACTTGAAAGAACTCTTGTTGAGTTGGCGAGCATTCCAGGGTTAGGATTATATCCTAGTGAATATCTCTGGCCAAAGGCTCTCAAATAGCTGTGGTAATAAAAACCAAAAAACCAAACCAGTTCCCATCCAGTTGATTCCGACTCATAGCAACCCTATAGCTGTGGTAATAGTGACTTGATTATGCACACTTGTGAATAGAACATCTGCCACTGCCTCGGAATCTGAGGTTTTTTATAATGAGAGACAAATATAAGTCCTCCACTCTTTTATTTATTCCATTCGTGTTCATATTTTTGCATAGATAATCCATTTACCAAATTCTTTTGAGAGATTCTAAGATGGGCAAGAGATCTTTTAAAAATCTGTCATGGTGGCTTTCTTTTTGATTGGAATATATTTCTTCCTTAAGCCACAAAATTACTGTAGGCTGTACCACATAGATATTTTCATAAATCAGGCAGCTTTTGGACCCTAATTCTACTTTAGTTATCAAGACTACTGACGGGCATGACAGGAACTAAAAATATCATATAGATTCACGTAATCAGTTGTCTCTACCATGTTTACTTGGAGCTGATACTCTGGGCACCTCTTCAAAGTCATATTGTGGAATATTCCTAGAGCATTTATTGTCTCAATATTCTTGTCTAACTAAATTCTTTTTATCCATTTCCCTCTTCTGTTTTAAGTAAGAAAATGACAGCATGAACCCCAAGGCATCTACGTATAGATTGGAGTTGTTTTTAATTCTTTCTCAACCTCAGGTCTGTTGATTCTTTAGAGGCATTTTGGGCTTAATCCTTTGTAGCTACATGAGATTCACATATAAATAAATTTTTATTCACACAATCATAAAGGATGGTTTTGAAACATGTATGCATTGTGGTAGGCTTGATGAGAACATCTATTTATTTCCCTACTCTTTTTTCCAGAATGACACCAATATTTTCTCTCATATATGGGAATACTGTGATACAATGATAACGCTGAGATTCATTTTTTTATGTGAGAGGAAAATCTGGACCCCTAGAAAATAAAACTGATTTAGTTTAAATCATTACTCAAGTCAGCATTTTTCCTTAGTATAGGCAAAAGCTGTTATGATAAGTTAGATAGGGCTGGGTTGGAGAATGAGAAATAAAAAGTGCAGTAGTTTATATTAACAAAGATTTGTCTCTTTGTTTAAAAATACCATTCGTATATAAAATAGAAAACAAAAACAACCCCCTCCCAAGTAAATTAAAAGGGGAAAAAGGAATATATTTAAGTTTTTGAAAAGCAAGGGAATAATTGGTTAAACCACCATCCATTCAGGTGCTATGCAGACTTTTCCATAAGTCCCTCCAGTGAATATTGAATCTGACCTCAATGCCCCTGTTCTTCTACTTGCAAACCTCTCTGGAGTAGATGTTGCCAAAGAAATGAGCCAGGTTATTAGAAAGGGATATATGTGTCTCTCTCTCTATATATATATATATAAAATTGAGGAAGAGACTATATTGACGTTTTGAATCAGATGAACAGATGAATCAGTGTTTGGCTGGGGCCATCAAACATATTTTCCAGTTATGGCTCAACCCAAGATGTATTACCAAATCTGCAGATGTGAAAGGTCAGTGTGATCACCCACTGGGACAAACATAGATGTTCCACACACACAGTTCTAATTAGTCAGGGTTTCAGAGCAGGGCACCATCCATTTTGACTTGATGTTGATAGTTTTACTGATTCCCTGAAAATTCAGTGACTCTACAGAGGACGCTATAGTTGTTAGGTGAAGAAGTGCTCCACAGAATTGAAGGAAGAGAGTGTCTGTTCTCTGTTTAATGAGCCATATGGCTCATTCTTTCAGGAATTCTTTACTAGTGGAGTTTGTACAGTTTAGAGTGTTTTAAATGTCTCTTTCTGACCGTTATATAATTGCTCTGTCAAAAGGTGATTTACTACATGTGGTTTCCGAAATTGGCATTCAATCAGTTTGGTACTGTCTTCTCCCAAACTAATTGCACCTTAGAGAGTGGTCAGGAGTCTCCCATGAGAACGCTGTGCTCCAGAAGTCAGGTATTCTCAAAGTGTCTCTAAAGGGGCCATGCTTATTTCACCTAAAACAACTTTTTTGAATTAATTTATTGCCTTTCCAAACAGTTTTAGCACTGCTTTAAGTGACAGAACTGGGATTTGAACCTAGGCCTGTCTGACTTTGGCAAACTAAATAAATAACATCTACAAGTCAGACAGACTTGGATTAGACACCCTGTCCTGTCACAAGCTAGTTAGGTGAGTGTGGTCAAGTTATTTAACCCTTCTGAAGCTTTTCCTTTTTTCATTAAATTTATTTGAGGTAATAGCTCCAAAGCTTGCTGCTGGAACAAAAGATTCAGTACATAAAGCACTTGATACGCTGCCTGGCATGTAGTAGGTACTCAATAAGTGGTAGCTAGTACTGCTGCCCATACACCTCACGCAGAGCCACACCATCAGCGGAGCCTTGAGTGCTCTTGTGATGCTGAACACGTATCACTGGAGCTTCCAGACTAAGATGAACTAGGAAGAAAGGCCTGGTGATCAACTCCCAAAAATCAGCCAATGAAAACTTTATGGATCACAATGGTCTGATCTTCAATTAATCATTGGGATGGCACAGGACTGGGCAGTGTTTCCTTCTGTTGTGTATGGGGTTACCATGTTGGGGGCTGACTTGAGGGCAGCTGACAACAACAATACTGCTTCCAGAGGATCATGTACTTAGTAATTTTCAAGACCTTTCCTCCTTGCTCCCCTACCCCTACTATTTAATAGTATCTTTAAACTGAATGACTAGTATTTCTTGTGTTATGTAGTATCTTAACAGTTTATAGTGATATTGAACAATTAGTATATATAAACTATTAAAAAAAACAGGCATTAAAATAGTAAAAAAAGAGGAGACAGATGTTAAGGGAAGTGTGTCATCATATTTTCAAACTTGAGAGCAAATGAAGCCTAAGATTTTGGTAAAAAAAAATTGTACATAACGCAAGTAAAGTTTTGAGAGACTTCGAACATCACACGAATGGAACAAGGTTTTAAGAATCTGCTGTGCACCGCAGATGCCTTCAGAAGGCAGGACCACTGCTGAGCTGATGGCTTATATTGTTTGCTTAGATTGTCTTCCATGTGGAACTTCATAGGGGACATTTAATGTCATACTCTATGATACAAGCCCTGGCACTGGGCAAGCTGTCTGAATGGGTGACGTTCTTGCATGGTTGGAGCAGGTTTTTTTAGGCAGTGACTTATTGTTTTCTTAAGTAGAGTCTACTGGATGTTGTCTTCACGTTGACTGATGTTTGGTTACTAATTTTGCCATGTACAGTAGTGAGAATTTGAGCAAGTTATTTAACTTCTCAGAACCTCAGTTGTTGTTACTGTTTTTATTTACAAGATGAAAACAATACTTACTTTGCCGTAAGAAGTAAGTAAGTAAGAAGTTTGTTGAAGATTAAGTGAAATAAAGTGGATGTAAGAAGAGGAAATAGGAAACTACATAGATCATGAAATATTAAAGAGATAAGGTTAGGTCTTACTCCTTTAGAATATAATTAAAATACAATGTAATAGATTGTCTTAGTTATCTAGTGCTGCTATAACAGAAGTACCACAAGTAGATGGCGTTAACAAAGAGAAATTTATTTCTCAGTAAAGTAGGCTAAAAGTCCAAATTCAGGGCATCAGCTTCAGGGGAAGAATTTCTCTGTTGACCTTCTCATCAATGTTCCTCTAGACTAAGAGCCTTTCCACACAGGGACCCCAGGTCCAAAGGACGTGCTCTGCTCCCGGCACTGCTTTCTTGGTAGTATGAGGTCCCCCATCTCTCCGCTGGCTTCTCTCTTTTATATCCCCAAAGAAACTGGCTCAAGACACAATCCAGTCCCATAGATTGAGTCCTGCCTCATCAACACAACTGCTGCCCATCCCCCCTCATTAACATCATAGAGGCAGGATTTACAACACATAGGAAAATCACATCAGATGACAAAATGGTGGACAATCACACAATACTGGGAATAATGGCCCAGCCAAATTGATACACACATTTTGGGGGACACAATTCAATCCATGACATAAACGCATTGGTTATTAACTGCGGATTAGTATAAATTTGAACTCTTCTCAATGTACATAGTTGATAAGATGCTATTTTAGAAACTGACATACTGAAAAAAATACTTTTCACATGTAAGAGCTAAGTAAGAATATTAACTTTTCGAAAATTGTGTAAACAATTGTGTCAAAGTTAAAGCAGGCCTTGTGTCCAATAATAGTTACGGGGTTGAGAGACTGTTGCTGCCTCCCTCATCTTCTGAGCCATTTAATTTTATGCCTAAATTGGGTTAAACTAAAAAAAAAACAAAAACAAAAACAGGCTGAGCCAAAAATGATGCATTTTTGCTCTCTAGTTGATATATTATTTTAATTCACAGTCTTTAATTCCTCTGGAATCAAAATATTACAAATTGAGGATAAATACATTTTAAATGTTTGGAAGACAATTCTATGCACAGGTTTTTTTCTTTCATATGTGCAGTTGGGACTTTGCAATCCTGATTTCCAGCACTTGTTTTCGACATTTCTGTGGTTTTGTGCTGCACTCTAGCAGATCTGTGAACCGAGAAGAATCAGAAATAGTGACTAGGGTAGAAAAGTCAAAGAAGAACATTCAGCTTAGGGAATTTGTGAAATGCCCTGGACCAGAACACATGCCTTGGGCCTGCATATAACTGGCTTTGTCAGGAGTTGACTTTGCTGACTGATTTTTTGTGCCATGCTCTGTAAAGCAAGATATTATAAAAGAAGTAAAAATAGATCAAAATTTTCTATTTGTTTAGGGACAAGGGAGAGGGTTTTTTTTTTTTTTTTGGTGTGTGTGTGTGCGTGCATGTACTTTAACTGCCTCTGAGCAGACTTTTAATATTGTGGGGGCAGATTGGGGTTTCAGATTTTGGGAGTTATAGCTAGGCATATCCTGAAACACTGGAAGAATGGGGGCCAATGGACCCTAGTTTCTTGTCGACTATTAGCAATTATTCTTTACCAAGAAAAGTGCCATCTGATGGAAGCTTTGCCTTAATGTTTTAATATGCTAATGATCTCCAATGGTTTTGTGCAACCTGATGTAAGTTTTGATCCGTTTGATTTAACATCTGACACAGGTTTTGGATGAAGTTGAGCCAATAGTAAAATCAAGATGAGTTTATGGAAGATTATCCAGAGAGCTAGGTGATTTTCAAGATTATAAGGAGTAACCCTCCAATTTTCTAGTTGAGAACACCAAGAATCAGAGAGATTAAGAGTGTTGCTCAAAAATACTGAGCTAGTTAAAAAATACATAATTAATACACTTCAATGCATTGAAATATTGTGGTGGAAACAGAAAACAACAAATACCGGTGAGGTTGTGGGGGGAGGTTGAAACTCTTATAAACTGCTGGTGGGATTGTAAAATGGTACAACTACTATGGAAAACTGTATGGTGCTTCCTCAGAAAGCTAGAAATAGAAATACCTTATGATCCAGCAATCCCACTACTAGATATATACCCTAGACGTCTAAGAATAGTGACATGAATAGACATATGCATGAATAGACCTATATTCATTCCAGCATTATTCATAATAGCAAAAAGATGGAAACAAACTGTCATGGATTGAATTGTGTTCCCCAAAAATATCTGTCAACTTGGCTGGGTCATGATTCCCAGTATTGTATAATTGTGTACCATTTTGTAATCTGATGTGATTTCTTATGTGTTACAAATTCAATCACTATGATCTAATAAGACGGATTAGCTGCAGTTATACTGATGATGTATACAAGATTTGGTAGTGTCTTAAGCCAATCTCTTTTGAGATATAAAAGAGAGAAGTGAGCAGAGACACATGGGAACCTCATACCACCAAGAAAGCAGTGCAGAGAGCAGAGTGTGTCCCTTGGACCTGAGGTTACTTTGCAGAGAAGCTCCCACACCAAGGGAAGATTGATGACATGGACCTTCCTCCAGAGCTGACGGAGAAAGCGTTCCCCTGGAGCTGACACCCTGAATTTGGACTTGTAGCCTACTGGACTGTGAGAGAATAAACTTTTCTTTGTTAAAGCCATCCGCTTGTGGTATTTCTGTTATAGCAGTGCTAGATACCTAAGGTACAACCTAAGTGCCCATCAACGGATGAATGGATAAACAAATCGTGGTACATACATACAATGGGTGTCCAAGAAACATCTTATAAATGGATGAATCTGGAGGACATTATGCTGAGTGAAATAAGTCAGTCACAAAAGAACAAACATTGTATGGTCCCACTATTATAAAAAGTCAAGAATAGATGTACACACAGAAAGTAACGTTCTTTGATGGTTACCAGGAATAGGAAGGAGGGAGAGGGAAGGGGACTCACTTTCTAGATAGTAGACACTTGCTATTTTGGGTTATGGGAAAGGCAGTACAAAATATGGGTGAAGTCAGTACAACTTGACCAAGGTAAATAAAGACACTAACAAGTACACAAGAAAAAGGGACAATTTTGGTCAATGCTATAACATATACAATTTTGCAACCTCAGTAACAACCACCAAAAAATTTGTCTGTGGTTACCTAGGTAGATATGTATGCATATATGCGTATAAGAAGGCATATGCAAGTAAATTCTTGTGCATATACAGATGTATCTGTAGGCATATGTATCTACACATTTGTGTGTGCTGCGTATATATCCATATATATAACAAAGCACATAGAGGTCACAGTTACAGAGGCTTCCTAGACATAACTGAACAACTCGAGGGATTGATTTACTGGATTAAAAGGCTTAGGATCATAGTCTTGGGGGACAACTTAGTTAATTGGCATAACATAGCTCATAGAGATAATATCTTCATCCTAGTTTGGTGAGTAGTGTCTGGCGTCTTAACAGCTTGTGAGCAACCATCTAAGATATGACTACTGGTCTCTACTCGTACGGATAAAAAGAGAATGAAATAAATCAAAGGCTCAAAGAAGAAACTAGTCTGCGGGACTAGTAGCCCACACAAACCACAGCCTGTTCTAACCAGAGACCAGAAAGAACTAGATGGTGCCTGGCTACCACTACCAACCGTTCTGACTGGGGACACAAATAGAAGGTCCTGGACAGAATGGGAGAAAAATGTAGAACAAAATTCAAATTCCATAAAAAGGCCAGATCTACCAGACTGATAAAGACTAGAGGAACCCCTGAGACTATTGCCCTAAGATACTTTTTGAACTTGGGACTGAAGCTATTTCTGGAGGTCACCTTACAGTCAAATAATAGATTGGCTTATAAAATAAACAATATTACTTGTGAGTAATGGGCTCACTTAAACAATCAACTATATGAGACCAAACAGTCTAAAAGCAAAGATGAGAGGGCAAGGAAGGGAAGGGAAGCGAAGCTAGATCAATGGAAACAGAACAAACAGAATGGAAATAATGAGAATGCTGACACATTGTGAAAATTTTAACCAATGGCACAGGATGAATTGTATAAAAATTGTTAAATGAGAACTTAATTTTCTGTAGGAATTTTCACCTAAAACAATAAAATATTTAAAAAAATACTGTGGTCTGTGCAACCTTGAAAATCAGAGATACTTTTTACTACTTTTCATCTTTCTTGCCTGTTTTGTTGCTTTTTTCCTTGTTGTCAATGGAGTCCTACTTTAAGCAAACACCCTAAACTGTCCCAAACACAAGAGGAAAGACATCTATCAAAGAGGTAAGAGTCTTAGGGCAGAATGGGTTGGGGTAAGGATATGTAAGATGTGGGCGTCTGCCTTAGTTATCTAGTGTTCCTATAACAGAAATACCACAAGTGAATGGCTTTAACAACCAGAAATTTACTTTCTCACCGTTCAGGAGGCTAGAAGTCTGTATTCAGGGTGCCAGCTCCAGGGGAAGGCTTTCTCTGTTTGTCAGCTCTGGAGGAAGGTCCTTGTCTTTTCTGCTTCTGCTTCCCGGCTCTTTGGAGATCCCCATGTGTCTTGGCAACTATTTTACCTCATCTTTCCTCTGCCGGCTTGTTCTTTAATCTCTTTTATATCTGAAAAGAAATTGACTCAAGAGTAATCCTGCTTCATTTATGTAACAAAGACAACCCATTCCCAAATGGGATTATAACACAGGCATAGAGGTTAGGATTTACAACACAAATCTTTTGGGGGACATAGTTCAATTCCATAAGAGTATCATTGATAAGACAGTTTAGTTTCTAGTGACGTTTTATTGTTAATCAAGCTTCTTTTGTGCTGATAATTCTTTTATTTGTAGAAGTTAAGGCACATCCTTCTTGATCTAAAGACAAAAAAAATTTATTCCCATCATTCTTGTAAACTTTTTTTTTTAAATCTCTTTGATGCCATTTTCAGTGGCAAGTGTAGAAATTAAAACTGAACTTTTATTGGTTTTCTTCTTTTAATCGATAGATGAAAATAAGCATCCTTGGTGGTGTAATGGTTAAGCACTCAGCTGCTAATTGAAAGGTTGATGATTCAAACCAACAAGTGACTTGAGGAAGGAAAGTCTTGGCAATCTGCTCCCATAAAGATTACAGCCTAGAAACCCTATGGAGCAGTTCTACTCTGTCGTATACCGTTGCTATGAGTCAGGATTGACTTGACAGCACACAAAAACAGCATAAATGAGAATACTCTTTATACAGAGTAGGTATATTTTCTCCTTTGTGATCTGCGATGATTGGGCAAAACTTTGAGAAGAGAGCATAGGCAAAGATAAATGTTTTATCGGGGTGATTATCTCCCCATCCTAATGCTGCTGCGCTGAAATAGAGTAAAAAGCTGATAAAGAATCACCAAGAGGCATTTAATAAGATTATCATTAACGGTTACTGCTAACTTACAAGCTAAGTGAGTTATTTTTCCCCCTCCATCCCAACACCCAAATACTGACCCAGGAACTCAGAAGACCAAAAATATCACTATGGAATTGCTGCCTCCTGCCTCATACATGACTTGGCCCCTCACTCCAATATCCGCAACCCCCCGCCTCGACCCGGCTCCTCAGCTAACAGAGTTTCAACAAGGACAGGAAACTGTTACTTTGCTCTGAGAATAGGTATAGAACTCTAAGTGATTCTACTTTAGGAAGTGTGGTGGTCAGAGAAGAATTATTGCTTCCTTTATTTTGTGGTCCTGTTGAGAACTCAGGAGATGAACCTAAAAAATGAGTGCCAGATGGCTAGAGAAAAGACGTTCCTGGGTCCACGAAAGCCCAGAAACCCCAGAAGGAATGTCTTTGAAGTTGATCATCTGCAAGCTGGACCTTCTATAGCTCATGTCTCTACCCCATGGTGGCAGGAAACTCTATTCTTTTCATAGTTGTCACTAAAAACTAATTTGTGTAGTAACAATGAACTGGATTCAGTGGAGGCAGTGTGGTCCCCAGAAAATATGCTTGTTTGCATTGTACTCTTTGGAGTAAATCTGGATGCAGGTCTTAAGCCATCAGTAAAATGAAGAATCCTGGAAGGCAGAAGTGACATGCTGAGCCTGGGTGTCGCAGCGAGCGGCGGAGACAGTAACCATGCCACAACTCTCACAGAGAAGTGGGGCCAGGAGGGTCACTCTGAGGAGTTGACCCCGCTTCAGTCCCAGGAGTTTATTTTATAGTCAATACAGCAAGCAATAAAGCAATTAACAAAACAATGGGCTTTGGGTGTGGGCAAGGGAGAAGGAATTCAGGTAAACAAGCCAATCAGTAAAGGGACAATAGGTTTGGGAAAACAAATCGTGACAAGTCTCAACACGTTGGAGACAAGTCTCAACATGCTGTGCAGCATAGAGGCCTGTGGGGGCTGCAGTTGTCAATAGTGCAGCCATGTTTAAATGGCATATATCCCCACACCTAGAGGACTAGTCCCCTTCTGTGCAGGCTGAGGTACACCTGGTAGGGCCTCATGTATGAAGGCTGACGCTGGCCCTAAAGGACAGGGCTCTTGGGCTGTCTGCATTGTAAGCTTCAGTCAAAAGCAAATTGTTGGACTGAAGTTGGTAGATATGAAAATTTGGTTTTCCTAATGTATGCGTATGTTAGCTAATTTTTAAGGTAAGCTACCATCACAGTAATTTTAGGAGAGGTATCATGGGGTATAGAGTCAATATGAGTCGGAATCAACTTGACGGCAATGGGTTTGGTTTTCGTATCCTAGGGTATTAGTCATTTAAAGAGAGACAAAGTAATGAAGAGCACAAGCTTTGGTATCAGACTTCCTGGGTCTAAATCCCAGCTCCATCATTTATGAATCGTCAAGGTAATCAAGAGTCTCTGGGTTTGAATCTCAGTTCTGCCATTTAGTAGATGTGAACTTGGGTAAGTTACTGAGTTGTTCTGAACTTCAGTTTTGTCATCTCCCCTAGTGGCACAGTGGTTAAGAGCTTGGCTGCTAACCAAAAGGTCGGCCACTGCTTGGAAACCCTATGGGACAGTTCTACTCTATGAGTTGAAATCAACTCGACAGCACCAGGTTTTTGTTTTTTTGGTATGTGTAAAACACATTATGCAAAGCCCTTAGAAATGTGCCTATGTAGTGTAAGCGCATAGTTCACGTAATACGTTAAGATGGTACAATTTTGGATCAGGTATTATTCTAAGCACATTGTATACATTATCAATAAATGTAAGAAGATATCATTACCATCACTGTTATATTTTTCGGGCCTAGTGACTTGATTTTGCAACTATTTTAGTACCTTCTGTAGCTTCCTACTTTTTTTTTTTCCTTTTAATTTTCTACTTCATTTTCAGCCTATGAGTTCTGCTGTGGATTATTTACAATAGTAAAAGAGTTGGAATAACTTCAGTGTGCAAACATTGCATACTAATGTTGGCATTTAATATTTCAGCAATGGTGTAGTTTGGGTAATAAGAAAAATATAAACAAGTACTGAGAATTATTGTGTACCAAGCATTGCAAGGTAAGTACTTTTATCATTCTCCTTTTAAAGTGAGGACAGTAAAACACTAGAGAGGCAAAAAAAATGTGTAGCAGGGTACATAGCTGTAACTACTGATGGAGCTAACATTTGCATCCAGATAGACTGATTACAGAGACAATGTGTGTATGGACATGGGACAGATACAGCTGAAAGAACAAAGTAAAAATCACTGAAGATGAACAGATTAGTGAAATGTGAAGCAGGGCTCGAAGAGTTGTTCACATGAATGTTGACATCACCCCAGACTAATGGTAGATCTAGGGAAAGAGAGAAAGACATGAGTCAGGGTATAAAGTCCTTGACAGCTATGCACGATTCACCATGTGGTCGCAAAGTGACAGTAACAAGGAGGGTGGAGTGTGATGCTATTTCTTCCACTACTAAAATAACAGCTGGGTAATTGTCTTAGTCATCTAGTGCTGCTCTAACAGAAATACCACAAGTGGATGGCTTTAACAAAGAGAAATTTATTCTCTCACAGCTTAGGGGGCTAGAAGTCCAAATACAGGGTGCCAGTTCTAGGGGAAGGTGTTCTGTCTCTGTTGGCTCTAGGGGAAGATCATTGTCATCAGTCTTCCACTAGTCTACGAGCTTCTCAGCGCAGGAAGCCTGGGTCCAAAGGACGCCCTCTCCTCCCGGCTCTGCTTTCTTGGTGGTAGGAGTTCCCTGCCCTCTCTGCTCGATTCTCTTTTTTACAGCTCAAAAGAGACTGACTCTCGACAAAACTTAATCCTATAGATTGCATCCTGCCTCATTAACATGACTGCTTCTAATCCTGTCTCATCAACATCACAGAGGTTAGGTTTTACAACATATAGGATAAATAGATGAGATCACAAAATGGAGGACAACCACACAATTATGGGAATCGTGGCCTAGCCAAGTTGACACATATTTTGGGGGGACACAATTCAATCCATGACAGTAATGTTTATGGAAGTCATTATGTGCTTAGTTTCATATGGGACATTTGAAAAGCATTATCTCAAGTAATCTCCACAGTTCTTTGAGGTAGACACTATTATCCTCATTTTATGGATGAGTTAACATAGTATTAGAAAACTTGAGTAAATTGTCTAAAGTCACACAGCTGCTGTTTCAAGTCATCTAGTACAGCCAAGTAAAATGATTTTCAAAGAATTCATCCATCTATCCTCCCATACATCCACCCACCCACCCACTCACCCACTCAACCACCCACCCACCCATTCATCCATCCATCCACCCATCCATCCATCCATCCATCCATCCATCTATCCATCCATCCATCCATTTGTTTAATAAACTTGAGCATCTGCTGAGTATTAAGCTATGGAGATAAAAAGATGCTTTAAAAATGGTCCCTGCCTTTGAGTTTAATGGAAAAGAAGATATGAAAACAAATGGTAAAATCTATAATAGAGGTGTGATTTTATTATTTGTAAAATGAAAGTGCCAAGTTACATAATCTTTAGTATTTCTTCCAATTCCACCTCTGATTCTAGAAACGGAAAGAAGTAAATGGCAAAAACCCAAACAGTACACAGCCTGGTGGTATAAAACTTGAACCTACTCAACTGGTTTTAGTGTAAGACCATCCATTTTCTCAATGCTATACAGACCAGCAAATTTGGCAGCCAAGGAAGGAACTCAGTGTGAGGCAGCTGGGCATAATTTTGGATGGGGGACTCAAACTCCACATTGGTGAAGTGTTTAGAGTTTGCATGTGCCTTGCAGGTGTGTGACATCACTTCCCATGACTGATGTGAAATCTGGAAACAGTGGCAGGAGGCTGATAGCTTGCCTTTAACCCTTTCCAAACAAGCCATCTTGTGGACAGATGTTGACCACTCCTTCTTGCACATCTCTCTAAATGAAGCCTGGAAATGGGCCAGTTTTTGCTGATCCAGACCTTGGAATTAGAATTCATAGCCACTGGCCCTCTTCAGGAAACGGCATAGAGACTAATTCAGGAGGATGGGAAACCAAGTGCCTTCCTTTAATACCCCGGATGATGGAAGTGATGGGAAAACCAGCAGTATTGTTTAGGCTACAGTCAAACCTCATGGTTGAGATTTTACCATAATTTGAAAAGTTTTTGGAGGGGATGGAGGTGGAAACAGGCTTCTTATATAGGAGGAAGCCCTATTAAAGAAACAATTTTCCAAACTACTAGTGTAAACAAAATTGCAGAGAGGAATATTAGAACTACTTACGGGAACAAAATGTTTGCATATTTGTCCTTACAAATAGTCCCTAGTTTATCCAGTGCGGGTTTCCATTGACATAAAGGAAACAAACAAGCTTAAAATAAACAGTTATCCTAATGTAAAGTCACCCCTATGCAGCTATTAAAACAGATTATGCTTTTAGTTTATGCATATTCTACAGTGTTAAATCAGGCGTTCTATACAATGCTTAAGCAATTTGGAATGACCACGAAAAAGTCACTAAGAATCAACTGCGAAGTTTTCATATTGACTACATTAATACTTTTCCTGTAAGACATGTGCACATGTATAGTGTATGTTAAAATGTAAATGTACATCTTATATGTGTATTTATATAAATAAAAGTAATAATACTTAATTTCTTTTAAAGTAGCCTGTATTTTAGACTTTCCAGTAATTTACGCAACTTTTCCTTCTAATTAGTTCACATTATAGAAATTTTACTAGGCTGATACTTTTCATCCTAGACATTTATAGTGTTTGAGGCACTGCTGTGGTTTTTACTCTTGCACACAACTTCAGGGTGGGTGGGTAAAAGGGTTGTTATTTATAGATTATCAATGGGGAAGGCAGAGCTTGGTTCATGAGCTTCTGGGGACTCAGTATATTATTATTTATCATTATTTCTGAAGTCATAGGGCTACTTTGGAAAAATGGAGGGAAATGATAACTCTCTGAAAATAGATTGCATTGAAGAAAACAAAAAGTCAAATTCTAGCCTCCTTTTTCTTCCTTCCAGCATCAGCGTTGGTCCTCTGTGTAGGTGTCTGTTTGGATCACATTCACTATGAACTGCATTTGAATAAACCGCTAGCTCTCCTGCAGCTGCATGTACTGGCTATTTTGCTTGAATTTGCAGGTCTTTGATGTTCTCTGGCATGCAGGATTTTCTAAAAAAATTTAGACAGAGGCTGCATTTTTGTTTTTAAGTCTTAGAAAATTCTGATGGCTCGGGTCTGATTAACATCAGTTTACATGTTTAAAGCCAAATCTCCACAACACTGCTTCTGAAAGGTGTTGAGATTTGTGGTAGGGGCGATTAAGGAAATGAAGCTTCCTTATTTTTCAAGTTGGAAGATGAAAAGGGATTGTGTCTATTAATTTGCAGAGTTTAAGAGACTTTAGAGGCTCCCTGGGTGGTACAAATTTTTTAAGTGCCATTAGCAAAGAGGTTGGAGGTTCCAACCCACCCAGAGGTACTCGGAAGAAAGGCTTGGTGATCTGCTTCTGAAATATCACATTCCTGAAAACCCTGTGAAGTTCTACTCTGCAACAGATGGGGTTGCGATGAGTTGGAATTGACTCGACAGCAACTGATTTTTTTTTTTTTGGAGACTGTAGAGACAGGATAGCAGACACTAGAAAAAAAAGTTTTTCTTTTTAAAAGCAATTTCATTTCACAGTATTAAACCAAGTCTAACTGCAAGATCTATGAGAAAATTTAGATAGTAGCTTCATTTTTCTAATTCAAGTCATCCATGTCTCCTATGCACATGATTTAGGCTATGGGAATTAGTTCTGGAAAAATGCAAGAGATAACTTTAAAGGAAAATCTGTTTTGATATCTTAGGAAGATGTCTACTTCTAAGACGTTTTTCTGAGAATAGTTGTGTTTGTAACAGGTAGAGTCAGTGACACTAGCATAGGTTTGCCTTCTGTCATGTCAGTGAGCTGACGTGTCTTAGCATGAAACTGAAATTAAAACGACTGGTTAACTTATCTTGGAAAACTCAGAAGCTAACTGGAGAGTGCTGCAGCCAAATTCAGGCACATAATCAAAACCAGGTTACTTTTTTAAATCAGAAAATTCAAAATGACATATATTGACTCTGCTGAGGGGCTTGGTTCCCTGGTCCCCCTCCCTTACTGGGAGTGGCAGTTCATAGTCATGCATTGGTGAGAGACAGAACAAAGCTGATTGTTATTAGTCATTATTGCGCATCTCCACTGTATTCAAGGATGACTTTTTTTTAAGGTATAAAACTAGAAACACTCCAAAATGTACAATTTGCTATTGATTCAAAAAAACAAACAACAACAATAACAACAAAAATCAACCTTTTATTTTGAGATAATTGTAGATTCACATGCTATTATAAGAAATAATAGAGAGCTGTACATCCTTCACTCAGTGGTGATATCTTGCATAGTTATAAAACAATAACACAATCAGGAAATTGACATTAACAGAATCCATCAGCCTAATTTAGATTTCATCAGCTTTGCATGCATTCATTTGTATATGTGTGTGTGTGTGTGTGTAGCGCTATGCAATTTTATTATACATGTAGATTTGTATGAACACCGTCACAGATGCAGAACAGTTCTACCATGAGGATCCCTCGTGCAAGCAAATAATTTTTAACAGGGGGATGTGCTTAGTAGATTTACTGATATTCACCCATTTGAATAGTTTCTCTGGGGGTTATTTTGTATCTAAAACAGTTTTGAAAGACACTAAACGACTAAGAAGACAGGAGAAGTTAACCTCCTCGCTAACACCATGGAGTAGGCTGAAATTGTGAGAACTCCCTGCAGAGTTCTCTGGGAGTACAAGCAATGAATTACCATGTTGCTTTAGAAAGAAGAAATTGCTAGATACAAACAATGAGTTACCACGTTGCTTTAGAAAGAAGAAATTGCTGAGCAAAGAATGGAAGAAAGATTTTGATGATATGTGAAGTAAAAAATAAAGAAAAGGCTTTACGGATACAGGTTAGCAGGCCATTTTAACAAAAGGAAGTTAAAAATTACAGTCGCAGATTCTTTTGTGGAAAGAAAAAAAAGCAATGCCAGCAAGAATAAAAAAATCGTTATTGCTCTGTGCTCTCTGAAAAGAGCTTCCCCCCCTCCCAGGGAAAACAATAAGAAATGATTTGCCCCTGTATGAAATTTAGGACCACTTACCCAAATGGCTAGTTTGGCAGACGTTGCTGCCTGGCTGAGAGCTCAGTTGTATGATTCTCTTGTAGCTCAGCATGAACTTCCCTCATCGATAATAGACATTTGTGTTCACACATTTGGAAAATGAACTTATACAAACAAGTGCAATTTTTACAGTTTCTTGAACTCATAAAACATTGACATTTTTAAACTAATAGGCTTTGGGCTACACTCAAAATACAGGTTTGTATTTTTTGCCATTACCCTTTATATCTCGAGTAATGAAGAACATCTATAAAGCATTAATTTTAACGGCAGAAAATTGTGATAAATCCATCAAAAAGGGTGGGCTCCTCATATTTCTTCTGTCCCTTTGCGATTAACGATATCCTTTTGCTTGAAAGAGAATGTTGGTTTAGTTATTATATAATTAAAAATTCTGTTCTTGTACACTAACAGGCAGAAAAGACCCCATGAGATACTACTAATTAAACCCCTTTTAGTATTACCATCTTACTATTCAGCTTGACCAAGGTTAATCTTTGAAGACCTGGAGTTTTCTGCCAGATCTAGATGGTTAAAGTCTAGGGACATTGGTGAGCTCAAAGTACATCAAGTAGGATGCTACAGTAAAACCTGCAAAAGCCAGAACCTGTGTAAGGCAGAAATCAATCAGAGCAAGAAAACTCAAATATTTTCTACTAAAACAAGTGACAGAAAAGTGGTAAGACTGCACTTTGTCAAAGGAGGAAATCTTGCAAGACCCGAAAAAACAAGGCAGTCCCGTCGAGTTCCAGCTCTTACAGGTTTCACCGTATTTCCCTGGAAAATGGTAGAAGGACTAACGCACAAGAACTCAAGCCTTAAGACACATGATCCTTTTGTGTTGTGCTAGCTCAGCCTCATTTCCTCAACTAGCCCCAACTTTCCACCTCAGCTCTCACAGCCTCCACCTGCAGGCTCAGTCATTCCCCTGGTTTCAGGCAGAAAGAAGGTATACTGATGATTTTAGTTCACCCCTCCCAATCCAGACCAAAAATCAAATCCGTTGCCATTGAGTCGATTCTGACTCATAGTGACCCTATAGGACAGAGTGGAACTGCTCCATAGAGTTTCCAAGGAGCACCTGGTAGATTCGAACAGCCAACCTTTTGGTTAGCAGCAATAGCTCTTAACCACTACGCCACCAGGGTTTTTAGGATTGATACAATTTCATAGACATGAGATCTGCAGTCACTCTGTGGATGCTGAGCTGCTGAGGGTCTGTTCAGGCCTGGGACCCGGTTCTGTGCTACTCATTAGCTGTAATTCTTTCCTTTTTCCCATGTTGGTCCCGTTATAATGACTGAGCTTCTGTACTGTTCCCTACTTTTGAGAATGTTGACTGCATTCACAGTGCAGGAGCCCTATCTGCCTACCTTGTCCATTCCGCTGTCTTACCTGGGGTTGGAGACTTGGGCGAAAAACTTCTTTGATAAACTAATGAAAACTCTTTATTCCCTTCCAAGAATACTGGACACATGCCCATGTATGTAGAATTTTGTGTGCAATAGAAAAGTGCACATGTCCATAGAATTTTTATTAAAATTTTAGAAGGGTCATAGCACTCGAAGTTCCTTCTATGGCTCTCACAGGACTCTGAAACTCAGGTCAAGAATTCCTAGATTTATTCACTTCATCTACAGATAAAATATGGGGGCATTAAGGTAGTCAGAGTGAGTCTCTCTTGATGGCTTGCCTAGCTTTGTGATGTTAAGAGTAGGCCTTTGCTCAGAAGGCTGCATGATAGGTCTGTTGACTGATAACCAAAAGAGGAAGACTCTAAACTTCTTTTTTTTAACACCAATATATCAGTATTCACTCCACTTACTTGATTGTCTTTCTCTCTCAAGACTTTAGTTTTAGATAATGACTTATCACCTACACCTGTTCCGTATGCATATATATGCCTTCCTTGCTCTTTAGTCTCTCCAATCACTTATGTTTGCAATAAAACTTTCCTCTTCACCAAAATGATTGTGGATTAAAACTTGACCCTAGATGGAGGCAGTGGTTTCTCTTATAATACATAAAACCAGGTCTTAATTATTTTAAAATAGGCACTGGTGGAAAATGTGACTTCCTGGAACCAGATGATGGGTGTATTTAACATATTAATGTATATTGTGTATCTCTGAAAGGACAAAGTGGTGAAAGACATATGGTGACCATCACTTCAAGGAGGAAGGGTCCTCTCGCTTGGAATGGTGGGCTAAGAAAGATAGGAGGAAGGAGGGGCAGGTAAAATCCCAACTGGAAGGAGAATAACAAAGAAAGAAAACAGAATTTCCAGGGGTAAAATTTTGTTAGACAGTCAAGTAAGTCTAAAGAACAATCTTTATCATAATCCGAAATAGACATATTGGGGACCCAGTTAGGACAAGTCTCTGTTCTTCCAGAGACCAAAATGTATTTTATTTTAGTAAAATGGCTCAGTATTGGATTTAATGTAAAAGAAGAGTAAGGCCAAGTATTGTCCCTGAGTGCTATAGAATTATAAAAGACAGTAGTAAAGACAACTGATGCCTGAAAAGGTTTGTTTGATTTAAACCTGGGTCAATCTACCAAGATGGAACTTGCTTATAACTTAACCTTAGCGGTATCGTTGTGTTGACCCCCAACTCGTGGGAACCCACGCACAACTGAATGAAATGAAACACTGCTAGGTTCTTGTGACCCGTAAGCTCCTAGTCCATCTTAGTCTGGAAGCTCCACTGAAACCTGTTCAGTATCGCAGTCAACACACAAGCCTCCATTGACAGACAGGTGGTGGCTACACATGAGATGCATTGGCCGGGAATTGAACCCAGGTCTCCCACATGGAAGTGCGAATTCTACTGCTGAACCACCAATGCTCCTGGCGTATTCTTAGTATCTTGGAATTACCACCTGGGTAGCCTTATTTAGTGAGTTCCCTGAACTGTCCGTCTGTGAGGCTCAGACCTCACTAGATGGGGGGGGGTGGGGTGCTGCTGGAAAGGAGGATAGTAAGGTCTGTATTTGAGCTGGGATGTTATAACTGTAGTAAGCTTTCTTCTTATTATCATGAAGGTGTTGACAAAAAGTGACCTTGAGACCATGGCGGACTAGAGAGCATGCTAGGCTGATGCAAGGTGAGATGTTCCATTGCATCTCAGAAAAAACCTTGAATTCTGATAAAACTCAAGCAATTCTTTTGGGGATATATATATATATATATATATATGTACACACACACATATTTATATACATAAATCTATATCTATCTTTCTGTCTGTCTATCTATCTGTAACCAGTTGCCATCAAGTCAATTTCACCTCATAGTGACCCTATACAACAGAGTAGAACTGCCCCACAGAGTTTCCAAGGAGCGGCTGGTGTGATCGAACTGCCAATCCTTTTGTTAGCAGCTGAGCTCTTAAACTCTTAAACCACTCTGCCACCAGGGCTCTGTTTATATATATATATATATATAGTAAAACTGGGGAGACACTAGCATATGAATGCAAATCAGTGATTCTGTCTTTGTAGCAATGTGTCTACCACCTGGAGGGAGTGGTTTAGAGCTTGAACCTTAACATCACACCAGGAGTGAATCTGGCTCTGTCATTTATGAGCTATTTTGACCTTGGGCAAGTTACATGAATTTATCAGACTAGGCCTCAGTTTCCTAACTTGGAGGATTGAACAAGATATAGAAAGGGCTGAATATAGGACTTCGCACATTTTAATGCTTTATGAATGGTGGCGGTTACCAGACTGATAATTCATCAGTGTGAGGATTGACCATCCATGCTAGGAAAGAATTGAAAAATTATTATCAAGTGTAGTTTTATTCCCCAAATTGTATTGTTTTGGAGTAGTGATCTCACCCTTTCTTCCTACTAATAATTATCTATGACTTTTGACTCTTCACTCTTTCAGAGGGTTGAGAACCATAGCAGATACATGCAGCCTTTCCTCTCTTTTCCAATAATGAAGATTCTTGTAAAGAAACAAACAAAAGAAGTGTCTAAAACGAAGTTCAAATGAGAAGCAGCAACATACCTTCAACTTTCTGGGGAACAATTGCTTGGTTTTGATTTAAGTATGTTTCAGCTAGGCCTGAACACACAGATCTGGGCTTATTTTTTGTATTTAATCCTAAAATGAGTCAAACCAAAACCAAAACTAAACCCATTGCCATCGAGTCTATTCCAAGTCATAGCGACCCTATAGGATAGAGTAGAACTGCCCCATAGGGTTTGCAAGGAGCAGATGGTGGATTTGAACTGCCAACCTTTTGATTAGCAGCTGAGCTGTTAAAAGCTGCACCCCCAGAGCTCCAAAATGAGTCAAGGTAAGTTTCAAGTCAGTAAGTTTCATTTCTTTATCCTATTTAACTCCTATTTAAATAGAGGTATATTATCTAAATAAGGTTCGAACATTTATTTCTTAAACCAGGGATTTCAGACAAAGATAGAGAAACAAGTATTTCTGCATATTGATATATTGAGTAATTGACACCTGATAGAACAATATCCCATAGAGAAAGAATTAAAATCCAGGATCTTGCAGGAAAAGATCCCTACCTGGACTCTGTACAGAAAGCCTGTGCTCTTAATGGAGCAATTGGATAAAAGTGGAAAAGTAGGATTTCACTCAGAGAGGATGAAGTAGCCACTGCAGCCACTTCTTATAGTGGGTATATATTATGACCGAATCTGGTACAGTAGCCAGACCACAAGAGGCAAAAATGTTTGACTGTGAATCAGGAAGGATAGTTCTGTTTCACTCTATCCTTTTCTTATTACTTTCTCCCATCCAGATGTGTGGCCTCAGATCAAAATTCTACTTCTATTATACTGTGCGTGAATCTAATGAGACTCAATAGCTCCATTATGCATTATTTTCTCAACATGTGTTAGCCATGGTTCCTGAACTTAGCTGTAAAGCCTTCCCCTTTGCTGTTAAAGTCCTATTCATTTCCAATTATTTTTTTCATAACCCAGTGAGCCACCCTTTTGCAACCCAAGTTTAAGTTACTTATTTGCTTGCCTAAGGCCGATTATGCATACAAGCTGACTGGTCAACTAAAGTGTTCTCAGGTTATTCTACACTCTGGACTCATAGTGATCGCCTAAAAACACTAGATGGCATAGGAGAGGTATAAATGGACCAAGGAGAGCCGGCCTTCAAACTGTATGTGTTTTTAAAGAATTCTTAGAGTTAAAAAGAGCAATATTTTAGGCTATTCTTATATGCTCTTTTCTATTAACTTTCCCTATTGTTGTCTTAGCCTTGGGTTTTTTCACAACTGGGTGATGTAAGGTAAAATTCTTTCTAGCTTGAAAGCAAACAGTTAAAAAAAATTTTTTCTTGGTTGAGTAGTGCCAAACTTAATTTTTTTCTTTAATTCATCACAGAAAACAGACAGAAGCATACCGTGCATATAATAATATATGTATATAGCTATTTAAGTATATAATAATTATATGTATGTATGTGTGTTATCTCTAGGATCCCTGGTAGTACAATGGTTAAGAGCTTGGCTGCCAACCAAAAGGTCAGCAGTTTGAACGCACCAGCTACTCCGCTGGAGAAAGATGGGCAATCTGCTTTCTATAAAGATTACAGCCTAGAAAGCCTTATGGGGCACTCCTACTCTGTCCTATAGGGCCGCTATAAGTTGGAATCAACTCGATGGCAATGGGGTTTTTTTTGGTGTCAACTTTATGATGAATTAAACATGTTATTTTAGTAAACTTGGAGATAATGCACATCATCGTATGTGTAAATGTGCATGTGATTCTATTCATTGTTTTAATTATGTAACTAACTAAATAGAGCTGAATTATGACAAATACTTTTCTAAGAGAAAACATCTACACGTAGAAATTAGTGTTTTGTAATTTCTATATTTTTAGCAGCTTGTGGCTAGTACGTGTATTCCAGGAAGTTCCATGTATGTTGTGTTTATTAAACTTGAAGCTATTTTAGTATTTCCTTTGATAAGTAAATGATAAACTACAAACAGGAAAGTATATTAAGCAAGTAATGAAAATTGGGACTCAAAAGCCAGTGCTGATTGCAGCAAGAGTATCATTAGCCTTAATTACAGAAATTCTATTTATTCACAGGCAGTAACACACACATAAAACCATGGCTAATCGTTGGAGTTTGTTGTTGAACAATTTCTCAAGTTTAGTGGAGGAAAACTATAAAACAGAAGCTTACAGCTGGCCATGTTTACAAAAACAAAACATACAGAGAAAACTAGCATGCAACTATTAGAAAAAGGGAATGGATTTGTCTTAGTTATCTAGTGCTGCTATAACAGAAATATCACAAGCGGATGGCTTTAACAAACAGAAGTTTATTCTCTCACAGTCCAGTAGGCTCCAAGTCCAAATTCAGGGCGCCAGCTCCAGGGGAAGGCTTTCTCTCTCTGTTGGCTCTGGAAGAAGGTCCTTGTTATCAATCTTCCCTTGGTCTAGGAACTTCTCCACGAAGTAACCTCAGGTCCAAAGGATGCGCTCTACTCCTGGCACTGCTTTCTTGGTGGTATGAGGTCCCCTACTCTCTACTGACTCCTCTTTCCTTTTATCTCTTGTAAGATAAAAGGCAGTGCAGGCCACACCCTAGGGAAACTCCCTTTACATCAGATCAGAGATGTGAACTGAGCAAGGGTGTTACATCCCACCCTAATTCTCTTTAACATAGTCTAATCTTGCTTCATTAACCACAGGCAGGGATTAAGATTTACAACACACAGAAAATTCAGATCAGATGACAAAATGGTGGACAATCATACACTACTGGGAATCATGGCCTAGCCAAATTGATACACATATTTTTGGGGGACACAATTCAATCCATGACAATATTCTCATTTTTAAAAACATTTGAATTATTTGAGTTTTTCGGAAATTTTCACAATTAGTAATAACTTAAAACCTATAGAAGCAGTTTTAACATTTTGTTTCCTTAGCTTTTCATAGACTAAAATGAGTTCACTTGAACATAATACTGTTTTCTGAACTTAACTTTAAATGGAAAAAGTAACACCTACTTTGAAGGCTTGTTTTGAGAGTTAGAGATAATGCATGTAAATGTATATAAATTTAAATAACCTTCAAGTATAACATTGAAACAACTTTATTGTTGAATCAAGTCATTGGGAAAGAAGCAAAACTAACCAGCAAAAGAGAACTGCAATATAAATTTCAATCAAAATTTTATAAAATGTAGAGCCAACATATTTTTCAAAATAATCTGTACATAATTGATGTATGATTACTTAAAACTTTTATATTTTATTTTGTAAGAAATGATTACACAATACTTAATACAATCATATTCAGCACAGTTATCCTTATAGCTAAAAAGTCATAGTTAAATATTTTTAGTTGAGGCATCATACCATATTGGAAAGAGCATGAGTTTTATGATTCCACACACATGGTTTCGAATTCTGGTACCACCAGTTATGAACTAGGTGATCTTGGATACTTAATTCTCTAGGTCTTATTTTCTTATTTGTAACATGGGATTAATACCACCTCATATTACAAGGTTGCTATGGGTTAAACAGAGTTTCTCAAATGCAGCGTTGTTTACATTTAGGGCTGTACGATTCTTTGTTGTGAGGACTTTCCTGTGCATTGCAGGATGTTTAAACATCCCTGGTCTTTACCTGCTAAATACCAGTAGTGTCTCAACCCAATTATGACAACCAAAAGTATCTCCATACATTGCCAAATGTCCCTGGGAGGGGGGGCAAAACTGCCCCCTGATTGAGAATCTTTGGGTTAGAGGTAAGTTATGTAACATCCCTTGCATAAAAAGAGTAAAGGCTCAAAAAAATATAACTATTGTTATTAATTTTTAGCTCAGCACTCACTCTTAGGCTTGGATGTTAAAAATCTTATCAGAAATTGCCAGTTATCTTAGGTCATCTAATTTAGGGCTCCTCATCTGAGATAGGAATCCAGTAAGAATATTTGCACAAAGCTACAGGTTTATACTTATATTAACTTACTGAGTCAATCCATTCAATCATACTTCAAGTGAATCAATTATAAAATATATATGGTGTTAAATAATTACTAGAGCCAAAATTATAATAAATATCACCTTTATAGATCCAAATCGTTGAAGGACATATATTAAATACAGATCCTAATTAGACCTCTTTGTGGACTTAGCAACAAGATGCTGAACAGTAAGGAACCCAGAAATACTGTGTGACAATCAGTCATTAGACAATTATTTACTGCAAACTAATTTTAGTAACTATATTAGGCCCTGGGGAATCTGTGCCATTCTTTAAGGAGTTTATACTCTAATGACAAAATAGACAAACAAACCAACAATTCAAAGAGATCTGAAATACAGGCTGCCTTTTTTGGAGGGTTGCTGAATTACTGGGAGAGTCAGGGAAAGCTTTCTAGGGGAGGTGAAACCTGAGCTAAATGGTGAATGTGGAACAGGATTTAGCAGGATGGAAGTTCAGGGGAATGGATGTTCTATATGCATAATAGTATGAGGAGGGGGTAGAGAATATGGCATACTTTATTTCCTTCAAAGAATTCAATGTATTAGATGTAATTGAAGGGTTAGGTGGTGGTAAGGTCATGAAATACTTCACATACACACTAAGGGTTTTGCAGTTTATTAGGAGAGCTATAAAAACCAAACCAAACCAAACCAAACCAAACCAAACCAAACCAAACAAAACATGCATTGCGGTTGAGTTGATTTCAACACATAGTGGCCCTATAGAACAGAGTAGAGCTGCCCCATAGGGTTTCCAAGGCTGTAAATCTTTATGGAAGCAGACTGCCACATCTTTCTCCCATGGAGGGGCTAGTGGGTTCAGACTGGTGACCTTTTGGTTAAAATCTGAGCGCTTAACCACTGCGCCACCAGGGATCCTTCAGAAGAGCTATAGTATCTATTAAATCATTTAAGCAGGGATACAATTTCATTTAATTTGTATTTTAGGTCACTGGTGTTGTAAGCAGGAAGTGCTAGAAGGGGAAGGCAAGTTTAGAATCAAGAAGATCACTTAGAAGTTGTTGCAATAATTCACCTATGAAATAAAGAGAGCCTAAACCAAAGTAATAAGAATAAGAATAGATGAAAGAAGATCCAGAAGAATTTCTTTTCCGTAGGTAGACTTGAAAGGAATTACTAACCAATTAGACATGAGAAATGAGGAAATAGATTGTACTTAGAGTGACTTCTATGCTTCTGATTTAATTGATAAGAGACAGGTGATGCCATTTTCAGAAATAGGGAATAGAAGGAAAGAAGCTGGATTTGTAGCGGTGGGGCAGTGCAAGGGAAGAGAGATGTCAGGATCAGCATTTGCAGTGTTGAGTTTAAGGTGACAGTGGGACATCTGAGTGTAGAGTGCAATCAGTAGTTAGATGGCATCGAGTTGTCCTGGAGATGGAGATAAAGGAATTCCCAGGATATAGATAGTAATGGTTGAGTTCATTTAAAGGGACGATGCAGATCAAGTTTTAGACTGAGGAAAAATCATGGACATGAACACTTAGAGTGAATAGAGAAATCAGAACCCCAAAATTAGACTGAGAATGATGGTCATAGAAGATGGCAGATATCCATCAGAGTGGCGTTCGACAACCTAAGAGGAGGAAAAAATTGCAAAAAGGAGTGAGTGTTCAACAGCATCTCATTGTAGAGAGGGTAACTGGAAGAATGTCCATTGGACTGACATCATTTATGTTTGTAGGGAAGTTTGGATGAAAGATCATAGCAGGGTTAGGAGTGATGCTGGCCTGGGGACAAAATCTGGATAGTGTTTTTCAACAGTTTTTATTTTGAAACATATTTTATGTTGTTGTTGTTAGATGCTGTCAAGTTGGTTCCAACTCATAGCGACCTTATACACTACAGAACAAAACACTGCCCAGTCCTGTGCCATGCTCACAATCGTTGTTATGCTTGAGCCCATTGTTGCAACGACTGTGTCAATCCATCTCTTTGAGGGTCTTCCTGTTTTTTGCTGACACTGTACTTTACCAAGCATGATGTCTTTCTCCAGGGACTGATCCCTCCTGACAACGTGTCCAAAGTATGTAAGACATAGTCTCCCCATCTTTCCTTCTAAGGAGCATTCTGGTTGTACTGCTTCCAAGACAGATTTGTTTGTTCTTTTGGCAGTCCATGGTATACTCAATATTTTTCGCCAACTCCACAATTCTAAGGCATCAGTTCTTTGGTCTTCCTTATTCATTGTCCAGCTTTTGCATGCATATGATGTGATTGAAAATACTATGGTTGGGTCAGGCGCACCTTAGTCTTCAAGGTGACATCTTTGCTTTTTAACACTTTAAAGAGGTCTTTTGCAGCAGATTTGAACAATGCAATGTTTCTTTGATTTCCTGATTGCTGCTTCCATGGGTGTTGATTGTGGATCCAAGTAAAATGAAATCCTTGACCACTTCAATCTTTTCTCCGTTTATCATGATGTTGCTTATTGGTTCAGTTGTGAGGATTTTTGTTTTTTGTATGTTGAGGTGTAATCCATACTGAAGGCTGCGGTCTTTGATCTTCACCAGGAAGTGCTTCAAGTCCTCTTCACTTTCAGCAAACAAGGTTGTGTCATCTGCATATCGCAGGTTGTTAATGAGTCTTCTTCCAATCCTGATGCAACTTTCTTCTTCATATAGTCCAGCTTCTTGGATTATTTGCTCAGCATACAGATTGAATAGGTATGGTGAAGGGATGCAACCCTGATGCATACCTTTCCTGACTTCAAACCACGCAATATCCCCTTGCTCTGTCCGAACAACTGCCTCTTGATCTGTGTACAGGTTCCTCATGTGCACAAGTAAGTGTTCTGGAATTCCCATTCTTTGCAATGTTATCCATAATTCGAGTACCTTTAGTTGGGGTTATTTCTTCACTAGCTTTATCACTTCATACTTCCTGTTGTCTGAGGGAAGGCAGAAAATGAGGTTAGAGAGTGGAAGCCTGAATAAGGTTAAAGAATAAACCTACTGGTGTTAGGAGACAGAAGGAAGAACTAACCATGAAATTTGGTAATATCTAATACTAGTATCTGGTAGAATAACTGCTTGAATGCTAACTGAAACTAGTACTGGGCAGAGGGACACTGTGTAATTAACAAAAGTCAGGAATTTGGAGATCTGTGTAGTAATGGACATGTCAACTGAAACAGGCTGGCAAACTCTCAAGATGTCAGCTTAGAAGAAATATTTCTAGGGAATGAAATAAAATTTTTTTTTCATCTATAAGTTACTTTAAAATACTGCAGTGTAGGAAATGTTGTGTGTGTATGTATGTGCTCAGTTTTAATCCATACTCTGGGAAGTGGGGGTGGGATGTGGTGAGTTAAAATTTATAATAACTAAATATTTAATACACATGCTGGGGAGTGGGGTTGGCTAGCACTTGAAAGACTCTAATCAAAATCCACACTTTGGAGGTGTCTAATCCAAGCTTTCAGCTCTTTTCATCTCAGATCAACAGCAGATGGCGTGGTAATTAGCACATTGGATGCAGAAATGTTTTTTCATTGGTAAAATTAGTTGTGCTCAAGATGTGTGGACTGGCTAGATATATTGAGCTGGGGCTCCTGCATGGACACAATTTCAGAATATAGCGAACTCAATAGCCTACACTCCTTGAGAATAGTCCCTCCATTTAATATCTGAAATCCATCTAACATGAGAAGACACTCATCTGAAGCCTTTTTTGCCTTACTTCTACTGGGGTAGCTGAATCCTGCCGCTAGGATATTGTCTTTTCTGGCTTCAGTTCACCTTTTATGCTG
This sequence comes from Trichechus manatus latirostris, assembly GCF_000243295.1. Lineage (NCBI taxonomy): Eukaryota > Metazoa > Chordata > Mammalia > Sirenia > Trichechidae > Trichechus > Trichechus manatus. Next base: position 2,610,822 of record NW_004444175.1, read on the forward strand.
GGTGCTGCTGAATACCTAAAAGTATAGAGAGCTGTGCCTGCTTACTATTTTTGCGTGTATAGTAGGATTTGGTCTGATACATTTATGTATAGCATTATTCTACCCACTAGCAAGGCTGCAGGGGAGGAGATCTATTAAATCTACCAATTTTGTTGTTACTAGGTGCCGTCAAGTCAGTTCCGACTCATAGTGACCCTGTGTACAACAGTGCCCGGTCCTGCACCATCCTCACAATCATTGCTATGTTTGAGCCCATTGTTGCAGCCACTGTGTCAATATCCATCTTGTTGAGGGTCTTCCTCTTTTTTGCTGACCCTCTACTTTACTAAGCATGATGACCTCCTGATGATATGTCCAAAGTATGTGAGACGAAGTCTTGCCATCCTCGCTTCTACCAGTATCTACCCCAAACAACCCAATAATTATGAATTACCAAATTAGGTCAGTGTGCAACCATCTGACATGCTCATTACTCTGTACTGGAGATTATAAAAAAGCTTATTCCTTCAAACCAAACTAAACTAAACCAAACCAGTTGCTGTGGAGTCAGTTCCGATTCGTGGCAAAACCATGTGTGCCGAGTATACCTACTCCATAGGGTTTTCACGGCTGTGAACTTTCAGCAGCGTAATGCCAGAGTGGGTGGTTTAAAATGCCAACCTTTTGGTTAGTAGCCCAGTGCATATTTGTACCACCCAGGGACTCCTTAATCCTTTATAGGTACCTAAGAATACTTGGTAAATAAGTGCCTGAACTTTAATTTCCTTATCTATAAGTTCAAAGATAACATTCCCCTCATAGGTAATAATAGCTAATATTATACGAAAACTATTCTGAGATTTTATATATATACATCAACATTTAACCTTGACAGCGTCATATGAAATAATTAAAATTATTATCTCAATTTTTGTGGTGAGAAAATTGAGACACAGCTAGTTTAAGTAATTTATGTGTTCAAGGTCATGCAACTAGTAAGTAATAGGCCTGGTATGATGAACTTAGGCAGTCTGCTTACAGAGATCATGCTCTTAAACACAATCCTCTATTAACTCTCTAGGTCAAATGAGATAATTTATGTGAGAAATACCTGTTAAGGTGTCTGTCACTATATCGGCATTCAAATCGTGTTCTAATGTGAATTGATCTTAGAGTCACCCAACTTCACCTGTATTTATATACTTGTTTTGTGATAATGGACCTGCATTTATGAATTAATCAAGCATTCACCTACAATGTATAAGTCTGGTACTAAGAAAGCATTCAGATAAACTTAACAAAGAGAAGATATTTATAAAATAATGAAGTGACCCCTTCCTAACTATGCTACAGTGTGCAGCCTTATCATGAATATAGAACATCTATGTTTTGCTTTGGCTTTATTTTTCTTTTTAATAGATGTGGTGAAACTTTATTCTTGAAGTCAGTATTTCTATAGTTGAAACATTCTTCAAAGATTTTAATAAACTTCCTCTCTCAGCACTGCTTTTTTTCCCAAAAAATTTTTACAGATTTACTAAGCAAAAAAAAAAAAAAACTCACCTTTTAGTTAAAAGGTCCTATAAACAATCCTGACTTTTCCACTAATTGCTGATCAGACCTTGAAAAGTATAATTGGAAACAAGGCTATATAAATATATATATAATTTTTTTTTCCTTTGCACTACCTTCATGTACTAATTTTTAATGACTGAAGTATTTTCTTGGCTAGGTTTCACTGGAACTAGGCAAGAGATTAAAGAGTTTACTTTTTTGCATGAAGAGAAAATACAGGTTTTTTTTTTTTTTCCTGGGTACATATCAACTTGAGATAAGCTTTCCGAGATCAAGAACCCTGCAAAGGATGTTAAAACATTGCTTCCCAGTTTTTGAGTTTCCACAAATGTGTTCAATTCACCTAATAGCATTTCAATGGAAATGGCCAAGGGAATATGGAGGAGAAATGAGATTTCATTTTGAGTTTCTGAGGCAGGAGGAAAGAATGTTTGCTCCATGTGTTCACTCTTTGGAAAGCAGAGGGTTGTCTGTTTGTCATTAATAGTAACATGAATTAGTGTTACTTACCTCCCATTGGAGTCCGCATGATAGAAAGACAGGGTGGGCTAAACTTAGTCCCATGGCAAATGGGTAAATACTTCAGAGGAGTTATAGATCTAGCATTCAAAAAATGTAAACAGGGATGAAAAGCAAAGCCTGGAAGAATGAGGAACCTCTTACCTCTTCAATGAGCAGTTCAGTTGTGGTGCTTTCGATGCCGAGAAACACATGGAGGAAAACTCCTTAAGGAGCAGAGTGAATGGGTTTCCCGTGTAAATTGAAATGATTTGCTGTTTTTTAAAAATAAGGCATTAAGTAAATGTTGTATCATGGTTGTCTCAGTTTATAAAATGGGGTTTTAAAAATAAAGTTTTCCTCATTATGCAGGAATTTGTTGTGTTGTGTTTTATAAACTGGAGCCCTGGTGGTGCACTGGTTAAGGGCTCAGGCTGCTAACCAAAAGGTCTGCAGTTTGAATCCACCAGCTGCTCCTTGGAAACCCTGTAGGGTCGCTGTGAGTTGGAATCGGCCCCACGAGGCAGTTCTACTCTGTCCTACAGGCTCGCTGTGAGTTGGAATCGACCCCACGAGGCAGTTCTACTCTGTCCTACAGGCTCGCTGTGAGTTGGAATCGACTCGATGGCAGCACGTGTTTTATAAACTGATGAGAACAGATTTTCACCAAAGCAATCCCTTAAATGATGAGAAAAGACACAAAATCTGGGGAATTAAAAAATGTAGAAATGAAAATGAACAGTAACTTTAACAGCTTGTACTGTCATATTGATAGCTTACATTTATGATTGCAGTTACTATGAATTGGATATTGTTTAAAACTGTACATGAATTATCTCATTTAATCAAAGCTACCCTGCTGATATCCTCTGGGCTTACATTTGAAGAAACTAAAGGCAGTGGTGGTTAACTTTCCCAAGATCCCATACCTAAATGGTGGGATGGGTCTTAAACATAACATTATACCACTTTTGTTTTTAGGTAATGTCCTCTTTTGAACAAGTACTGGACAAATTTCTTTACATTCTTCCAGAGAATGTAAAAATTACAGACAACTCTACCTCAGCAGTTAGAGTAGCCTAAGAAGACTGTTCGGCTCTAGTGCTAGAAGCTAGTCATTTAATTTCCGTATAATGTGCGTATTATACATAGCTGTGTAGGAACTTTCCTTGTTGAATATATTTAGTAAAGAAATATCATTGGAGGATTAACATAAATTCTTAAACTCAGTCATTTTACCATTGAGGCAGATTGTATGACTCTGCCTACTGAGCAATGAAACTCTCAATAGATTTTGATGTGAAATATGTGAATAATGATTGTTGTGAATTGCCGTCAAGTGGATTTTGATGCATGGTGACCCCATGTATGCAGAGCAGAACTGCTGTGTCTGGTTTTTTTTTTTTAACGCCTTTATTTTGAAATAATATTAGATTTACAAAAAAGTTTTAAAGTACAGAAACTCCTGTAAATCTTTCACCACTTCCCTCTGTTAACTTATAATCATGGTACACTTATCAAAAAACTGAACATTTAAAATTTTGTCCACAGTTGAAAGTTTCATTTTTCAAAAACAAAATTAAAAATGTTTGTAGGGTTTTCAAAGCTGTGACCTTTCAGAAGCATATCACCAGGCCTGTCTTCTGAGACATCTCTGGGTGGGTTTGAACCTCCAAACTTTCTGCTAGTAGTCACGTGCTTAACTACTTGTACCAGCCAAGGACTCCTGAATAATGACTAGTGCTTTTGAAAAGTGTGTATTCGATAGGTCCAAGAGTTAAGGTGACCTAGTGGTTGGAAAAAATAGGTTATGAGGGATCATATGATATGCCCTCGGGATTTTTAGACTTTGAGAGATACAGCTCCCTTCTCTACAGACCGCTTTATTTTGATTACTTCAAATAGACTGAGAGCCTTTCTTCATATTGACATCAGTCTCTTAATCTGTAAGTACGAAAAGTAAAGAGGTTTATAAGTAGAAGACTGTAAAGAAAAATTACAATGCCTAATGTTATCTCGGAAACCCTGGTGGTGTAGTGGTTAAGAGCTACGGCTGCTAACTGTCTTAGTCATCTAGTGCTGCTCTTACAGAAATACCACAAGTGGATGGCTTTAACAAAGAGAAGTTTATTTTCTCACCATCTGGTTGGGTAGAAGTCCAAATTCAGGGTGTCAGCTCCGGAGAAAGGCTTTGTCTCTTTTGTCGATTCTGGAGGAAGGTCCTTGTCATTAATCTTCCCCTGGACTAGGAGCATTTCTGTGCAGGAACCCCAGGTCCAAGGGACGAGCTCTCCTCCTGGCACTGCTTTGTTGGTGGTATGAGGTCGCCCTCTTTCTGCTTGCTTCACTTTCCTTTTGTCTATTATAAGATAAGGTGGTGCAGGCCACACCCTAGGGAAACTCCCTTTATGTTGGATCAGGGATGTGACCTTAGTAAGGGTGTTATAATCCCACCTTAATCCTCTTTAACATAAAATTACAATCACAAAATGGAGGACAATCACACAATACTGGGAATCACGGCCCAGCTAAATAGATACATATTTTGGGGAGACACAATTTAATCCATGACATCCCATCCTTTGGCCCCCAAAATTCATGTCCTTGCTACATGTAAAACATATTCACCCCATCATATCATAGCAAAAGTCTTAAATCAACTCCAAGTCCAAAATCCAAAAATTCCTCTTTATCTGTGAAATCTAGAATACAAGTTATCTGCTTCCAAAGTACAATGGCAGAACAGGCCCAAGCCAGACATTTCCATTACAAATGGGAGAAACTGGAGGAAAAGAAGGGATAACAGGCACCAAGCAAGTCAGCAGAACACATTACATTAGCCCTCAAGGCTTTGAAAATAATCATTTGTTCTCTGAGACAATTTACACAATGGCCCTGCTCTCCAGACTCTAGGTATTGGCCATACTCTCCAGATTCTGAGTGGTGGCTCCTGGACCCTGGGCTTCAGCTCCGCCTTACAGGCCCACTGGGACAGCAACTCTGCTCCCTCGGCTTTAGGCACACCATTCTCCTAGTCCATCTGAGTGGTGACTCCACCCTTAGAAACACCAGAGGCCATGGCTCCACCCTTAGGAACCCCTGAGGTCATGGCCATACCTTTTAAGACTGAGGCAGCTTGGCTAAGGCTAATCTCATCAGATGCAAGCGGAGGGGCTAATGATTTTCCTGGGCAGGGTGGTATAACAGACAAACACGAAGTAACCTCTTCAGGTGGGAGTGGTTCTGTTGGCAGGAGAGATTCAACAGAATTTAGGGGCTCAGTGTCTCCAGCTCCCTGATTATCTGCCCGTATGTCCCCATCCCAAGTTTTAGGATCCCATTTCTTCCCAATCAATGCCCTTACTTTAACTTCAGACACTTCTCGAGGTTGACAGTTGAGGTGGTGTTGTAAATCAGCCACTCTTACGATAAGACTCTGGGTTTGGTTTTCAGCAATTTCAGCTCTGTTACTACAAGAAATAAGACTTTCCTTCAAAGTACAAGTGGAAGCCTTGAAGTCATTTATGTGGCACTTGAGGAAACCCTATAGGGCAGTTCTACTCTGTCCCATAGTGTCGCTATGAGTCAGAATCGACTCAACAGCAACAGGTTTGGGATTTTTTGGTTTTACTGTTATCTAATTTTTTAAAGTTGTTTATTGAGTGCTTTCTCTTTCTCAGAGGACTTGCTAGACATTTTATATCTAATAAATTTTAATTCTGACAACAACCAAAGAGATAGGTACTATTTTTAATCCTTATTTTATATAGGGTATAGGGTACAAATAGAGGTAGATTAGTTTCAGTGTGCCTGTTGGGCTACATACCAATTACCATTGAATTGATTCCAACTCATGGCAACCCCATGTGTGTCAGAGTAGACCTGTGCTCCATATGGTTTTCAGTGGCTGATTTTTCAGAATTAGATTGCCAGGTCTTCTTCTGAGGCACCTCTGAGTCGATTTGAACCACCATCCTTTTGGTTAGCAGCCAACAACATCAACTGTTTGCACCACTGAGGCATTCCTAATCATTATTTTATAGAAGAGAAAAATGAAGCACACTTTCTTTCCCAAGGTCATAAACTTATTAAGAAGGCACAGTCTGAGTTCATGGACAACAGCATACATTTCCAGTCTTTCCCCAGGGCTATGCTAACTCTCCTGCCCTTTGTAATAATATAGTCCAAAGGATCTGGACTGTCTGTACATTCCATGGAACATCTTATTGGTCTACTATATTGGTGATATATAATTGAACCAAATGAGCAAGAAATGACAAATATGCTGGAAGGCTTGGTAAGATACACGTGTCCCCAAAGGAAGGAGGTAAAATCTTTGAAGATTCGGGAGCCCAGGATATTAGTGAAATTGTTAGAAATCTAGCAGACTGGGGCATGCTGTAATAGTCCCTCTAATGTAAAGGACCCATTATTGCATATCCTCTACCACTAAGAAAGAAGTGAATGCTTGATAGACCCCTTGATTGTTTCAGGCTCCTTATGCCAAGTAGATAGTAGACAAGAATGGATTCATTATACTCATAGGGGTAAAGACCCTGATCATCAGAAAGAGGTAGAGCTGTTGCTACACAGCATGGGCAGGGAAGAATATGTTTGACTTTTAGGTGATCCATTCAATCATCTCTTGGTGCTTCAATGCTCCTCAGTCGTGGTCTGAGAAGGGCATGGTAACTAAGGATTCAGAATCCTTAGAAGTGAAGATCTGGGCAATCCTATCAGGCAGTCTTCTAGTCCAGAAGAGGTGCTAGCCAAAGATGAGGGAAATCTAGAATAGATGATGGAAAGGACGATGCTGAGACACATTTACGGCCTCAAGAGCGACTGCAACAGTGGGAGCTATAGCTTATTCCACCAACATTTTGGAGTTTCTCCAGAAAACAAGACCACTCATAATACTGTAGGAACTCTTTCCAGATGGGGTGAATGTACTATGAGAAGCAGTCAATCTGAGAAGTACAAGGGGTGGAATATAGTAGATTGCCCTTCCACAGCAAAATTTAGAGAAGAACTCTTACCTTTCCATAACCTTATTGATTCTGTGAACTAGTTATTTATCACAATATAACTCTATCTAAGAAAATCTGAGTACTGTGGGTTGTCCTTCAGTTTCTCCGGCTATTGAGAATATTGCGTGATAATGGTTCACAGCTCTGTCCCTCATTGGGAATTGCCCTCAGCCCCAGGGAACTGCCTAGTCCAAGGGAGATGCAGAGAAGAATCATCTTGTTTCTGCTTCAAAATGTTTGGGGTTTCAGCTTGGAAAACTTGAAGGCTGGAGGTTACTTTATGGCTGAAGTCCGTAGTCATCATAAGTCGCTGACATCTCTCATTTGTCTGGAAGTTAATACTGGCTGTTGGCAAAAAGTCACAAAGACACTGTGATCTTTCCATATGATCTCTCAGATTAGGCTAGTTTGGACTTCACTTTCAACCACTATTATACCAAAAGAGTGAGGCAGAAGTGCTGGGCATTTTATGGTCTAGTGCCGGAAGTCACATCTCATCAATTCTGCTGTACCCTACTGGCCACGATAGTCACAAAAACAAAAAATCACCCTGTTTCAACGGGGAGGGGATATAGAACCCACCAATTGATGGGAGGAGTGTCAATGTCACATTGTAAGAAGAGCATGAGGGATGGGTGATAGAGTTGTAGCCATCTTTGGAAAAATACAATCTGCAACATCAAGGAGGAGGAAACTAACAACTTCTTTCGTCTGTGCATTCTTCCTTTTTCAGCACATCACTGATGCATTAATTTTCTTGAAAACAACACCTTGGTCAAAGCAATTCCTTTCAACAACAACAACAATAGGATACAGAAGATAAAATTATGAAAGTCTTCTTGTTGCCTATAGGATGTAGTCCAAAATCCTTAAATAAGCATTGAAAAGCCTGCAAAATTCAGATGTAATCCCTTTCTACCCCTTGCTTCCTCCTGCTTTTAGACATATACTTTACGTTATGGTCTATTTATATAATTTACTGTTGTCATAACCTATCCTGAGCTTTCCATTTCTGTTCCTTTGTACGTGATTTTTCCTAATCTTGGAATTCCACCACAGAAATGTCTCCAGTGTTGTCTAATGCAATCCTATTCAGCCTTTCCTTCATGACCAAGCCAAAAGCGATTATTTTTTTTCTTCTTTCAAGACTACTATAACACTGGTTATCACTTACAGTGATATATTGGTATATCTGTAATATATATCACTGATATATCATTTATCACTCTATGCTGTGCTACATATTATTTTGGAAAGAAACACACTGCTTTTTCATTTTGGTTGGTTAGTTAATTCTATTCCCAACACAAAGAAGATGCTCTTCCACGGCAAGATTTAGAGAAGAACACTTACCTTTCTCTAACCTCATTGATTCTGTGAACAAGTTATTTATCACATAACTTTATCTAAAAAAAGCCAAAAAACAAAAAACTGAGTACAGTGTGTTTTCTTATTTTTTCCAGATTTTGAAATATTTGAAGGGGTAACAAATCTCTTAATTGCATTTCCAAGGTACCTAGAACAGTAATATAAAAGCATACTAGCTATTTGATGATGTTGATGAGCCACAGAGTTATTGTTATGGAGTAAGGCCAGTTAGATTGAATGACACAGACTAATTTTCAGAGATGAATTTTCAAATGTGTTAGGTGGAGTGCTGTGTTATACCATACTACAGTATTTTTAAGTTTTTAAAGTTGGTTGAGAAAGATGAACTTAAATATTTTACATTAGAATTTTCAGAGATTAATTTTGCTTATGTACCTCATGATCTCTCTAAGAAGGCAGTATTTTCCAGATTTGGCCATGTAGTGTATCTCTACAAAATTATGGGCCAAGAACCTCTCTTTAGGAATTACTTTTTCTTGGTTTTAGAGAGGCAGCCATGTCACAGTGTGACCCTGCCTTTTTGCTGCTTTGTCTAAGGGAAGATCTGACCTAACAGGGCAGATAAGCCTTTGCCGCAACGTTTTTGAACTTGAGACTGAAAGAGAGTTGGGCCAGTCTTGCTTAGGTGCCTGGATCGTGGGTAAGTTATAACATTCAGGAGCTGTTGGTAGCCTTTCATCCCACCATGCAGAAGCAAAAGAAGCCAATCTTTATCAAGAGAGAGAAGAATAAAAAGCAAGGAGAGAAAGCGAGTGAGTCTTAAGAGTATCTGAGTCTCTGAATCTAGATGCTTTAGAGTCTAGTCACATTCTCAACCTTAGGTTCAACGTGACATTCCATATTCCTTATAAAAATTCTCCCTTTTCCTTAACACAGTACATTTTTTTCATTTACAACTGAAAGCCTTCCAACTAAAATACCATAAAGTCCTTTTTTTCTCAGAGCATTTTATGCGATTAATGTTACATGAAACCCACTTTGGATAATGCTTGGCTATAAAATGGTAAAAATCAAACAAAAGGGGTAGCTTCTCCAAAACCAAGCTTGTGACAGATTGGACAAAAATCTGGTTCCTCTACCTTCCTAACTTTATTGCTTTCAGGCTTACATATACATGAATTCAAATATAATTGTAAAATTTCAGAGTTGAAGGCATCCTTAGGAATGATGTCACTTAACTTCTTAATTTTACTTATAAAGAACTGGAGGCCCAGAGAGGGTCAACATTTTATTAAATATCACACAGACAGATGGAAATTTTCTCAGCTATGCCTCTTCTCATTGCAATTTACAGTAGCCCTATTACTAAGTACTCACTTTAGGCAAGGACGCCTCAGTGAATCTCTCCAGAGGCTGCTTGTTTGTCTTGTGGAATCTGATACATCTGTTTTCTTTATCTGCACCATAGAACTTTTGCTTGGATCTCCGTTTTGGCAATGGCAGCATAGCATGGTGGTTGAAAGTAAAGAATTTTGAATTAAACCACCTGGCAAGTGAATCAAACTTCTGTTGGCTCCATTTCCTTATCTGTATAATGGAGATGGAGTTCCTGGGCTGTGCAAATGGTTAATAAGTCACTGCTAACCAAAAGTTTGGAAGTTCTGAGTTCAAAGGCACCTCAGAAGAAAGGGCTGGTGATATACATCCGAAGAATCAGCCATTAAAAACCCTATGGAGCACAGTTGTACTCTGGCACGCATGGGGTCGCCATGAGTCAGAATCAACTCGTTGGCAACTGGAGATACTAATGGAGGTATAAATCTTAACTACAAGCAACTGGAGATACTAACGGAGGTATAAATCTTAACTACAAGGGGCAGAGGCCATTACTTGTGCCCTAGTATCCCTTCTCTCTTTATTTTTTTATAGTCGAGAACCTGCTGAGTTTTACTGGGATACATGGCTCCAGTTCCAGACTACATTTCTCAGACTTTCTTGTATCTAGGTGTAATCATGGGATTAATTTAGAGCCATGAAATGTGAGTGGAAGTGGTGTGTGAAATGTCCTAGTCACTTCTCAGAGGGCTGCTGCTTTCCCTGAACTATTTCCTGCTTCTCAGCTGGATTGTGGTAACACTGCAGCAGCCACCTTAGACACAGAGATGGAAGCCACATGCTGAGATAGGTCAGCAGCAGGGTCCCTAGACAACCTCTTGGAGCAAAACCATTTACCCTTCCTGGCCTGATGGGTGATAAACAAACAAACAAAAAAAATCAGTCTTTGCCTTGTCTGAGCCATTGTATTTTGGCTCTTTGTTACAGCTGCATATCTATATCTAACTAATATATTCTAAATAATAAACCCTCATTAGGTTGTTGTAAGATCAAATAATATATCTCCAGTACTTAGAAGAGTATGTTAAACAGAGTAAACACTGAATAAAGTTATTATTTTAATTATTATTTTTGAATGTCTGGCCCTTTTTGTAGCTTGTCTTAGTTATCTAGTATTGCCATAACATAAATAGCACAAGTGGATGGCTTTAACAAACGGAAATTTATTCTCTCACAATTTAGGCTGCTAGAAGTCCGAATTCCGGGCGCCAGCTCTGGGGGAAGATATTCTGTCTCTGTTGGCTCTGGGGGAAAGTCCTTGTCACCTTTCTCCTTTTATTTTTTGTAAGATAAACGGTGTGACTCAAGTAAAGGTATGACTTGAGTAAGGGTAAGGGTGTGATTTGAGTAAGGTAGTGGCTCAAGATGCACCACACCCTAATTCTTCCTCATTAGCATATGTTGTTGTTATTAGGTGATGTCTAGTCAATTCCAACTCATAGCGACACTATGTACAACAGAACGAAGCACTGCCCTGTCCTGCACCACCTCACAATCATTGTTATGCTGGAGCCCCTTGTTGCAGCCACTGTATCAATCCATCTTGTCGAGGTACTTCCTCTTTTTCGCTGACCCTCTACTTTACCAAGCATGATGTCCTTCTCCAGGGACTGGTCCCTCCTGATAATGTGTCCAAAGTATGAGAGATGAAGTCTTGCCATCCTTGCTTCTAAGGACCATTCTGGATGTACTTCTTCCATGACAGATTTGTTTGTTCTTTTGGCAGTCCATGGTATATTCAATGTTCTTCTGCAACAGCACAATTCAAAGGCATCAATTCTTCGGCCTTCCTTATTCATTGTCCAGCTTTTGCATGCATATGAGGCAATTGAAAACATCATGGCTTGGGTCAGGTGCACCTTAGTCTTCAAGGTGACATCATTGCTTTTTAAAACTTTACAGAGGTCTTTTGCAGCAGATTTGCCTACTACAATGCATTGTTTGATTTCTTGACTGCTATTTCCATGGGTGTTGATTGTGAATCCAAGCAAAATGAAATTCTTGACAACATCAATCTTTTCTCCGTTGATCATGATGTTGCTTATTGGTCCAGTTGTGAGGAATTCTGTTTTCTTTATGTTGAGGTGTAATCCATACTGAAGGCTGTGGTCTTTGATCTTCATCAGTTAGTGATTCAAGTCCTCTTCAGTTTCAGCAAGCAAGGTTCTGTCATAGGTGTATCACAGATTGTTAATGAGTCTTCTTCCAATCCTGATGCCCTGTTCTTTATCATATAGTCCAGCTTCTTGGATTATTTGCTGAGCATACAGATTGAATAAATATGGTGAAAGGATACAACTCTGGAGCCTCACTTTTCTTGACTTTAAAGCAGACAATATCCCTTGTTCTGTTTGAACGACTGCCTCTTGATCTATGTACAGGTTCCTCATGAGCACAATTAAATGTTCTGGAATTCCCATTCTTCACAATGTTACCCATAATTTGTTATGATCAGCACAGTCGAATGCCTTAGCATAGTCAATAAAACACAGGTAAACATCTTTCTGGTATTCTCTGCTTTCGTCCAGGATTCATCTGATGTCAGCAGTGATATCCCTGGTTCCATGTCCTCTTCTGAATCCGGCTTGAATTTCTGGCAGTTCCTAGTCGATGTACTGCTGCTACCAACTGGAAGACATTCATTAACATATAGAGAGTAGGATTTACAACACATTGCAACATGGAGGATAATTACGTCAGATCACAAAATGGAGGACAACCACTCAAAACTGGACTTCATGGCCTAGCCAACTGGACACATATTTTTTGGGGACAAATTCAATCCATAACATAGCTGATACTTCAAACTGTGTCCTTGGTTCTTGTGATGGTTAATGTTATGTGTCAACTTGACTAGGCTATGATTCTCAGTGCTTTGGCAAACACTGGACTGATTGCTCTTCCATAATGTAATATAATGTAATCACTTCCATGATGTGATCTGATGTGATCAGCCAATGAGTTGAAAGGGGAGTTTCCTTTGGTGTGGCCTGCCTCCAGTACATAAACGGATGTCACAGAAAGGCTCCACTTTCTCTCTCAACCTTGTACTCTTCTTGCCTCCTGACCTACGGTTCTTGGGATGTAAACCTGCAGAAGTCTTCAGCCTGACAGCTGACCTGCAGATTGTGGATTTGCCGGCCCTCATAAGCCTGTAAGGCAGCAAGGCCTCCAGCTTGCTGCCCGACCTGCAGATCTTGGGTTTGTCAGCCCCTGCAACCACACAGGCCAGCAGAGGTCTTCAGCCTACTGCCTGACCCACAGATTTGGGACTTGCCAACACCCACAACTGCGTGAGCCATTTCCTTGAAGTAAATCTCTATATATTTATATATACACTTCATGGGTTTTGCTCCTGTAGAGAACCCAGATTAAAACAGTTCTTGAACCTCTTTTCTTCTGTGTGTGTTTTCCTTAGTAAACCTTTTGTTCCGTGCCAATAACTGTAAGGCAGGAGCGCCCCCTTCTCAAGCCCATTCCATACAGGAAATCTAGTCTGAGTCAGAGTTCTGGGTCCTGAAAGTGTATTTATAGAGTGATAGAGTTGATACTAGAAAGGAAGTGTGATTGATAAGATTGTGTGTCAACTTGTCTGGGTCATCATTCTCAGTGTTTATATGTGATCACTCCCATGATTGAATCTACTGTGAGTAGCCAATCAGTTGAAAGGGAGTTTCCCTGGGGGTGTGGCCTGCATCCAAATATAAGCAGATGTTCTGGATTTTTGATAACTCTGCATTCTGTGGCTGCCTCCTGTTCGTCTGACCTCCGGTTCTTGGGACTTGAGCTATCAGCTTATCTGTCAGTCTTGGGATTGATCGATCTTCACAGCCTGTGAGCAGAGCCCTGCTTTCCGACCTGCCAGTCTTGGGTTCACTAGCCCCTGCAGCCAGGTGAATCAGGAGAAGCCTCGTGGTCTTGCCTGCCAATCTTGGGATTCATCGATATTAACAGCCTGTGAGCAAGAGCCCGTCTTCCAACCTGCTGATCTTGGGTTCCCCAGCCCTGGTGGCTGCGTGAGTTGGGAGAAGCTTCTATCCTGATCCATGGACTTGGGATATTCCAGCCTCTACAGTCTTTGATATAAATCTCTGTCTATATATATTTATATGCTTTACTGGTTTTGCTTCTCTAGAGAACCCAGCCTAAGACAGCAAGTTTCAATGTTTCTTGTTCTCAGAGAGAAATTAGTTCAATTTGAAGAACAAAGGGTTGTGGAGGCATAATTCCTATTTAATTTTGTGTTCATCTGTCAAGTTGTTGTTGCAAATATTACACAAAGGAGTAAACGTTCCCATTTCGTACCTTACCAGAGACCTCGGAATATGGGGAAATCTCTGATAAGAAGGTGAGTGAGTAATGCGCCTGCCGAATTCTCCAAACACCACCAAGAAGAATGCTAATTAATGCTCTATTGAGCAAGGTTTTATGTCTGAGCTGGTACCTGGAAGGAGATGGCCCGAGATGATCAACCCATTCATGCTCCTAAACTATCACTAGGATTCTCCTTTTTACTAATGCCATTTTTGGAGCAGGCAGACTTTCTACCCTTGGCAGTAAATTAGATTTCAAAAAGGAAAGAATAGTGAAGATAAAAACAGAGAGTGGGGAGGGGTGAGTATATACACTGTACTGCAGTTAGATCATATTTTATTTTTTAACTTAAAATGACATCAAAAGTGCCTTTGTACTGACATGTGAAATAATCTGCTCTTTTATGATTGACTAATGAATATCACAGAGTGTTAATGGACAGGAGGACAAAGACACCCTCAGAAATAGGGCCTGTGAACTGAGACACTGAGGACACCAGCTTTGCTAGAAAACTCAGTGGTTAGAGAATGATTACTGGGGAAATGCCTCCCAGTCCTGGAGCCAATTCAGATCTGGACAGGGATATATAAAGACATTATTAATTTGGATGAAAGTTTTGTTTTTGCCAATATATCTTTTATTTGGCTCCAGATAAGAGGGTTTTTCAGAGCTTTTTGAAAGACCTTTAGTATGCTATTTATTAGAGAAACATTCATTTAATCAAATAACACTCACTTTATAGAGGAAGAAATATTCCTCTTCTTTGAAGGCCATAGGTCGTACATTGGAGTATGGCTTTGGTCACTGACAGTGCTGACATGATGGAGATTTTTTTCCTTCTTCCCTTATGAGGATTCTTTTCTATAACCTCTGGCTGCATTAGAAACTTCACTGCTTAACAGAAACAATTGTTCTTTGTTCTTGTGGCCAAATGAAAGCTCTTGTTTTCCAGTCCAGCTCTGCTGGCAGGTTAGATGCAATCAGGGGTGTCATCAAGAGGAGAATACAACCACTTGTTGTTTTTGGAGGCAAAATACCCACTTTATTGGCAAAGTCAAAGCTAAGTACATGTGAGAGCAAAGAAGGTTAAATTATGATCCTTCAATATGATGGTTAATGCTCTGCACAAATTCAAAGTGATAGTTGAGAGCACCAATGTTTCTGACCACTTACACAAGCAGACATAAACATTTTTACATGTTTCAGAAAGTCTGAGCTCAAGCATAATGCTTTAAGTACATCCACAATGCCAACACCTTACAGCTTGTCTATTTGTTTAAGAATTTTGTTTGACATCTTCAGTAGAAATGCTAAAATAAAATGATTTGGGCAGTGCCTACTGCTGAAAACCGCCTGTAAACATGTACAGAAGTCTCGTTCTTGTTGCAGATTTTAGTATTTTTAACTAGGCTACTGTCACACTGTGCTAGCCCTCTCCTTTTCCACAAACACTTCATTTTTCATAGTATTGATTATCCAGCCGCTGAAATAGCTCTCTGTGTTTCTGTGGTCAGTACACATGAACGACCTTTGTAAAGCGCAGTGGTTCCTGTTTTAGTGGGGTAGGTAAGGGTTAGGGCACAGGGGAGATTCACCTTTGCGAATGCCTGGTGTACCTAGAACAGAAAAATTAAGTGAATGGCTAAAACCTAGTTCAGAAAAATACCTTCATGAACAACACATGTTGTTAGAAACTCTATCATTAATATCTTCAAAGATATTTGGAAGGGTCCTCAAAAGGTGAAAGCGCAGAGAGAGAAGGCAGGGGCAGGACCAGTTAGAGTTCTAAAATCTGAGCTGCTGAGGCAACCATTAGTGAGAAGGAAGGGTCATTGAGGAAACAAATGGAGGAGGAACTTTGAAGGAAGAGGGAATGGCCAACCTCATTAATTGCAGTGGAGTGTTTGAGGACTCAGAAAACACTGTTTGAGAACTGAAAGAGAGAAGAGTCTCAGGGGAACAGTGAGGCAAAAAGAATCTCCTCAAGCAGAAAAATTTCAAAAGCATACATTTAACCATCTGGGATTTTAAAAAACGAACATTTTGTTCTGTCTTTTGAAAGGAAAGATTGACTTTTAATGAGAAATCTGCATTTCATCCTAAAGGAAGAACACATCTTTAGCTTAATTATTTTCAACAGGAAAAGCCTGTGTGTGTGTGTGTTGGGGGGTGGGGGCGGTGTCCTGTATGCTAGTAGACAGTAAACATACATGTTTTAGCAAAGTTCTATCAGGCATGACAGACTAGAGGTATACACATACACACATATGAGTAGGCAATATATGTGTGCTTCCAGAATTTTTAAAATCTTAGTTCATGGTTATAAGGAACAAGGCTGAATTGCAATGAACCAAAAATTCTGGTGGTTCCCAGAGTGCTTTGCCAAAAACACTGATATAATGTGGAGTCAATGTTGCCAAATCTGCTAGCGCTGCTAAGGAAAGTATCATGCTTTTGCTAGAAAGAACGATAGCCCCAGGGGTTAGAAAGTAATCCCCATTTATGACATTTTAATCTGTTAATTTACTTGGGTGATACTTGTTTTGAGGATTTATTAAACTACTTATGAAAGTGCTTTTAAGAACTATAAATTTCTATGCAAATGCGTGCTACATGTACAAGTTGCTTGTAAGAACATTATAATATGCCAAAGTCTCTGGGAGAGTATGTATACCGTAATTATACTAAACTTCAGGTCGAGGACTGGGAAAATGTGTTCCCAGGCTCTGGTAGATGTTCTCAGATCAAATGAAGTTTTCATGAAAATTTATGTAAAATGTTCAGCTGATGGAGGATTAAACATGAAAAGACAGTATAATGGGTTTGCTTTTTGGTTAAAAAGAACAATTGATCCAAGTTTGTGTTATTTTATTCATATGTTTTAGATCTGGTAATGGATGTAATGAGAGTTTCAGAAGAGGTTACTACACTATTTTCATCTTGAATTTTTATGTTGGATCCTATTAAGCATTTTACATTAAAAATACATTATTTACCATTATTTAAATAATGGTAAACTATAAATAAGAAATTGAAAAGAATTATACCCAATAAAAAATTAAAACAGAAACCAAAAAATAGAAACCAAAGAAGAAAAAAATAGGATGAATATAGGCAGATCATTAGAGCCTACAGAGGTGTTATGATTGTGCCACTGTATTACAAAATTCCTTCAACTTAAAAAAAAGTAATGTATCTTTTTATAGAAAATGTTGAAAATACAGAGAGCTACTGAAAATGAACTGAAAATCACGTATAATTTATCTAGCCAGAAGTAACTATTAACATTCTGATACATATCGTTTAAACCATTATGCTATTTATAGAAACTATTTTTTTATATATAAAATTAGGCCCATATTTAACACACGAAGGAGCCCTGGTGGCACAGTGGTTAAGCGCTCTGCTGCTAACCGTAACCCACCAGCCGCTCCACAGGAGAAATACGTAGCAATATGCCTCCTTAAATGTTACAGCCTTGGGAACTCTATGGGGGCAGTTCTACTCTGTCCTATAGCGTCACTGTGAGTTGGAACTGACTTGATGGCAACAGGTTTGGTTTGATTTTGGTGGTAAGACTGGAGTCGTTGGGTGGTGCAGACAGTTAACTGGCTCAGCTGTTAAGGGAAAGGTTGGAGGTTCAAGTTCACTCAGAGGCACGTTGGAAGAAAGACCTGATAACCTATTTCTGAAAAATCAGTTATTGAAAACTTTACGAAGCACAGTTGTACTTTGACGCACATGGGGCTGACATGATTTTTTTTTGGGTTTGATGGTTAGATTGCCTGAATTTGAATATTAGTTCTCCTACATCATGTCTATGTGACTTTGAATAAGTTACTTAACTTCTCCGTGCTTTAGTTTCCTTATCTGCAAATTTGCTGTGAGGATTACGTAAGATACTGAGTACTTAACATTATTCTTGCCATTCAATGAATGTTAGCAGTTGTTATGACCGTTAGACTTCCAAATGGCTCAACAAAAAGGTTGTGCCATTTTAAACTCTAATTATTTCTATCACAGAACACATTTCTTTCAAAGTTCTTAAAAGAGTAAAGATGCTAATCCTTTGTCACATATTTGACAAATATTATTCTATCATTTGAATTTTGTTTTATTTTTAGACTTTTCATTTATTATGAGCTAAGTATGTCTACCTTTGCACAGTCAAAGATAGATGAATACTTGTGTACAAATAGGTCAGAATCAAAAAAAAAAAAAAAAGGTGTACATTTCTTTGTGAACATTAAGACCCCCTAGACAAGACTCTGGCATATATTGTCCATGAGATGGAGAAACAAGACCATATTAAGACTCGTGAACATACTGAAAATTTTCTCAAGACTTGAATAAAGATTTGATCAAATCTCAAAGTTCGACACTGTGAATCAGGGTCATGTGATTTTGGTCTGGAACTATCTCAAAGAAATAAGCAGTTTCCCAACCTCACTAAAAATAAAAATCTCTATTTTCATCTCAGTGACAATTATTTTGCGTCATGGGCCTTTCCAGAACAAGTTCTCAGAAGAATTCATTGCAAAATATATCCTCAGGGACTAATATAATGACCTATTTTTATTGCATATGAACCAATTAAAATTTGGATAATTATGCCAAAATATTGATATTAATTGAAAAATGCTTGATATTAGGTTTTTACCCTGACAATATTTCCAGAGCAAGATCAAATTTCTCTTTATCTCACTCTGGACTTATAACAAGTCATAACATTGTAATAATTTGGAAGGATATTTATCCTATTGCCATGGTAGAAGCAAAATATTTAAATTATATAAAAGTTATTAAGAAATATGTTCCTGTTATTAAGAAAAATTATTCCCGATCCTTCAGGAAAATTTGCTATTTTTCTGATTCTTGTAGTGGTGCTAAATGACAGATTTTGTTTGAACATCAATATAAAATCTATACTGACCTTGTGCAGAATAGCCCATAAATGACCCAGTCCACCAAGTCCAAAGTTTAGGAGAAATCAATAAAGCCTTCAAATTATATCATTTTGAACTAATTGTGCCACCAGATGACAATAAGTACAGTAGAGTTAATAGTGGGGTAGCTGTTCTTGAAGTCTTCTTCCTGTTCTTGTAAATATTGGTCTCTAAACCTAGCTATCCACCATGTATCTGTCAGTTTATTGTACTGCTGCACTGAAGACATTGGCGAAAAACAAGTCTTCAGGAATTGACTGGAAGCACTCACTCATCCATGCCAAGGAATCTGGAAGACAGCCACCTGGCCAACCAACTGAAAGAGATCCATATTTTTGCCCATTCCAAAGAAAGGAGATTCAACAGAATGTGGAAATTATTGAACAATATCATTAACATCACATGCAAGTAAAATTTTGCTGAAGATCATTCAAAAGCAGTTGTAACAGTATATCAACAGGGAACTGCCAGAAATTCAAGCTGGATTCAGAAGAGGACATGGAATGAGGAATATCATTGCTGATGTCAGATGGATCATTGACTGAAAGCAGAGAATATCAGAAAGATGTTTACTGCGTTTTATTGAATAGGCAAAGACATTCGACTGTGTGGATCATAACACATCATAGATAACATTGCAGAGAATGGGAATTCCAGAACACTTAATTGTGCTCTTAAGGAGCCTGCACATAGATCAAGAGGCAGTCGTTCAGACAGAGCAAGGGGATATTGCATGTTTTAAAGTCAAGAAAGCTGTGTTTCAGGGATGTATTCTTTCACCATACGTATTCAATCTGTATGCTGAGAAAATAATCTGAGAAGCTGGATTTATGAAGAAGAACAGGGCATCAGGATTGGAAAAAGACTCATTAACAACCTACATCATGCAGATGACACAAGCTTGCTTGCTGAAAGTGAAGAGGACTTGAAGGACTTACTGATGAAGATCAAAGACCACAGCCTTCGGTATGGACTACACCTCAACATAAACAAAACAAAAATCCTCACAACTGGACCAACAAGCAGCATCATGATAAATGCAGAAAAGATTGAAGTTGTCAAGGATTTCATTTTGCTTGTATCCACAATCAACGGCCATGGAAGCAGCAGTCAAGAAATCAAATAATGCATTGCATTGGGCAAATCTGTGGCAAGAGATCTCTTTAAAGAGTTAAAGATAAAAGATGTCACTTTAAGGATAAGGGCGCCTGACCCAAGCCATGCTGTTTTCAATCGCCTCATACGCATGTGAAAGCTGGACAATGAATAAGGAAGACAGAAGAAGAATTGATGCCTTTGAATTATGGTGATGGTGAAGAATATTGAATATACCATGGACTTCCAGAAGAATGAATGAGTCTGTCTTGGAAGAAGTACATCCAGAATGCTCCTTAGAAGCAAGGATGGAGAGACTGTCTCACATACTTTGGACATGTTATCAGGAGGAAGCAGTCCCTGGAGAAGGATGTCATGCTTGGTAAAATAGAGGGTCAGCGAAGCAAAGGAAGTCCCTCAATGAGATGGATTGACACAGTGTTGCAACAATGGCCTCAAATATAACAACTATTGTGAGGATGGTGCCAGGACCAGGCAGTGTTTTGTTCTGTTGTACATCCGGTGGCTATGAGTCCGAACTGACTCAATGATACCTAACAACAACAACAATAAACCAAGCTATATTAAATATTCTTCATCAACATCAATATTCTGGTGTTGGCGAAGAATATTGAATATACTGCGGTCTTCCGGAAGAATGAACAAATCAGTCTCAGAAGAAATAGAACCACAATGCTCCTCAGAAGCGACAAAGGTGAGACTTCAACTTGCTTACTTTGGATACTTCATCAGGAAAGACCAATCACTAGAAAAGGACATTGTGGTTTATAAAGCGAGAGTGTGAGGGAGGCTGTTGGTGAGACGAATTGACACGGTGGCTGAAACAATGGGCTTACAAGTACCAGCAAGCATGAAGATGCCCCAGGATTGGGCAACGTTTTATTCTGTTATACGAAAGGTTGCTAGGAGTAGGAGCTGACTCAACAGCAAATAACAACGACAATAAACCTAGCTGTACTCCGAAAAAGTTACGAAAGAAGCTGATGTAAAGTTTAGATGTGGTGTTCAATAAATTATCGTATTTTTCACAAATAGCGTGCCCACATAAATAACATGCACACACATAATGCATGGAAATGACAAAATTATGTAGAAAACTTCTGGCATAGCATGGCCATGCACATATGGCGCATGTCTCGTGATATTTCCAGAAGTTCGTTTTGGCCTCATTTACCTTCATTCAATCATCCAAAATATTACTTTTGATCATATTTGTATAATAAAGGTGTAAGCCATGGTCAAGAAGTCTTGGACTGAGTTTGGTAGCACCCCAGTAATCAAAAAATAAACAATTGAATCTGCATTTGTTTCTATGAATTTAAGTTGATAATCATATCCCGTCCCTTTTGAGTCATCAATCAGAGCCTTGAACCTACTGAAGCCTGTTCATAAATGACGTGCTATCGATTGCAAGCGTAAATAAAGCAAAGCCTGTACTGGCATAAATGGCATCTAGTAGCTGTCAGTAGGAATCTCAATTTAATCTGTATTGACATAATTATCACAGTCATTTTTCAACTCTGCCTTTTAATTAGAGGAGTAAACAAAGGAAAACTGATACACGATTGATCTTGGCTCAACAGTTTAATGTCAAAACCTTATCAGAGTATCTTAAATGAAATCATTAAGCTATGTTAGGTCTGCTTATTTCAGAGTTTAATTATGCCTTGTTAGTGCTAATGTTTTTGATCAATGATCATAAGTCACCTTAGTCATATGCTTGCGAGCATATAAAAAGACTCTTGCTTCTTGTACAACACACAGTTGAATTTTGCAATCTGTCTGCTAGAATCAGCCAGTTATCAATTATAATATGCACATTTTTCAGTTTATACATCTTAATCTTAGAACCCTTTTGGATCATGCCAGGAATAAAACACAGTCCTACACCACTGACTTCAAACTGAAAGTTGTTGTGAGGGCAGAAGAAACAAGCAACAGAGTGGCAGCGAGGGAGTTTAAGGTTAGAGAGTCATCCATTCATGACAGGAGAAAGGAGGAAAAAGAGCTGGAGAAAATGAATCCACAAAAACGTGTGAGTCGTGGCTCCAAAGCGAAATGGCTTGAGTTGGAGAATGACTTGAGAGAGTGGATTATTTCTTGAAGGGAACAAAGTCAAGCTGTCTCTACTGTCCCAATTTATATCAAAGCGAAGCTTCTGGCATATGAAAGAGGAATCCTAGATTTCAAGACAGGTTTCACCTGGATTTCTAAATTCATGAAAAGGAATGGCCTTTCCGTGAGAGTGAGAACCGCTGTAGGCCAGCAACTTCTAGATGACTGGGAGCAAAAGATGGTCAACTCTGAAGGGTTTTGAGAGTGGGATGATGATGATGATGATAATGAATGAATAAATTAAAATGGCCTATTATAAGACAAAAACAAAGTGTCTTCTGGTGACTTATATTTGTGGATTTCAAAGATATTGATTATCAAAAATTATGTTTCAGTTTACATTTTATGAAAGCAATAAAATATAAACAATATCTTGTTCCTATAGTTTTAGGTTTAGGATCATTTCTTACTTACTAATTTCCAGCTCTTAATGCATTCATGTTCTTTGGTTTCAACATGGCGTCCCATTTCCAACAAAAGCCCGTTCAGTTCACCATTGGTTTCACTTGGTTTAGGAAAATACCTACCTTAAATGAAGTTTCCACGAAATAATTTTTATCCAGATAACATTAAATCTGTTGGACAGAAAAAAAAAATGAAATTGAAGTCAGTAACAGGTAAAAAATGTTAGTACAGCGTACTTACGAAAATAATGTGTGTGGGAGGAGTTGCACGAGTTTGCAAAAAACCTGTAAAGCATATGTTATTTGTGTAAAAATACAGTAAAAGAATCTTAGTTTTGCGAGAGTGAGGGTTATCACACAGGTATGCTTTTTTCTGAACTCAGATTGCACATGTGGTTAGTTCCAATCGCTTCGGGACTTAATTATTCTCTATTTCTTGATTTACATCTGCCAGTTACTTCCCACTAGAGTGCACGCTTGAGAACAGTTACCACATACTATAGCTCTTTTGTGTCCCCTATATTTTCTAACAATTTAGGACACCCATTAAGTAGTTAGTAAACCTGTGTCGAATAACCAAAATTCTTTTTCAGATGTTTTTCATCCTTTTAAATGGAACGGGAACCAGGAAACACTGGATTCAGATTTTACAATGACGTCTTTAACTATTGATGCAAGAAGCAATACATGAAGCTGAACCAGCTAGCCTGCTCTCCTGTACTGATATTGGGCCCAGCTTGGGGAGGAGTTGGATCTTTTTCTATTGGCCTGTGGGCTTGTCTGTACTTTAGGTTGTTTGTTGGGAAGAATGAGAGGAGCAGTTTCTTAAAATTATTGGAAATGTAAAATTTAGCCTTAATCAATCTTACAGCCTTTTCTCCTGGAATTTACTGAACCCCTTTATATATTTAATTCAATACCCTTAAAAAAAAACTTATTTTTAACATAAAAATCTAAAAAAATCTGAAATTATTAATGTTTTAATAAAAATATGTCTTTTTTGCAACTTGAACTTGAAAAATCACATCACATATTTGAAAAGAGTTTACGACATTAAATTTCTCTTCAAGTTGATTGAAAGAAGAAAATTATAGTTTTGATATAGCAGACAGATTGGAATTCTGAATTCTAACTTGAGATTTTTCCAGAAATTATAGTAAAGAGCTAGAGGCTTTGAAGATGTGTGTGCATGTATGTATGTGTATGTGTGCGTGTGTGAGTGTATTGGGTGAGAAGAGGATAGGGGAGTATGCCGGATTCTAAGTTTCCTACCAGTGTTAAAATGTGAATTCCATGATACCCATTTCATATTTTAGTGAGCTTATTCAAGGCAGCATATAGAATTAAACTTCCGAATTTATTGTCTTCAAATCCTATAGCTTGACTCAAGTCACTTAACCAGTTGGAGATTGTCTCATATCTTTAAAATGGGGAGACTGTATGGATAATTGGCCCCAGAGCATTGTTGGAACAGGGAAGAACATGCATGAAAATACTTTTGAAAATGATAAAGATCTCAATAACTATGTTTTTGTTACCATTTCTATATGTGCACTTGCAACCCACACAGACAGACACACACTTTTTGACCCATACTTTAGGGCCAAACCAAAAAGAAAGCAAATCAGTTGCTGTCCAGTCGATTCCAACTCATGGTGATCCCATGTGTTTCAGAGTACAACAGTGCTCCACAGGGTTTTCAATGATTGTGGTTCTTTGGATGTAGATTGCCAGGTTTTTTTTCAAGGTGCCTTTGGGTGGATTCAAAAGGCCAACCTTTTGGTTAAGCCAAGTGCTTAACTGTTTGCTCCATCTAGGGACTCCTACTTTAGGAGTCCTCATGTTGTGGACACAGCAAATTGGCCTGTGATGGGCTGTGCCCAGAAATTATACAAGCTGACAAAATTTCAGTGTGTGCTTACTTGTAAGCACTAACCCTGAGCAAATCTGTTCTCCATCACCTAGTAAATGTTCTTGGACAGATTGTTCAGCTACTATCAGCTGGATTTGCTGACAATCACTGGGAGCTTCCAACCTCATTAATTATGTGCTCAAAAATACAGAGTTTGGCACATTAAGAACTGCTAATTATGCGATCCTAATCTTAATTTTTCAGTTTATTATGATTTCTTCGTCATGTCCTAATTGTCTGAGTAAGCAGCTTATTTCCCAGTATCTCCTCTTGCCTAACAGATGTTCTTTCTCTAAACAGATGTTGGCACTTCCTAGGAAGGAGCCATCCCTGTTTGAAGAGGAGAAATGATAATTTAGCTCATCATGTGGAAAGCATTAGAAGGAGGTATCCTGTCCTTCTGTTCAAACCCACCTCCTTCTTACCACCCGCAATAAAAACCAAATGAAACAAATAAAAAGTTAGAGGTTGCTCTGAGTTTCTTTCTTCCTTTCACTTTTTCCTCGTTTCCTGTCTTCGTATCTCCCTCCCTCCACACCTTTCTTCTTTCTTTTTAATTTTTTTTTCTAGTTTAAAGTACAAGAAGAATTCAATCCATGGAGGAAGAATTCATATTTCAGATAAAAATCTGACAGAAGTTGAAAAATTGTACTGAAATATTCTCCCTCTTAAAGTGTTGTTCACATTTTATTGATAAATTTTATCGATAGCTTTTATTGATAAAAATAGAATAGCAACCAGTAGTATAAAATGAATTGAATAGATTGCTTCCTTTACACTTCCATCATTTATGTAGAAATGAAATTTAGTGGGGTTAGAAATACAGACAGATGTTGAAAACTAATTTAGAAGTCTTCTCTGGCTTCTGAGAATTCTGCACTCTGTAGACTTATAAGCTTAATGTCCATAAAATAAAACAAATACAGTCTCAAGAACTTTCTAAATCAACTTCCTCATTTCCTCAATAGAAAAAACTACAGCTCTGATAGGTAGGTTGTGATTTACTTAAGGACATCAAACTAGTCTTTGGCAGATCTAGGGGGAAAACACACTTATATTTCCCAACTCTTTTATGATTTTTATTTAGAAACTGATGAACTAAAAGAATTGTGAATTTACCATGTTACCATTATTTCCCCAGTCCTTAGAAAGGAGTTGAACACACAGTATATGTTCATTAAATATTTGTTTTTGAACAAATACGTTTTTCCTTATTAACAGCTTTTTCTTTGTGAGACACCATTGAATCTAAGTTACTCCTGAGGGCTCAGATTGGACAACTGCTGGGTTTAAATTCTGGCTTGTTTACTGAACAGTTGTATGATCTTGGGCAAATGACTTACCTTCTCTGTTTCCATTTCCTCATCTCTAAAATTAAAGTAGTCCTTAGGTGATGCATGCCCTTAACGTGTTTCACTGCTAACAGAAAGGCTGGAAGTTTGAGTCCAGCCAGAGGTGTCTAGGTAGGAAGGTGGGGTGATCTACTTCTGAAAAATCAACCACTGAAAACCCTAAGGAGCACAGTTCTACTCTGATACTCATGGGGTCACCATGAGTCAGAATCAACTCAATGGCAACTGGTATTGGAAAATTAAAGCACTTGGAGCAATGCCTGGCTAGCGCAGTAAACGTTAAAAAATGTGCGCTATTAGCCTTATTTTATGAACCAGTAAAATACATTTTTTAGGAATGTATGTATAACTGTCCTCTAATAAAATGTGATATACAAAAACCTAAACATAATGATATAAGGGAAGTTATGAGGATGGAGTAGAGTGAGGGTAAAGTGGTTATTTGTTGTACAAACCATTCTTTACTGGAAAAACCATGGAATTTAGGTTTCATTTAGTGGGAGAGCACTTTTGGTGAGTCTCTTTGAGTGCACTGTTTATTTTCTTAATAACATAATCTAAGATGTGGAAGTGATTAGAGTTTCTGTTGTCTACTTTCATCCTCTGGAAATAGTCGATACATACAAATCTACAGAAAAGTCAATATGAAAAACTACTGAATCAAAGAGTAATTTATAAATCAGGAAAAAGCAGGTGAAATAAATTTAGTGTAGTTTTAGATTATGTAAATCCTGTTGCTGGGAAATTAGGAGAAAGAGAGGATTTGCACACACATCTTCTTTCTCTTGCAGCTTCTGTTAGGATTTTAAGAGAACAACATACAATTTTTTTTTTTTTTAAAAAAAGGAGGCCATCCACCGGACTGAGTCCAGTACAGCTAGATGGTGCCTGGCTACCACCACTGACTGCTCTGACCGGGATCACAACAGAGGGTTCTGGACAGAGCTGGAGAAGGATGTAGAACATAATTCTAATTCACACACACACAAAAAAGACCAGATTTACTGGCCTAAAGGAGACTGGAGAAACCCCAATAGTATGGCCCCCAGATACCCTTTTAGCTCAGTGGTGAAGTTATCTCTGAGGTTCACCGTTCAGCCTGGGAGTGGACAGCCCCATAAAACCAAATGTGACTAATTAGGTACAGTAGTCCAGTGACAAGGGCCAGAAGGCAGAGGGGGACAAGGAAGCTGGTGATAGAGAACCCAAGGTTGAGTAAGGATATTGTTGATGTGTTGTGAGATTGTTAACCATTGTCATAGGGCAACATTTGTAGTAACTGTTAAATGAGAAACTATTTTGTTCTGTAAGCCTTCATCTTAAGTGAGATAGCAGCACAATTGGAAGAGCGTAGTCAATGTCAGTGAACTGTGTATGTAGAAATTTTTGAAATGGTTTATCTTTGGCTATGTGTATTTTCACCAAAAAAAAAAGGTTGAGAAGTTAGAGGGTTGACATGTTGTGGGGTTGTTAACCAATGTCATAAAACAATATGTGTACTACTGTTTCATGAGAAACTATTTGTTCTGTAAGCCTTCACCTGAAGTACAATAAAAAAAATTAAAAAAAAAGGAATAAAGAAAACATAGTAAAAAAAAAGAGACCAACATTTCTGTGAAATTAACCAATACATTATCAAAGGAGAAGATAAGAAATGAATGGCTACCACTTTGAAGAAATTTATTACATCATTTTCTCCAATGGGTAGAGAAAGGTATTAAATATTTTACTTTAAAGCCAAAACTCCAAAATGTGGAAGAAACAAGGGAGATTAAAATTTTACTTTAATTCAACAGTGTGGATTAATGTTGTTGTTAGGTGCCGTCCAGTCGGTTCCGACTGATAGTGACCTTATGTACAACAGAATGAAACACTGCCCTGTCCTGCGCCCTGCTCACAATCGTTATGCTTGAGCCCATTGTTGTAGCCACTGTGTCAATCCATCTCTTTGACGGTCTTCGCCGTTTTCACTGACTCTCTACTCTACCAAGCATGGTGTCCTTCTCCAGGGACTGGTGCCCCCTGTTAACATGTCCAAAGTATGTGAGAAGAAGTCTTGCCATCCTCATTTCTAATGAGAATTCTATCTATACTTCTTCCAAGACAGATTTGTTCCTTCTTCTGATAGTCCATGGTATATTCAATATTCTTCACCAACATCATAATTCAAAGGTATCAGTTCTTCTTCGGTCTTCCTTATTCATTGTCCAGCTTTCACATGCATGTGAGGCAATTGAAAACACCACAGCTTGGGTTAGATGCACCTTAGTCTTCAAGGTGACATCATTGCTTTTTAAAACTTTAAGGAGGTCTTTTGCAGCAGATTTGCCCAATGCAATGCGTCTTTTGATTTCTTGACTGCTGCTTCCAAGGGCGTTGATTGTGGATCCAATTAAAATGAAATCCTTGACAACTTCAATCTTTTCTCCATTGATCATACTTATTGGTCCAGTTGTGAGGATTTTTGTTTTCTTTATGTTGAAATGTAATCCATACTGAAGACTGTGGTCTTTGATCTTCATCAGGAAGTGCTTGAAGTCCTCTTCACTTTCAGCAAGCAAGGTTGTGTCATCTGCATATCACAGGTTGTTATTGAATCTTCTCCCAATCCTGATGCCACATTCCTCTTCATATATTCCAGCTCCTCGGATTATTTGCTCAGCATACAGATTGAATAAGTATAGTGAGAGGATACAACCCTGAAGCACCCCTTTCCTGACTTTAAACCACACAGTATTCCTTTGTTCTGTTTGAACGACTGCCTCTTGGTCTAAATACTGGCTCCTCTTGAGCAATTTGTGCTCTGGATTGCCTATTCTTCTCAATGTTAACCATAATTTGTTATGATCCACACAGTCGAATGCCTTTGCATAATCAATAAAACACAGGTAAACATCTTTCTGGTATTCTCTGCTTTCAGCCAGGATCCATCTGATATCAGCAATGATATCCTCTGTTCCACGTCCTCTTCTGAACCCACCTTGAATTTCTGGTAGTTCCCTGTCGATGTACTGCTGCAAAATTTTACTTGTGTGTGATGTTAACGATATTGTTTGATAATTCTGAATTCTGTTGGATCACCTTTCTTTGGAATGGATACAAATGTGGATCTCTTTCAGTCAGTTGGCCAGGTAGCAGCCTTCCAAATCTCGTGGCATAGATGAGTGAGTGCTTCCAGTGCAACATCCGTTTGCTGAAACATGTCAATCAGTATTCTGTCAATTCCTGGAACATTGTTTTTTTGCCAATGCTTTCATTGCAGCTTGGACCTTTTTCTTCAGTATGATCAGGTCTTGATCATATGCGACCTCCTGAAATGCTTGAATGTCAACCAATTCTTTTTTGGTACAGTGACTCTGTGTATTCCTTTCATCTTCTTTTGATGCTTTCTACGTCATTTAGCATTTTCTTGGTAGAATGCTTCAATATTGCTGCTCGAGGCTTGAATTTTTTTCTTCAGTTCTTTCAGCTTGAGAAATGCCGAGCGTGTCTTCCCTTTTGGTTTTCTATCTCCGGCTCTTTGCACATGTCATTATGATACTTTACTTTGTCTTCTCGAGCCACCCTTTGAAATCTTCTGTTCAGCTCTTTATCATTTCTTCCTTTCACTTTAGCTACTCTATGTTCAAGAGCAACTTTCAGAGTCTGTTCTAACATCCGTTTTGTTTTTTCTTTCTTTCCTGCCTTTTTAATTATCTCTCCCTTTCTTCATTTATGATGTCCTTGATGTCATGCCACAACTCATCTGGTGTTGGGTCATTAGTGTTCGCTGCGTCAAATCTTGAGATGGTTTTTAAATTCAGGAGGGATATACTCAAGGTCGTACTTTTGCTCTCGTCTACTTGTACTAATTTTCTTCAACTTGGACTTGCATATGAACAATTGATGGTCTGTTCCACAGTTGCCACCTGGCCTTGTTCTGACTGATGATATCGAGCTTTTCCATCTTCTCTTTCCACAGATGTAGTCAGTTTGATTCTTGTGTATTCCATCTGGTGAGGTTCACATGTATAGTCACTGTTTATGTTGTTGAAAAAAGGCATTTGCAATAAAGGCATCACTGGTCTTGCAAAATTCTGTCATGCATTCTCTGGCATCATTTCTATCATCAAGGCTGTATTTTCCAACTACCAATCCTTCTTTGTTTCCAACTTTTGCATTCCAATTGCCAGTAGTTATCAATGCATCTTGATTGCATGTTTCATCAATTTCAGACTGTAGAAGCTGGTAAAAATCTTCAATTTCTTCATCTATGGCCTGAGTGGCTGGTGTGTAAATTTGAATAATAGTTGTATTAACTGGTCTTCCTTGTAGGCATATGGATATCTTCCTATCACTGACTGCACTGTACTTCATTATAGATCTTGAAATGTTCGTTTTAAGGATGAGCACCATGCCATTCTTCTTCAATTTGTCATTTCCGGCACAGAAGACCATATGTTTGTCTAATTCAAAATGGCCAGTACCAGTCCATTTCAGCTCACTAATGCTTAAGATGTCAATGTTTATGTGTTCCATTTCATTTTTTACTATTTCCAATTTTCCTAGCTTAATAGTACATTCCATGTTCCGGTTATTAACTGATGTCTGCAGCTATTTCTTCTCATTTTGAGTTGTGCCACATCAGCAAATAAGGTCCCGAAAACTTGACTCCATCCACGTCATTAAGATCGACTCTACTTTGAGGAGGCAGCTCTTCCCCAGTCATCTTCTGAGTGACTTCCAACCTGAGGGACTCATCTTCCAGTACTGTATCAGGCAACATGCCACTGCTATTCATAAGATTTTCACTGGCTAATTTTTTTCAGCAGTAGACTACCAGGTCTTTCTTTCTAGTCTGCCTTAATCTGGAAGATCAACTGAAACATGTCCATCAAGGGTGACCTTGCTGGTATTTGAATACCAGTGGCATAGCTTCCAGCATCACAGCAACACAAAGCCCCCACTGTAGGACAAACTGACAGACTCATGGGGCATGTATTAATAGGCCAAGCAATTAACTATGTCTCACTCTTTGCATTGTTTAAAACTTGGTATATTTTTAAAGTCAGGTTTACTGAGTTCTAAATTATATATTCTAGAATTTATCACTTTTAAGTGGACTGTTTGATAAGTTTTGATAAATGTACACTATTGTGTAACCACCATCTCAGTCATGATATTGATCATTCTCATCACCACAAAACGCTTTCTTGTGATACTTTTCAGACAATCTCCATCTCCCACCCTCAATCCCTGAGAATCACTGAGCTGATGTCTGTACTTAAAGTTTTGTCTTCTTCATGTAGCTTTTGTTGTCTGGCTACTTCCACTTAACCTAATGCATTTGAAATTCGACCATATTATTACATACATCAATAGTTCATTCGTTTTTTTTTACTAAGTAGTATTCCATTGTATGGTTATACCATAGTTTTTCTATTGATCAATTGACAGACATTTGAGTTGTGTCCAGTTTTTGGTAATTATTAACAAAGCTGTATAAACAATCACATATGGGTCTTTATGTGGACATATGTTTTCATTTCTCTTGGGCAAATACCTAAGAATGGGACTACTGGGTCATAAGGTAAGTATGTGTTTAATTTTATAAGAAATTGTCAAATTGTTTTCTAGAGTGGACCATACCATTTTGCATTTCTACCAGTAATGTAGCGATTACAAGTTTCAGTTGTTCCCCGTCCATGCTGACGATTGCTATCTCATGGTGGTTTTCATTTATATTTCACTAAAGACTAACTGTGTTGAGCATCTTTTCATGTGTATATTTTTCCTCTTTTGTCATCTTTGGTGAATTGTCTATTCAAATCTGTTGCGTGTGTGTGTGTGTGTGTGTGTGTGTGTGTGTGTGTGTGTTGTCCTTGCATTAAGTTGTAAGAGTTTATTATATATTCTGGATTTAAGTCTTATATTAGATATATAGCAAATATTTTCTCCTTGTCTGTTGCTTGTGTTTTAATTTTTAATTGTCTTTTTGAAGAGCATAAGTTTATAATTTTGATGAGGTCCAGTTTAGCAATATTTTTCTTTTGTAGTTCATGTTTTTTTGTGTCTTATTTAAGAAATCTTTGCCTAATCCAAATATATATTTTATTTTTTCCTAGAAGTTTTATAATTTAGCCCTTTCATTTAGGTTTATAATTCATTTGGAACTAATTTTTGTATGTGATACAAAGTAAGTGTTAAGATTCTTTTTTTCCTCCTTTGGTATATTTAAGTCCAATTGTTCCAGCACTATTTGTTGAAAGACTATTCTTTCCTCATTGAAAGATCTTGGCACTATTGTCAAAAATAATGTGACTGTATCTGTATAGTGCTATATCTATGTTCTCCATTCTGTTTTGTTGATCTACATGTTTAATCCTATGCCAGTATCTCACTATCTTAATTTCTGTAGCTTTATATATATCTTGAAATCAGGTAGTGTGAGTCCCCCAAATTTGATCTTCTTTTTCAAAATTATTTTAATTATCCTAGGTCCTTTGCTGTTCTATAAAAGTTTTCAAATCAGCTTATAAATGTTTACCAAAAAACCTGTTGCAGTTTTGTTTGGGAATGTGATAAATCTATAGAACAACTTGGAAAGAATTAACCTATTAACCTTATTGAGTCTGCCAATAAACACACTATTATCTTCCTATTTATTTAAGTCTTCTTTAATTTCTCTCTAGAATATTTTGTAGTATTCAGCATATACATTTGCATGTATTTTGTTAGACTTATGTCTAAGTATTTCACATGAACTCTTTACATTTAATACATGATGGTTATGGAGTGTGGTGGCCACTAGAGATGCTCACTAGTACTACATTTCTCCTCTTACTGGATAGAGGACAAGTTTGCTCTTCACTGTCTCCTTGAAAATAAACCCAAACCCATTGTTATCGAGTTGATTCTGACTCATAGTGACCCTACACGACAGAGTAGAACTGTCCCATAGAGTTTCCAAGAAGCTGCTGGTGGATTGGAACTGCCGACCTTTTGATTGGCAGCTGAGCTCTTAACCACTGCACCACCAAGGCTCCAGTCCTTGAAAATCGGTGTGTCCATATGGGTTGCCTTGGCCAACAAACATTTCTAAGCAGAAGTCTTTAAGATCTGGTGAATAATTCACCTTTTCCCTTGCACCAACTACTATGGGAAAAAAAATGTAAGAAAATGGTGCACACTCATGATATAATATGTACATGCCAGGGTTATTGGAATGTTGGGTACAAGAAATGTGAGAAACCCTCGAAGAGTAGTGGTTGAGATGATGGAGACTTTCTGCGCCAAGCAAAAGTGTTTCAACTTTATTTCAAAAATAATAGGGAACCTCTGAATGTTTGTGAGCAGCAGAATGAAGTGACTGGAACTGGGCTACAGAATGACAAGTCTAGCAGTGGGGCAGGAAGGATTAGGTTGGAAGAAAAGGGGTAGTAATAGTGGAAAGAATGTTTAGGACACTCTTACACCAGTCTGTCAAGGTGAGGAGAGTCATCTATGTTTGTAATAGAACAAATGGAAAGAAAAAAAAAATGAGATACTGGTAGAGAGAAGAAACAGGATTTGATGTCTGATTAGATGTAGTAAACAAAGAAGGAAGATGTTTCAGGGAAGGTCTCTGGTAGTATCCTAGGTGACTTTCCTATTGGGGATAGTATTTGGAAAATATGCATGTCCCTATACAAATACAGAGGCAGCGATCATGGGATAATCATCTTGTCAAATTTGTTTTTATTGATACGTGAGATGGAATTCATTTTTTCCGTGGCATGGTATGATTAGAAGTATATCCTAAATTCCAAGACTCAATAAGAAACAGCTTCCTAATTTACCAGATAAAAACAGTGAAGGTGTTTTCTGTGGTCTGCTCTTTCTCCTGGCACGTGAGCAGGAGTCATAAGCAGTCATGAGCTGGCTGTCTCTGGTGTTTTACTAGCTTTGAATGCAGGGCCTCTTCTAAGAATACATCTCACTTTTCCTCCTTCTCTACTCAGAGCTGGAGGGTATGTTTTTCAAAGTCTTCATCAGCTTGAGTACTCAAGAGGCCAAGTGTGAACATAGCTGTGTTTATTCTCATTGGGGAATAAAAAACTTCATCCTTTTCCAAGTTTGCTTTCTCATGTGAGAGACAAACGTATTTGCAATGTTTTAAGTGTCCCCTCACTTGCATTTTCTGTCCAGACTCTCTAGAGCTTAAAGCTGGACTGCTTGTGAGAATGTCGCTGACCCACTGCCAGTTTTCTGAGCCTGGGTTTTGTTGTCTGATGCATGGAATTTCCTTCCTAGAAATTGGAGTTACAGAACTCTAACGATGCTCCATGGTACAGCCTTACTTTAATTCATCCATTTTGCCTCTTGAGTCTGTGTGCTTTGAGAAACGTTCATGCACAATGGAGGAATTTGCGTATATTTTATATTGTGTCTTGCGAGCCTAGAAAACATGCACTTCTGAGAAGGGCACCCTCATAGCAAGCTTCACAACTGCCAGCTCTGCCAACAATGTGTGCCCCGAGGACTGGTCTGACCACCATCAATATACAGCTTAGACTTAGCTTGGGTAGGTGATGTTTGAGTTTTACATTTTTAAAAACGATGTCCTGTATTATGTAATGGGCAGTAAAAAAAGGGGGTTAGTCAATAATCCAAACATACCTTTAAGATAAGAATATGTGGACACCAAGGTCTAATGCAGAAATGGGGCCAAATCCAGTTGCTTCTCTGAACTATGAATAATGTGTAAAAAATTACTTTGGAGGCACCCTAGCTAGGAACCAGTGATTTCAAAATACCCAGTAGAGTTTCTCATCAGAACAAAATTAAGGCTTTCTCCTTTGTATTTGCTCACAGAATGTAGTGAATAATAATAACAACAATAATAGAAATACAGTGAAAACGTCATACTCAGCTGAGTATTAAAATCTGTTGTTAATCTAGTGTGTTTTAAATATTGAGAAGAGGGCTTGAGCTGTTCTTGTGTCTGCCAAGTGGTGTCAAGACACTATAGTGGACTTAGCCAATTTGCAGAAAAACTCACCTCTAGGCCAGGGTGTTTCATCAACTTCCTCTTCTATTCCTTCTGCTGTTGTCTCTCTTGATCTCTGGTCCCTCCCTCTGTGTATCTTTTTTCAGTTAGACTGATTCTTATATCCCACTCTTCTTATATCTAACTCACAAAATGGTGGTGTTCTCTCCCATCATGCAAAGCTCTTTCAAGGAATGAACTGTACAAGTTATTTATACATGTTGTACTTGATATGTTTATTTGTTTGTTTTTAGGTTTCATTTCAATTTGTTTTTTATGTCTTTGGGTGAATTTAAGAACATTAGGGTGCTATTTAGGGGATTTGTCTTGAAATGTCTAAGCATTAAACTTCCATCTAGGAGTGATCATAGCAGTAGCAAGAGTGTTTATTAATAAATAATAATGCTAAAAGTTTCCCACTGTTTAGCTTAAGCATTCAGGAAAATAGAATAAGAACTGACATGAATTTGTTATTCAAATATAGATCTAATATATGTGTGTGTTTGTCAATTGGGCCTGACAAAAGGAGGCTGTTTTCCATCGATTACAGTGGCTATTTGACTTTAGTTGAGAATATTATCAGACTTTGTAAAGTACAACTTGTATCAACTGGAAGCACTTGCAGGCCCAGAAGCTATGCTATTAGGTTTCAACTGTCTATGTACAGGAAGAGATATTAACTTCAAAGAAGCTTTCATATTAAGAAGCAATTTGAATGAAACAGAAAGTGATGGACTGGAGAATGCAGGGTTTAAGAAGAAACAATAATATAGCACCATTTCACCTCTCATGAGAGATCATTAGATGTTAAAAGAATCAAAATTTGAAGTTACAATTTCTAGACACCTGAATGTGGGATATGATTCACTGATACCGATTCTTCTGTGTGGCTGGGTAAGTTAGGTAGCTCCCAATGTTGCCTTAACCCTTATGATGGTTAACCACGGCTAAATCTTGTTATTTTTCTAGTAGATCTGGAAGACAATGGGTAACGTCTCTATAGGCCTGAACTTTACAAAGTTGATTTACAAGGGAGTAACATAGATGCTGGGAAAATCTGGTTCACATTTTTCCCCTCTTGTTCCTATATTAAATATCAACATAGAGAGTGTGGTTCACCACTCAGTTAGACACGGTCCCTCCCCACTGGGTTCAACGCTAAAATAGTTTTTCAGTCAGAGTGGTGTTGTTCATTCACAAAAGGAAAATAATTTCAAGTAGGAGCATGTGTCTGTACAAACTCATACTGCTGATATATACAAAAAGAGATATAGTTCACACATGTTTTTTACTGCTACAGAGGGACACAAATGAGAAAATTAGGCTATAAGGCTTGATTAAAGTTTCAGTGCATGAGCTTTTTTTTTTTTTTTTTTTTTAAATATAGTGCCCATAAAACAACATTTTGACTTTTTCCCCTGACATTGCTACCCTGTCAGGTGGCAACATGCTCCTTCTATAGCAAACAGGCTTGATACTATTAGTGCCACAAGGCTCTTCCCATGTGGTATAGATCTGTCTCCTTTCTCTGAAATGTGTTCTCTTGCATTCCAAAGTCCTTCCTATATTTCCTCTGAAGAAATCATTTCTAATTTGGAAACCTTTGTAGATGGAATCCATATAGCGTTTTACTTTTTGTTGGGGAGGGAACACTCTTTTTTGGGTATTGGATAATAATAGATTTTGTGGGTAGGACAGAAATATGGCTAGATTCTCTGTGAAAAGAATTGCTTTCATTCTGTTATTTGAAAGAGGAATAACAGCCTTTGTTATTGAAGGAATTGCTCCTTTTCATCAAAAACCCTGATGTATCTAATTGACTCCTAGGATACTCCCTTTCTGTCCATGCTGAGATTTTGCCTCCAGCACAGATGTTGAAACCACAGATGTCCACTCTCCCAGACCAGAAGCATTATTTTTCAAATAGTTTCTTACTTTCTAGCATCAAGACTGAAGATATGATCACAAAAAAACTCTACCTTGTGTAATAATTTAAAAGGGGAGAGGCGTTTCTGGCTAAGATGGTGTTCTACATTTTGTGCATTTTTGGGGGATGCAAAGCAGATTGTCATTGGTCATTCCTAATATATTCTTAGAGAACAGTTTAATGAGCACAGTGTTCTAGAAAATGCAGCTTTGGAAGGTCACATTGCCTGACCACATGTTATATATTAAGGCGAATTAATGCGATTGGAGATAATTTCTGCTGTGTGTTACTGTTGCTTGTTAGCAGGCTGTGACTGCAAGAGCTGGAGGATACGTGAACTAAATGTTCCTTAGTTCACAGGGTGGTGCATGTTGCGCTTTCTTGGCTTTCTCCATAAAGTCATAAATCGATGGAGTGAGCTGAAAAAGAAATGCAGAAGGATTTGCAGAGGGCGAGTACTTATTGGAGGCCATTCTTGAGAAAATGGCTACTTGGCTACGTTATCTTAAGAACATCAACTAATCTCTGATTGCTTCCGTTCTATAGAGGTCAAGTGAAACCAAGTCTGCATCGACATAGCACCCTCACAACTATCTAAAATCAAAGCTTTGTCTCTTAAAATCAGTTCAACCGATTTTGTTTCTTTCTTGAGGTGACAAGGTATTTTAGGTATAGTATAAAAATGAAAGCCTCATTTATCAACGGTAAAACCTCATTCATTTAAACTCTACTGATTCCTAATATGTGTTATTTTGACTTTGGTGGATCTAAAGTCTATTTTTTAGTACAATCTGTTACAGACAATTAATGAAATGAGTACACTATTCAAACCAAAAAACAAAACTTGTTGCCGTTGAGCCGATTCCCACTCACAGCGACTCTATAGAACTGCCCCATAGGGTTTCCAAGGAGCAGCTGGTAGATTCATACTGCTGACTTTTTGGTTAGCAGCTGAGCTCTTAACCACTGAGCCACCAGGGCTATTAATATAAACTAAATGAGATTATAGAGGAGACTTGATCAAGATCAAGAAATTATCACATCGTCTCACTTCCTCCTCCACCCTAAATCCATAAGTTGAACAGAGAAGATATTTAGATATTTTAAAATAATAAGTTCATAATGACATTGTGAAGCAAAAAGAATGAATGCAATATAATGTATGGATTCAGTCGACTGAGGAAACTGTAACTCCATGGTACACAGTAAGATAGTGCAAAATACATGGGGAATTTCAAGGGGCCCTTCTAAACTTAAAGACTATGGATCCAAGGGTTAGGAGAAATCCTTAGGGCAAAGTCAGGGCAGTTAATTGGGATTCCATACTGAGAAGAGTAGGTAGATTGCCCCACAACCAATTCCAAATTTCCAGCCTAGTGATATTTTTCTCCTGGAGTAGTGAGCATGAGGGTTTGGATCATAGAGGAGGGATACACAGGTGGGATGGAAAGCCTTTACTCCCCCAAAAAATGATTTGTTGGTACTTCTTGGTTAGGTAGATAGTTCCACCCCGTTTCTGTGGTAGCAAGATACAGACTTCAGTAAATAGAAACAGTGTTCACAGGTGAATAGAATTACTGAATACATGATGTCCTCCAGGGTTTATAGGGGAAATAAGCATACAACAAAGAATCATCATGCATTGAGGACAATGAACTAAATAAACATAACACTTGAAAAAAAGAGAGCCAGTGGAGCAAGTAGAAAAATGTCCCAAAATAAATGTTAACACTTCCAGTTGGATAGGAAACTACATCTTATCCATGAAACAAAAAAATCTTGGAGATGAAAAGTGTTATAATTTATGAAGGAATTTAATAGATAGAATTAATAGCAGGTTGACATTACTTCAGCATGAATTAATGAGCTGTAACATAAAGCAAAATAATTCTAGAATATAGCACAAAAGGAAAAATAGGTGAAAAGTATGAAAGAAAAGTTAAGAGATAAGCAGAAGTTTAATTATCCATGTTATAGAGCTTTCTAACAGGGACAAATAATAAAAAGAAATGATAGAAGAAAATTTTCCAGAGATGAAGATGGACACAAGCCTTCAGATGACCTATAACTGATGAGCTAGGTGAATGAATAAAAGGCCCACATACACTTAGGCCTATTGTGGTAAAATTTCAAAACTAAAGGAAAATACAAAATTCTAAAGATTTAGAAAGCAAAAACACACATTTCTTATGAGAAATGGGAATCAGATTACCATTAGAATTCTCACTGGCAACATTGGAGACTAGGAGGAAATGGAGAATCGCCTTCAGAGTCTATGTTGTTGTTGTTGTTAGGTGCCATTGAGTCAGTTCCAACTCACAGCAACCCTGTGTACAACAGGAAATAACACTGCTGTGTCTTGCACCATCCTCACAATCATTGCTGTGCATTTCATTGAGGGTCTTCCTTTTTTTCACTGACCGTCTACCTTACCAAGCATAATGTCCTCCAGATCCATAATTCTTTATGGCCCTAAGCTTGCTTAAAGTTTATGGGAGTAGGCATTTAAAAATTGTTATTTTTTTTTAAGATTTGCAGAGACTCAGAATGTTTAGTAACCACAA
The DNA here is from genome assembly GCF_000243295.1 of Trichechus manatus latirostris. Lineage (NCBI taxonomy): Eukaryota > Metazoa > Chordata > Mammalia > Sirenia > Trichechidae > Trichechus > Trichechus manatus. The sequence continues at coordinate 2,650,282 of NW_004444175.1, forward strand.
AAATATTCCAAAAAGAATACTACAAGACTGTTTAAGTAAAATGAAACAAAAAAATGACATGGAGTATGAGAAACTTTAGACAGGAAACTTAGGGGGCAGTGAGTTTATGTTAATGGGGAAGGAACAACTCAGAAAAAGAGGGTGAGAATGGTTACACAACTCTAAGAATGTAATTCATGTCTCTGAATTGTACATGGAGAAACTTGAATTGGTGTATGTTTTTGCTGTGTATATTCTCAACAACAATAACAATAAAATAAACTAATTTAAAAAAAAGAGTGAAAGGATTAAATTCTTCCACTAAAGTCAAGGGTCCTAGAGTATTTAAAAAGAGAGAGAGAGAGATTAGATTATTTGGTGTATTCTTTGCAGTCTTCCCTCTGAAGACACCACTTACCTCTAGACCAAACCATTGCTACTGTCTTTGTAGAGTCTAGAGAGAGGCATGTTTTAAAAATAACTGTGATGTGGCTTTTGCCACATGGAGTTGAGTGCAATCTGACACATAAAAGACCAAGAAAATTTTTAAGAGAGGAGCCTTGGTGGGGCAGTGGTTAAGAGCTTGGCTGCTAACCAAAAGTTTGGCAGTCTGAATCCACCAGCTGCTCCTCAGAAAACCTGTGGGGCAGTTCTACTCTGTCCTAGAGTTGCTATGAGTTGTAATTGACTCGATGCAACGGGCTCACAATGTACTATCAGCATGAGTTATGAATTGAATGGGGTCCCCCCAAAATATTATAACCTCATTTGGGAATGGATTTCCTTTGTTATGTTAACAAGGCAATATTATTATAGGGTGTGTCTTAAATCAATCTCTTCTGAGATATAAAACAGCAGATTAAGCAAGCAGCACAAACAGAGGGGAAGATATATGCCACATGATCACCAAGGAACCCAGGAACAGAAGCTGAAGGGAGACAAGGACCTTCCCTCAGAGCCAACAGAGAGACAAAGACTCCCCCTAGAGCCAGTGCCCTGAATTCAGACTTCTAGCCTCCTAAGCTGTGAGAAAATAAATTTTTGTTTGTTAAAGCCACCCACTTGTAGTATTTCTGTTATAGCAGCATTAGGTAACTAAGACAACATGGGTTAAAAAAGACAATGGTAGTTCAAGACTTAAAAGGACCTTTTGGTCTTCTAACTTACTACATCCAGGAACTAAGCAAGAAAGCACTCATTAACCAATGGTGGCATATTCTCCAATGCTCTCTTTAGATATGGCCAAGGAGGTTAATGGAGAAGGGAGAACATCCCGAGAATGGAGCCAATAGCCAAGGAGAACAATGGACTGGGAAGTTTTCGTAAGAAGAACTGGGGCCTAATCAAGAAACATTTTTTTATTCCAGAGTACAGGGCCCTGGTCATACTGATTTAGAATAACTAAGCACTGGCCACTCCTTGGAAACCCTATGGGGTAGTTCTACTCTGTCCTATACAGTTGCTATGAGTCAAAATTGACTCGACGGCAATGAGTATTTTTTAAGGACCTGTGACTTCTATGTGCCTCCTCTTTTTCCCCTTTTGAAATGTCAGCACTTATTGCAGTTATCCTACCCCTTCTCCACCATTTGTGTTGGGTTTATGGGTTGAAGGTGTCTTAGTCATCTAGTGCTGCTATAACAGAAATACCACAAGTGGATAGTTTTAACAGAGACAATTATTCTCTCACAGTCTAGGAGGCTAGAAGTCCAAATTCAGGGTGCCAGCTCCAGGGGAAGGCTTTCTTTCTCTATCTGCTCTGGGGGAAGAGTCTTATCATCAATCTTCCTCTGGTCTAGCAGCTTTTCAGTGCAGAGATCCCAGGTCCAAAGGATGCATGCTTCTGGCTCTTGCTTGGTGGTAGTGAGGCCACCCAGTCTCTCTGCTTGTTTCTCTCTTTTATATCTCAAAAGAGATTGACTTAAGACACAACCTAATCTTGTAGATTGAGTCCTGCCTCATTAACATAACTACTTTTAATCCTGCCTCATTAACATCATAGAGGCAGGATTTACAATACATAAGAAAATCACATCAGATGACAAAATGGTAGACGATCACACAGTACTTGGAATCATGTCCTAGCCAAGTTAACACATATTTTGGGGGGCATGATTCACTCCATAATACAGGGGCAGGTAACTTGTCTTTGTAGTTCATAGGTCTTTGGATCTCTAAAAGCAGCCATATCTGGATCTAATGTAGATCATAAGATCTGGGACTAAATGCCTAATGCTTTTATTGGACGAGACTTTTGGAATGCCTTGGAGAGGGTGAGTTTTTCCTGTGTGAGGAAGTGAATATTTGTAACCAAGTGGGTGGACTGTGGTAGACTGGATAGCTGTTCTCAATTTTTAATCCTCTTTACCATGTGACCTTGCAGTACCTCCCAGTGGAGTAGCCATTGACTTGGGTCTTGGTAGTGGAACTTGCTTTGGCCAATAGAATGTTAGTAGTTGTGGTACGAGCAGAGAGTTTGTATGTACTTATGTGGTTTTAATGGTCTTTTTTGCTTGTGCTCTCTGCCATGATAAAAAAGTGCCTGGCACCAGTCTCATAATGAGACATACAGAAAAATCTGAGTCAATCTACAACTTGGCAGATCCAGAATATACCAGCCGAGAACAGAGAGCTATAGTCAACCTTCAGACTCAGGAGTGAGAAATGAGGACTTTTTATTGTAAGGTGCTGAGTTTTGTGGTTGATTCTTTTGCAACATTATTGCAGCAGAATTCTAATATGATAGGACTTGATCAGGAAGAGTAATTTACAGATGTATCAGTCAGGATGGGCTAGGCTGTGTTGTAACAACAAGTGATCACAATATCTCAGTGGGTTGCAACCACAAAGGTTTATATGGTATTCATGCTGCTTGCCCATTGAGGGCTGGCTGTAGCTTTGCTCAATGCTGTCTTTACTCCAGGAGTCAGGCTGAGGCTGATGGAGCAGATTCAGTCTAGAAAGTTGGTAGTCTCACGGTTAAGAGAAAAACAAGAAAGGAAAAGCATATGCTGGTTCTGGAAGCTTCCAACCAAAAGTAACCCATGACAATTTTATTCATATTTCATTGTCAGGTCACACATCACACCAAACCAATCGTGTTGTGGTTGAGTCAATTCTGACACATAGCAACCTATAGGACAGAGCAGAACTGCCCTATAGGGTTTCCGAGGAGCAGCTGACGGATTTGAACTGCTGAACTTTTGTTTAGCAACTGAGCTCTTAACCACTGTGTCATAACTAGTCCTAAATTCAATAGAGTGGAAATGTATAATCCTCCTGCCGGAAGGGTCAGCCACAACAAGTTAATAACAAGTTAAAAAACAAAACAAAACCAAATTGCTATGCTAAGCGCATTCTATTTTTCCTCGGCAGAGTCTGTCAGATGGCTTAAAAATATATTATTACTGTGATTGAAAGAGAAAAAAATTTCTTACTGTGAAGCAACTTCATCTCTCAGTTTCCTTCATGTAGTTATAACATATGTTGAGGCATATTCCATGTTATGTTGAATTTTGGGGATTGAAAACGAGACCCAAGTATACCCACATGGACTTTAAATGCTTTCTGAATTTTCAAGAATTATCAATTGCTTGCTTTTTATGGTAGAAAGAGCAATGGTTTTTGAATATTTAAATTCTGACTGCTTTTCCTAACTGTCAAATTATTTGGCCTCTTTGAGCATGTTTTCTTAACAGTAAAATGGGGAGAATAATATCTATAGCCCTTTGCATATTTGTGAGGATTAAATAAGCATTTACTTTAAAGGTGTCTATGTAGAGATAGACTCATGGTGACCTTATGTACAACAGAATGAAACGTTGCCTGGTCCTGGGTCCTGTGTCATCCTCACAATCATCAGCATGTTTGAATCCATTGCCATGGCTACTGTGTCAATCCATCTCACCAAAGGGTCTTTCTCACCCTCGCTGGCTCTCTACTTCACTAAGCATGATCTCCAGTGATTGATCACTGGAGATTGATCCTGATGATGTGTCCAAAGCAAATGAGTCAGGCAATGAAATGTTCTGTTGTGATCCATAAGGTTTTACTGCCTAATTTTTGGAAATAGATTACCAAGTCTTTCTTCCAAGTCTGATTTAGTCTGGAAGCTCTGTTGAAACCTGTCCACCATGGGTGACCCTGCTCCAATTTGAAATACCAGTGGCATAGCTTTTAGCATCACGGCAACATGCTTGCCACCACAGCAGGGCAAACTGACAGATGAGTGACAGTAGGGGAGTTCAATAAATGATATCTGCTGTTGCTGTTACTTTTCTTGGTGGTGGTTGTGTTATCATGAGTATTTAAATCACATTCTTATCAGAAAATTTCTTGGATAATCGGTATCTTATAGGTTAATGCTTTATTGATTATAGTATGCTACTATTCCAATAGATGACACAGGTCCCTTCTTAGTACAGTGGCACCCACCATCCAAATAATGGCAGTCTAACACTATACATCTTGAACTTGAATTTGTTTATTGTTGGAGGAAAAAAAAATTAAAATATTTCTCATCTGGGACAATTCTTATAGGAAACAGTTATTTGGAAGCTGCATTATCATTGTTGATGAGAACTAAAGGAATTCGAATTTGCATTTTTGAAAATTGATAGAATGGACACTTCAGATATACTTGGACGAGTCATGAAATTATATTCTCGTAATTATGCATCATCATTCCAAGGCATGTACTCAGATATATGTTCCTCAGAAGGCAGCGTGTGCTGTTTTCACAGCTGGCATATGTAAAATTTTGTTGAATTCCTTAATAACGTTGTTTCTTCTCTCTTTTTTTTTTTTATTATTTGAGCTCTAGGCAAGATATGCTACAGAACTCAAAATTCAGAATGTTTTTGCTCAGAAGAAATCCCTCAAAGCCCAGCATGCTGGATGTGTCTTTTCCTTTGAACTCAGGGGGAGATTCACACAGACAATGCAATATAAGATGAAACATCTATTTTTCAGGAAGCCATAGATTTGCCTGAGATATGTGAAACTTTGCTCCTTGGGATGAGAAGTGATAAGAACTGGGTCACCTCTGGAAAAGCTTCTCAGGAACCCAGCCAATTGTGTACTATCAGCGCCGTGTTAGGAGTCGTGGGGTGCACAGAAGCATAAGACCGCATGGGCTCCATCTTTAAGTAGTTTCCAATTGAGATAAGAAATTAGAATAATACATATTTATGCAAAACTGTTTCTGTTTCAAGTCAAGCACATGTGCTATATAATTTCAGAGAAGAGTTCAACAAGGGCTTGAATAAAAAGTGAAGGATCAACCTAGCCTTGAACAATCTATAATGTTCCAAGTTATGGGAAGATCATGGGAAAGCATAGGGATGTGGGGAAAAAAAAAACTGATCAGGGCAACTAGAACAAAGAGATGAAAATATAGAGAATTATGTATGGGTAGTATGCCTTGAAAGTCATACAAGAGTTCAGAATTGATTTAGAGAAACGTTAAGGAGGAGAGAGGATGGAGTCAAAAGTGCGATGGTGTTGAAGGCAGGAAACCCAGGATCAGATTTTGCTCTGCCTCCATGTAGCTGAATGAACAAGACATACAGGGTCTTTAACCTCACAAATCCCTCAGATTAGTGGTGAACACAGATATTAAAGTAATACATTCACAGATAGATACATATTTAAAATTATGATGAAGTTTGAGGGACAAAAAGAAGGTGAGTTTGAGGTAGAGTGTGCAGAGAAGAGGGCAGCCTGAGGCCAGGAAGGTAGGCATTGGGTCAAATTCATGGTGCACATGGTGAATTTCATCCTAAGAGTCATGGAAAAGGCATTTTCTTAAGCTAGCAACGAGTCATCTGTTTAGGTTTGCATGTTGTTTCCACTCAGGGTGCAATGTGAAGAGAAGTTTGGAGGGAGATAAATATGGATGCAGGAAGAGTGGCTAGAATGCCAGTGCAGGTATGTAGAGGAGTCCCTGGGTGGTGCAAATGGTTAATGTGCTTGGCTGCTAACCAAAAAGTTGGAGGTTCGACTCTACCCAGAGGTGCCTCGAAAGAAAGTCCTGGCGATTTACTTCTGAAAAATCAGCCATTCAAAACCTTATGGAGTACAGTTCTATTCTGACATACATGGGGCTGCCATGAGTCTGATTTGACGCCACAGCAATTGGAAACAAGTATGTAGGGGGTTTATATAGAAAGGCAGAACAAGTGCCTACTTAATTCTACTTTCCTGTGATTGAGGGCAGTGTGAATTAACCTGTAGGCCACTAATAAAAAGTCAAATTACCCTATGGAATAGTCCAGTACAAAAGGCATCTTATTATATTTGGGAAAAAAAAAAAAAAGCTTTATTCTAATCAGGTAGTATGTGCCTACATTAATCACTAACTTCTCTCCAGAAGCCTCAGCGAATGATTAGAAACTCTTCTGACTCGATCTTTTCTTTCTCCCCCCTCTCTTTATTTCCTTGGAATAATGTCATGTTTCTAAAATACTCCAGAAATTAAAATAAACACACTGGTTAGAGTAAGAAGCAGACTTTCAAAGTAGGATTAGGAGTCACAGTAAATCTCACATTTTAAAAATAGAGGTTCATTATCTTCAAACATGTTCTCTGCCTCACTCACAAGTGGTACCAGGCAATGCTGTGCTGACTTGTCCTATCACATGTGCTCCAGCCCTGGTGGACACACACCAGACACACATGACTATTGCATCATGAAGTAATCTGAGAGGCCCATTAGGTCATTTTGAGCATCCTGCCACCAAAATTGTATTGGTTCTTCCCAAAAAGCTGTAAGCCCTGTGCCTAGTGGAGATTTAAACAGCTCATGCTAAACAGCTCTTCCCTTCCCTTTTCAGGCAATTTTCATCCTTATTGAGTTCCATCAAAAATAAGTTGTTGATATTTTCAACAAAGCAGGTTAGGGGAGTTTGTCTTTGAAACACTCCATTTGTTAGGTGGCTGTGGACTACGGTCCCATAAGCATTTGGTATATTATGTCAGGTTGTCCTTTGGGGCCACTCGGATGCCTTCTGTGTCCCTGCTGTCCACCTGCACACCCATAAAGTATTGCTCAGTCACATTTCTCCCTCTGCAAATGCATTCCCTGGAACTACTCCTTGGAAAGTTGTCCTCTCAGGGGTAGCCAAAATTTATAAAGTGACTTATAAAGTGGGGTCCACTTCTCTATTTTTATCTAAGTGTAAAACATCTCACGCATCAAAAATCTACAGCTTCATTCTGACCCAATTTGATTTGCTTGGACAACTTTATCTTATATTCGAAAGAGATACATCTCTTGGAATAGAAATTCACCAGTACATGTACAATAAAAAGAACAGTGGTGTGATGTTTATTGGTTTATATGTCTGCCAGCATCCAAAGAATGAGACACTGCTCTTATATTGTCCATCATTTCAAAGAAAATGCTGGTACTACTCACCAATGCCTATGGCAAAAGTAGCTCTATATTTAGTTTTTGGCTATTTGTAAGACTATGCTTTGATGTATTTGTCTTTTATATATCAATATGATCAACTTATTAAAAGAATATAGACGTCCAATTCTTGGGTATTCCTGAGTTATTTTTTGGTCAACTATTGACTTTTCAAAAATATTCTCTTAGATGCTGTCATGGATTGAATTACGTCCCCCAAAAACTGTGTGTATCAATTTGGCTGGGCCATGATTCCCGGTATGGTGTGATTTTCCCACGTGTTTTAAGTCCTGCCTCTATGATGTTAATGAGGGAGGATGGGCAGCAGTTGTGTTAGCAAGGCAGGGCTCAATTTACAAAATCGGATTGTGGCTTGAGGCAATCTCTTGAGATATAAAAGAGAGAAACGAGCAGAGAGACAGGGGGACCTCAAACCACCAAGAAAGCAGTGTCAGGAGCAGGGCACGTCCTTTGGATCTGGGGTCCCTGCTTGGAGAGGCTCCTAGTCCAGAGGAACATTGATGAGAAGGCCAACAGAGAAATTCTTCCCCTGCAGCTGATGTCCTGAATTTGGACTTTTAGCCTACTTTACTGAGAAATAAATTTCTCTTTGTTAAAGCCACCCACTGGTGGTATTTCTGTTATAGCAGAACTAGATGACTAAGACAGATGTTAAGGTAACATCTACAATAGACTGTTTTGAGGTTAAATCTTTTAAAACACATAGAAACAAATATCTTGACTCTTGATCGTTAGTGGGTTGTTTTCGTCTCTTTTAGAACCAGAAACTCTTGGCTGTGCTTGACTCCAGATATGTGATTATGTGATATTTTGAGAGTTAGCCTGCATTTTTTCCTCTACATTTTCACCCTTCCTCTCATTACCTCCCCCTTCTGGTAGATAGTGGTTGTGTAATGTCTGACAGCCTCAGCATAGGTGGGCTGACAGTAAAAATGGTCTGCAAGTCTTAAGAGCTTAAAGGATTGTGGTCAAAAAACAAAACAAAACAAAAAACCATCCCATTGCGTCAAGTCGATTCCGACTCAAAGTGACCGTGTAGGACTGAGTAGAACTGTCCTAAAGGGCCATAGCGTTTCTAAGGAGTAGCTGGTGGATTCGAACTGCTGATCTTTCAGCTGGTAGGTCTGAACTGCTGACCTTTTGGTTAGCAGCCAAGCTCTTAACCACTGTGCCACCAGGGCTCCTAAACCAAAAACACCAAACCCATTGTCGTCGAGCGGATTCCGACTCATAGTGACCCTATAGGACAGGGTAGAATTGCCACATCTGGTTTCCAAGGAGGACCTGGTAGATTCAAATTGCTGACCTTTTGGTTAGCAGCTGTAGCTCTTAACCAGTATGCCACCATGATTTCCAGGGCTCCAAAAGGATGATGGTAATTAGGTATAATATAATTATCTTAAAGAATCATGAGATGGAAAGGATTTTTCCAGGCATAATCTTTAAAATTTTCTTAGAGAAGGAGAGAAGGAGGGTTATACGGCCCCAGGAGTACAGCCCCTGATTTGTGGTGGCACATTTATTAGATTTTAGCAGGTAGTGGCTTCATGAGGCACCTAGGTTGCTGGACTGTAGGCAACATTGCAAAACTTCTCAAGCATGTTAGCAATCATCAGATTGAATCTGGAAAGGTCAGGCAGAGAGGTCCACTAGACATCTCAGTGGTAACCTGTAGTATGCACCAGGTCCATTAAAAAGTTCCTATTATTTAGTAGAAAAGGTCATGGTTGTGCAACAATTAAACACTCAGTGGTTAACTCTGTTGGGGAGAGACCCTGCGATCTGCTTCTGTGAAGATTTATTGTTGTTGTTGTTAGGTGCCATCTAGTTGGTTCCGACTCATAGCAACCCTATGTACAACAGAACGAAACACTGCCTGGTCCTATGCCATCCTCACAATCACTGCTGTTTGAGCCCTCTATTGCAGCCACTGTGTTAATCCATCTCGTTGAGGGTCTTCCTCCTTTTTGCTGACCCCCTAATTTACCAAGCATGATGTCCTTCTTCAGGGACTGATGCCTTCTGATAACAGGTCCAAAGCACAGAATAGGAAAAAAAAGTACGTAATAGGAAGTCTCACAATCCTTGCTTCTAGGGAGCAATTCTGACTATACTACTTCCTAGACAGATTTGTTTGTGCTTCTGGCAGTCCATGGTATATTCAATATTCTTTGCCAACACTATAATTCAAAGGCATTAATTCTTCTTTGGTCTTCCTTACTCATTGTCCAGTTTTTGCCTGATTGAAGATACCATGGCTTGGGTTAGGTGTACCTGAGTCCTCAAAGTGACACCTTTGCTTTTTAACACTTTAAAGAAGTCTTTTGCAGCAGATTTGCCCAATGCAATACATTGTTTGATTTCTTGACTGGTGCTTCCCGTGGGCATTGATTGTGGATCCAAGTAAAATGAAATCCTTGACAACTTCAATCTTTTCTCTGTTTATCATGATGTTGCTTATTTGTCCAGATGTGAGGATTTTTGTTTTCTTTATGTTGAGGCGTAATCTATAGCGAAGGCTGTGGTCTTTGATCTTCATCAGTAAGTGCTTCAAGTCTTGTTCACTTTCAGCGAGCAAGGTTGTGTCATCTGCATATTGCAGGTTGTTAACAAGTTTTCCTCCAATTTTCATGCCCTATTCTTCTTCGGATAGTCCAGCTTCTCCGATTATTTGCCAGCATACAGATTGAATAAGTACGGTGAAAAGATACAACCGTGACACACACCTTTCCTGATTTTAAACTGTGCAATATCCCCTTGTTCTGTTTGAATGACTGCCTTTTGGTCTGTGTACAGGTTCCTTATGAGCACAATTAAGTGTTCTGGAATTCCCATTCTTCACAGTGTTACTCATAATTTGTTACGATCCAAACAGTCGAATGTCTTTGCATAGTCAATAAAACACAGGTAAACATCTTTCTGGAATTCTTTGCTTTCACCCAAGATCCATCCGACATCAGCAATGATATCCCTTGTTCACATCCTCTTCTGAATCAAGCTTGAAATTCCAGCAGTTCATTGTCGATGTACCGCTGCAACCATTTTTGAATTATCTTCAGCATAATTTTACTTGCATGTGATATTAATGATATTGTTCGATAATTTCTGTATTCTGTTGGATCTCCTTTCTTTGGAATGCACATGAATATGGATCTCTTCTGGTCGGTTGGCTAGGTAGTTATCTTCCAAATTTCTTGGCATAGAGCACTTCCAGGCTTGCATTCATTTGTTGAAACATCTCATTTGGTATTCCATCAATTCCTAGAGCCTTGCTTTTTGCTACTGCCTTCAGAGTAGCTTAGACTTCTTCCTTCAGTACCATCGTTTCTTGATCATATGCTACCTCCTTCAATGATTGAACCACCACTCCTCTGTCAGTTTGTCATACTCTGGTGGCCTGTGTGTTGCTGTAATGCTGGAAGTATTGTCACTGGTATTTCAAACATCAGCTGGGTCACACATGGTGGACATGTTTCAGCGGAGTTTCCAGACTAAGAGAGACTGGGAAGAAGGACCTGACGATCTACTTTGAAAAAACTGACTAGTGAAAACCTTATGGATAGCAGCGGAATATTGTCTGATATAGTACCAGAAGATAAACCTCTCAGATTGCAAGGCACTTAAAATATGACTGGGGAAGAATTGCCTCCTCAAAGTAGAGTCAACCTTAATGACAAGGATGGAGTAAAACTCTCAGGACCTTCATTTGCTGATGTGGCATGATGAAACAATTGGTACACCTCGCATTACAGGAACCATAGTTTTGGGGCAATGGTCCAGAATTCTTTTGAAAGCAAAGACCTAAGAAAGCAGGATTTATTTCTAAGCTATTTTGGCTCTGGCTTTCAAGATATGTCATCAGGATGACTGAGAAATTGAATTTGTTTTAGAGAAAATCATTGTCATTCCAACAGGCACTAACAGAACCCATAGGTTACTGATTATTTGGGCTAAACTGACATTTCAATTTATACTTTCCAATAAATATATATTTCTTAAAGGATGAAATTGTGTATGTGTGTGTGTGTGTGTGTGTGTGTGTGTGTGTGTGTTTACTATGCACACCCCAGAATTTTCTTCCTGGCTCTTCTCTGTTCCCTTAGTTTCAATGCAGAAGGGAAAAGCACAAGTGAAAAATAAAAATGATTTAAAGAGACACAAAGTATTGGCTTCTCTTCTCTTCTACACTTAGAGTGTTGGCAAAATATGTATAGCTTTAGAAAGGTCAAAGTGTTTATAATAAAGTATTTCTTTTGGGAACTTCTATGCCAACTCAAAATCTGGATGATTTTGCTTCAATGAATGACAATATATGATTGAATCTGGTGACAATTCTCCCTAGCACCGTATTATAAAGAGCCATAGTGGCATAAATTGGAGAACAAAGGATTGTTTTGGAAGAATTTTCTCTGAGTGACATGGGAAATTATCAGAAAATCCTTGCGGGAAGCCCAGCTGCAGCCTGTGCTCCTGTCCTATGTTATTGTGGCGATTGACATCAGACTTCTGAGCACACATGTGTGTTCATATATACTCACGCATATACATTTGTATCTGTGTGTGGGAACAACTGTCCCCCCAAAAAGCCAATATAGAACAATAGAGACATGAGGCTGAGGTAGTAATTAAGAGTGAGAAACACCTAGAGGAGAAAATGAAATAGAAGCTTTCAAAAGGAGTTGTTTTTATGAGGTGCTGTTGAGTTGATTTCGACTCATAATGACCCCATGTGACAGAGCAGAACTGTTGCATAGGGTTTTCTTCGCTGTAATCTTTATGGCAGCAGAGAGCTAGGTCTTTCTCCTGTGGAGTTGCTGGATGAGTTGAACTGCCGACCTTTTGGTTAGCAGCTGAGGGATTAACTGCCATCAGGGCTCCTTTTCAAAAGAAGGGAGAGGGTACAAATTACGAATGACAAATTTAGCAAATAAAAAACACAAGTTGCCCAGTTAAATTTGAATTTCAGATGAACAATGAATACATTTTTAGTGAAGGTATGTCCCATGCAATATTTTGGACATATTTATATTAAAATTATTTGTTATTTATTTGGAATTCAAATTTAACTGAGTATTTTGAATTTCATCAGGCAACCCTAGTACAAGTAGGCACGTTTCCTGGGGTTGCTTCCTTTGGAGTGGGGAGTATAGGTAAGTAGCTCCCTCTGAGAGATCAGATGTAATCCTAGGAAAAACTCATGAAAATTCCATTTGCAGCTTGGGGAGGAGTGTGGGTGTGTCCTAGTGTAGGGAGTTTCCTGATGTGACGGGATCTACTCTGGATTCTCTTGAGGCCCAGGTAGGTCAGTGAATTGGAGAACAAAACATAGAAGCTGGTTTATGGAAATGACAGTTTCGGAAGGAAAAGAAGAACAACAAAAAAGAAGTTTTTACTATTTCCACTTCATTCTTTCACTTCAGAAATAGTGAAAAACCCTAGTTGTTTGCCACTAATTTCCCTTTCCTATCCTCCACTTTCCAGGAGAAACACTGGAGATTCACACAGGCTGGATTTCCCAACATTTTGCAAGTAAGGGCAAGTGGGACAGGGTCTGAGTTTGTTTTTGTTTTTTTGTTGTTCTTGGTTTAATTATGTTACTTGCATCACATATATTTATACTCAATACATCTCTGTACTCACTTGGTGATAAATAGTGAAAATTTAGCTTTTAGCTTGGCAATTTAAGAAAGCAATAAACGTAAGATTAGTGGAAAATGTAGCGTGCATTTTAAACATAGTGTAGGCCGATATCTTAGTCATTTTTATTTCTCAGCTGTATTTCTTTGTACTGTTAGTCTGGATTCTGCACACACATAATCGATAGTGATTGACTTACATTTTGTTTTGATGTTGATCTTCATCAGCTCTTGGGTAGATACCAAACACTTCACACACCACGGATTCTTGCTTTAATCCGTGAGTGTGATCAGCATTTCATAGCCTCCTTCCTGTGCTTGCTATTGCTAAGCCTCCAATTACCACAGATATGCTAAGTGTATGTATAGTAGAAATTTGCTAATTTGTAACTCAAAAGACTGGAAAACAACAGGCTTAACTTGATTGGGTATCTGGTATTTTTTAAACTACAAAACAAGCGAACATTAACTAGGTTGGGAAAGAACAATCATTACTTTATATCACGCACTATTTTGTATGAACGTATATTGGCTTACATGAGACTTCTGAGTTAGCTCACAACTATTTCTATTTGGTACTGGTTGTAGGCCAAAATGCCAAAAGCTAATTTGCAAAAAGTTAATTTACCAAATTCCAATCTACCAAATGACCGATTCACTGAGTTATAGCAGGATTTCTTAAAATTGTAGTTTCTCCTTGTCCCTCCCCTGCCCCTGCTTTTGCCTCTACCACTGTGTATACAATAGGTATTTTCCCTTGAATACTGCTTGCTAAATTCTCCATTTATGTAGACTTGTGTTCACCCCTACCTCTGGTGGCAAAATGGCTTAGGTGAACTATTCGGTTAAAGTATTGGGTTAAAACATTATTTTGGGACTGAGGGATGCTAATGACTGATAACTACAAAAGAACATTGGGTTGGGTATGCTGCTAGGGATCTGTGTGACTCTGAAGAAGCATACACTTAGAATTTGTCTTCTAAGGGCTTAGGTTTCCTCATATCAAGTCTCTCAACTGAGAGAGAGAACTGTGGGAAAGAAAGAAGTGGAATTACATTTGTGTACACCTGAGGAGAACTCGTGGTCCTCTTTACCTGTGCAGAAATGTGTTGGGCCACCTTCACTGTTACTCATGTGAATAGTATCTGTTGTGTGTGTCTTCATAGATAAAGGGTCTAGGATATGGTTCTCAGATCCCTTCGAGGCCTGATATTCCATGATTTCATAATCCTCTAGGCACACTTGAGCTGTTGCTTTTGGTGTCAAGGTGTCATGGATTGTATTGTGTCCCCGCAAAAATGTGTGTAGCAACTTGGCTAGGTCATGATTCCCAGTATTGTATGATTGTGTTATCTGATGTGATTTCCCTATGTGTTGTAAACTCTACCACTATGATGAGATTATACGTGATCTCCTCATGTGTTGTAAATTCTATCACTGTGATGAGGTTATACTGATGAGGTTGACAAGATCAGTGTCTTAATGCAATCTCTTTTGAGATATAAAAGAGAGAAGTGAGCAGAGACACATGGGAACCTCACAGCACCAAGAGAGCGGTGCTGGGAGCAGAGCGGTCCTTTGGACCTGAGGTTCCTGTGCAGAGAGCTCCCAGAACAAAGGAAGACTGATGACATGGACTTTTCCTCCAGAGCCGATGGTGAAAGCGTTCCCCTGGAGGTGAAGCCCTGAATTTGGACTTGTAGCCTACTGGACTGTGAGAGAATAAACTTCTCTTTGCTAAATCCATCCACTTGTGGTATTTCTGTTGGAGCAGCACTAGATGACTAAGATGCAGGGTTTGTGTCTATAGTTTAAGGACGTTTCTATTTAATAGTTGTCTAGGCAACTTGTGGTACAGATTTGGATAATGTGTCTCAGGTAAATGGGATATAAAAACAAGATATATGGAACAATATTATTAATAATATGAACTTTTGATATCAAAATTATGCAACATATGTATGTGTGCCTTTAACTGATTAACTTATTTTTTCATCAAATATTTATTGAGTACCTACTATGTTTGCGGGGGGCATTGGTGGTTCAGTGGTAGAATTCTCGCTTCCATGCGGGAGAGCTGGATTCTTTTCCTGGCCAATGCACCTCAAGTACAGCCACCACCCATCTGTCAGTGGAAGCTTGTATGTTGCTATGATGCTGAACAGGTTTCTGTGGAACTCCCAGACTAAGACTGTGCCTTGTAAGCTACTTCTGAAAAATCAGCCAATGAAAACCTTATGGATTACAATTATCTGATCTTCAAATGATCATGGGATTGGTGCAGGACCAGGTAGCATTTCATTTCATTGTGCATGGGGTTACCACGAGAGGAAGTCCACCTCTCTGGCAGCTAACTCACACGGTGAATCCGGAGATCTGGAGGTAAAAGCTATCACAAAGAGCTCACAGACTTTCAGGAAGTTAGCCATGCAATCAGGCAAGCAAGTGTAATACAATGATGAGTTCCTTGCAAGATATACACAGGTTATATTGAATATGCCAAGTCTCAAAATATCACCACTCCCACAGTCCCTTTAAGCCATTCCTTCACTATTGTCACCATGCCACTGCCTAATGCAATGGCCACTCTGGCCACAGAAGACTCGACCTGCCCATGCACAGCACGTGTATAAGCTGGACAGTGACTTCTGGGGTGGGTCGGGAGGAAAGATCACCTCACTAGAGATCATAGAGCCTAACTGCATTGATAAAATCATCTATTACAAATAGCTTTACTTCAATACACAGAGAAAAGTCAGGCAGTGATAACGGGGTCAGAAGCTGGAAGCTGTTGTGGTACAATAATGACAGGGCATGAGAAAAGGGCTTACCATATTCTTGCTTCTGAGGAGGATGATGAAATAAATTAACTTAAGAGCTGTCCTGGGCCCTGAAAGCTGTTCTGTTTCCTGAGCCATGCTCCATCTCCCTGAGGCCGTGCGGGGTAGGTATTCTGGCATTACACTGTGGCCTCTCTTCCTCATTTACACTCCTGCCCTTACGACAAATGCCCATTTGTCTGTAGCCTGAGTGAGTTTCTATTTTTGGAAATGTGCAGTGGTGAACACAAAGGTACTATGAGATGATAAAAGAGGAAGTCTTAATTCTGCATTGTGAAAGACCCCATAATTGTGCTTTACCTGAGACTTGAAGGGCACAGATTGTGCCAGGGAGGGGAGGGGAGGCCAATTGTGAAAGTGCAGGGGCAAGATAGAATAGGGCAAGTTCAGGGAACAAGTCATAGTTTGGTACAAGGAGCTGTGTGTAGGGCTAGGATGTGAAGTTCGTGTAGCAGATAAGGACGCTATCTTAAAGATTTTGGATTTTATACCATAGGCAAGGAAGAGCATCTTTAGGATTTTCAAATAGTACCATGGCCGCAGTGTAGAGGATTTATTAGGAGCAGATAAAAAGGGTAAAGATAAGTTAGCAGGTCACTGCAAAAGTGTAGATGAACTATAAAGGTCTAAACCAGTGCAGAAGCAGTGGAGGTAATTATAAAAAATATTCTAAAGCAGTAGAAAGAACAAAATTTGTTAACTGATTGGGTGTAAGGAAAGACTCAGGGATGACTCCCAGGGTTTTTTTGTTTGGGTGATTAGGTAGATGGAGCACATCGTTTTCCAGCCACATCTCCCCATTGAATGACTGTTCAGGTCATCAGAGACAAGGCAAGCCTTTGCAATAGGGTGGGAGAAGTGAGTGGAGGGACACAAATCAAAAACAACAGCAAAACAAAAATTCTCTATGCTTTTGCTTTCCTCTGGTTGCTTTCTCACTGACTCTGAAGGTAAAATAATGGCCTTTGTTTTCCATCTTGTCTAGATTCTTTGACTCAAAATGAAGGTGAGCTGGATTCTGGAGCAAAGGATGCCTTCTATAACTTTCAAGTCGCCCCTCTTGTCCTCCCAGCTTCCTTTATTCCTCAATTGTTTCTAGGTTCCCTTTGTGGTTTTTTGACTATACAATGATGAATTTGTTTACCACTGGAAGGAGTTCATTGGGTAAAATTTACCCAGGGCTCACTTAAAACTGATGCTTCATGCATGCGTGAATGACCTCCAGGGTTACTCACTCCTTTAGCTTTTGCGGAGGAATCTGTCAATCAGAGCAGTAGCTGCTGACAGCAACTTTCTGAGACTCTTTTCTCTTAACTATAACACACTAAACACTTTGAAAACAGATAAGCAAAAGTTTTCCTCATAGTCTGTTGTACATGTTTCCTTGAGGCACATTTCAAGATGATGAAATTCATGTCGTACAAAGTGATTTTCGGTAAAGTACATCCGACTTCATTCATTTTGTCCACATGTGTATGATTTCCCATAAATTCACGGCATATAGGGCCAGAGTGATAGTAAGTTTCCACTTTAAAGATTGACGATTCCTGTTATGATTCGCAGCTCAATTTCTGTTTTCCTCGTGAAAAATGTGATGTTTCTGTTTGCATCTCTTCTCCTCTTTTGTTTTGCTCATCTTTTCCTTTAACATGAGCCTAGCAGTTTGCAACCAGAATAATCATTAGTGGTGGCTTTTTTTCTAGGGCTGTACCATTGCTTGTGCTGCAATACCCAATCAGCTATATGGAAATGGGCTTTTTGATGACGAATTACTGTTGCAAAAAGAACTCAGTGACACTGTTAAATATAAACAGCTGCTGTGGCACCCATGGAAACCATTTGATTTCATTGCTTCTAAAACCTATTCTCTGTACGTCTCTTCCCTTTTATTTCTGTGCAGATTTACATGACAACAGAGTTTCTGGTCCTTGGGAGCAGGTCTGCTCCTGCCACTATTCTCTGCTTTGAGTTCTTACCCTCTCTTTGCTGAGGAGATGAGTGACAATGAAGTGAGGAGTAAATGGCTGCTGGAGCAGATGAACTCTGAGAAACAAAGATCCCCTTTTCATGCAAATGTCCATAGTAACTTAACATGAAGGAAGAAAAGAAACCAGGGCGTAAGATATCAAGAGAACTGGACGGTATTTGGGGTCGTTTCATGAAGCCTTGACATCTCTTTAAAGACTGCCGTCTATCAAAGCATCTCTACCCCGTTCATATAAAATGAAATGTGTTTCCATTTTGAAGGGAAACATGGAGGAACATACAATCAACCTCAATCACAGGGCCTGGGGGGTGCACTCACACCGTCAGTCCCCTCAATGCCTCCTTTAACTTTGTTACTCATTTCTAGCCAATGTATCTGTGTGTGCTTTCTCATTGCCCAAGGTGTCCACTCTGCCTGGGGCCTCCTCCTCTTCTCTTCTTACTTAAACTTCCTTCGCTTTATGAAGCCTAGCTCAAGCCTTGTTCCAACCTCAAGCCTCCTTAGAGTCCTTCCCTCCAGATTCTTCATTCTCTTTTCAGAATTCCCATTGCATTTTGAGATAGTGTTCAGGATGTCTCTCACTTAATTACCAGTTCCTTCACTTGAGCTGGGTTTCCTTTCATCAAAATTTTTTGAGGAATGTGACCATGTATTATAGCACTGCTGTTTATCCATAGCTTCTGATATAATAGCATACATACAACATGTTTTTTTAGATGAACTAGATGCAATTTAAGAATCATAAAACTAAGAAGGGTAAATTTATTTTAGATATACATCAATCCATGATAGTTTTTCTTCCAACCTTAAAACTCTTACGACACTTTGCCTTAAAGGTAAAGCTTGGCCAACTTTTGATTGATTGACTGTTTATTAATGCCATCAGTCATAGAACAGTCAGCTAATGAATTTCAGATACAACAATATTAAATACAGAAACTCAATACCTACTCACATTTTTTGGGAACCTGCTGCTTGCCAGGTACTGTACTAAGTGCACTAGGTATATATTACTGATTGTCAGTTATTATATTATTAACTTAGTTCTTACTATGGGTGAATACTCGTCTAAGCATTTTAAGTGTATGCACTCTCATTTAATCCCACAACAACCCTATAAAGTATGTATTATTACATCATCATCACCATTTTATTGATAAGGAAAGAAAAGAGTGTTAAGTAACTTGCCCACGGTTATAGACGCCAACAAGTGGTAGAGCCAGAATTTGGACCTCGGTAGTCTGGCGGGAAACTTGCTGTCTCTTTTCCAGGGTCCTAGCCTGCCTCTTTTGCTGCTTTTGGGTGTTCCCTTGCACTCTTACTCATTCTCCCGTATGGTGTCCCTTACTACCCAGACTCAGCCCAGAGATTCTGAGAACGTTTCTGACAAGCCTTTTATCTGTGATCTCACTACTCACCATGCAAAACTCAGGGATGAATGCAAGTTGGATAGAGAGGTTTACTCTCAGTAAATATAGTAGGATATGGTAGTCAAAGTTAGAACCCAAGATTGCTGGAAACTTTTTAAACTTTAAATACCCATATAATTTTATCTTCATCCATTTCACAATTTAATCTTAACAAATAAGTAATAGACAGAAACTGTAATTAAAAGGAATTCTAATCCATTACCTGACCTATTGGCCCTAGTTTATGTTTTCATTAGAACCACATTTGCACTGTTCTGGGATTAAAGTGCATTTGAAGTAGGTTTCTCTTTAAATAGCTCAAAGAACAAATAGTTTTTTTTTTTTTTTTTAATGTGTATGTAGAAAGGGAATCATTTAGACTATAGATGTATTTTCTAAAGTCATATGTAGGAGAAATCAAGGTGACAAATTCCTACTGTCATTCAGAAGGATGGTAAAAATTAGACGTAAGAGCAAAATTTGACTCTACGTCCACAATGCAAAAAAATGATTCCAAGGGTAGTCCTTATGGAGGAATTTCAGAGGTTCTGCCAGCTGTGCCCTAGACTATGGAGGCCAGTCATTCATAAATCAACCTTTCTTGGAGCAGAAATAGCAGGGGGTGAGGAACTCCATGCCAACAAGTATCATCAGTCTCACCAAGTGAGATATCTTTTTTTTCCAAATTAAAACACAACAAAAAGCAACCAGCACAAGTTCAGACATGTGTTTATTCATTTGTCATACATCTATTGGGGACCTGCTTTCTGCCAGGTGCTGTACTAACCACTGGGGATGGAAAAAGAATAAATATCAATCTCTGCCCTTTTAGACCTAGTAATCTGCGGGTAGAATCAGGGGAAAAGTGAAAGCTAGTATTACTATACAACATAAAAAATGGTATGTGTCGGTTGCTTGGGGATTATAGAGCAGGAGTGGAGAAAAGTTTTATATAGCCGGTAAACTGCGCTAGGAACATGAGAATATAGGACCTCTCTGGATAGAAGGGTGGGGAGGAACACTCCGCCGGCAGCGGGAAGGGCATACAGAAAGGCATCAAAGTATAACAAGCCAGGGTTTTGTTGGGCGACTGCAGTTGGGGTAAGACAGGACGTGAAAATGCTGTCATTTTGTTATGGACTGTGTTTCTTATTAATAAAAAACTAAACCAAACATTGCTGTCCAGTCGATTCCAGATCACAGCGACCCTGTAGGACAGAGTAGAACTACCCCACAGGGTTTCCAATGCTGTAAATCTTTCTCCTGCAGAGTGGCTGGTGGGTTCGAGCTGCTTCCTTTTTGGTGAGCAGTGGTGGACTTAACTTCTGCACCATCAAGTCTCTTTCTTATTAATAGAACCCCGTATGTACGTTCCTGGGAGTCCCCAGGCAGTGCAAATGGTTAACATGCTTGAAAGGCTGGAAGCTTGAGTCCATCTAGAGGTACCCCAGAAGAAAGGCCTGGCAATCTACTTCTGAAAAAATCAACCACTGAAAACACTATGAGCACAGTTCTACTCTGACACACACGGGGTCGCCATGCGTTGGAGTTGACTTGACAACAGCTGGTGTATATGTTTCTTAATCTTTAAAACTTCCCTCTTAGAAAGTGTCTTTAGAGTTCAGCATTAACTTTGACCTGCTATAAATGACAGGTTAGCTTGGTGAAAGATTGTTCTGGGGATTTCCAGGGCATATGCCAAGTGCAGAAGTGCCTGTGAGTCTATTTTGTGGACTATATAAGATGAAGAAGAACTATGTGGGTCACTCAATCATAGCTTTAGCCTTTTGTGGGGGATGACAGGCTGTTCTCCCATGATTCTCCTCCAAATAGCTATCTTGATAAGTACTTGGAAAATATAATTTATCTAGTTCTCTAATATCTATCTATGTGCAAAAAAGGCCTCCCCTGACCTTTGCATATTCCATATATACACTTTGCCTATGCATGGTAGGAAAACATACAAAAGAGCTTTTTCTTTTTATTCATTTTTCTACTTTATTGCGTGACGTGGTTGCCTGAAATTATTTTAATGATCTGAATTACTCATGAGTCAAGACAACATCTGACTTTCAGAAACCACAATCATCATGGTTCTGTAATGATGGCATTTGTAGGAATTGTGTGTGTATGTGTGTGTAAAGGGAGAGAAAAAGAGAATTGGCTTTCTGTTCAGAAGTACAAAATAACCGAAACAAAAAAAAATTCTGAAATTTTAATCTGCCTTTTTTTTTTCCTCGTGAAAGCTGCTGTATTCCCTCAAACACCAACCTCTACAGAATGCTCAATAGGATGCCCCGAGCCCTGCTGTCAGAGCAGTAACCGCAGACACATTGTCTGTAGTGCTAAGAGGCAAATAATATGTTCCTAGTCACTGGTTTAATCTTTCCATTGGCCTCTGAATATGGATAGTTGTTTTAAACTAGTAATTAGCTGTACCCTCTGGGAATTTCTTTCCATAATTCATGCTAGAAGGATCAGTAATATAGTAAATTTGAAGAATTCTTTGCTCCTGTGGACAGTTTATGGTGATATTCATATCACAATGGGATAGGTCATTCTGAACCACGTGGGAGTTTCCTCCTCAAGTAATGAACACGTCTGAGTGCTGAGTTAGATTACAACGTGGATAATCTGACTTGCTCATTGTGGAGTGAAATAGATTCCATTGTTTGATCTTTTGCGTTTACGTGAAGCTGCCAATTCTTGTCTTCTTTACCCATAATGAATTATAAGTAGAAAAGATTTGCCACCCAGTCTCCATCTCGTCCACACTGGAGATTATCCCGATCATGTGTGACAGGGTATAGATCTCTTCACTGATCTCCTAACTGATGTGTCACTTTATCAATGTTCTCTGTAAAACATACTGATTACTGCCTCAAGCACAGACAAGTTTCCAACAAGTCGACTCTCCTATGATATTTTTGTACACTTTTGCTCCTATAAATTTTTAAGTTATGTGCTTGTAAAGAGTCAATTGTTTTTATTTATAGTTCGTTTCCCCAGGAAGAGTATTCTAAGATGGAGATTAGCATACAAGAAATTTATTAAGACGTGCTCCTGGATCAACACTTATAGAGGGTAAGGGAAGGAAGCAGGCTGGGCAGATGGAGCAGCTGGGCTGTGATGCAGCCCACCTTCACAGGGAATTCTGAATCTGGGATGACCCGGTAGAGGTGTCCCAAATTGGGGGCCAAAGAGCTAGATTTTATTCCCCATTTTGACCAGTCACTGGATGTGGGTTGATCCAGGAAGTAGCTTTCTCTTCAACTCAGGGCTTAATGCTGCAGCAGTCCCAGCAGAGGGAAGTAAATCTGTTCATCCTGAAGGAGGATCTGAGTGGCATATCTCAGATTTCACTAATCCTGTTCTTAGAGGTTGTATTTATTGTCATGACTTAATTTAACATTTAAATCTATGCAAGATACTTTCAGAAAGAGATCTCTGTTTCTAAGAAAAATAAATTGATTTGGTTTAAAAAATTCAAAAATTAAGATGTTTAAAAAATCAAATTAGATGCAAACTATATAAAAACTGTTGTGTTTGAAGGTCACACATTCACCTTATAAAGTTGCCATTTTTATAGGTCACAAGTGAAGAAGCAATATAAATGATTGGAAAAATCATAGATATAAAAGGAGTGTGCATGCAAGTTGATTTGTCAGAGGCTTTAAATCTTCGCTTAATAGAAACTGGAAATTATAGACTCAGTGTTAAAGATACGGTTTATTTAAGAAAGACAATGTGGTATTCCAATTAGTGACCCAGACTCAGAGGAAATCATTTGACCCTACAACAAACAACTGATGAAGGAGTGTACATATATACATTCCAAGTTAAAATTAAACGTTAACAACGTGTCTTATTTTTATTGGTCACCACATTATCTATCTATATATCTGTCTATTTATTCATTCATTCATTCTTATTAACCAACCAATTAGTATTTATAATCCTATTGACAAAAAGACAGTTGCTGGGTAGTGCAAACAATTAACTTGTTCCCTGCTAACTGAAAAGTTGGAGGTTCAAGTTCATCCAGAGGTGCCGCAGAAGAAAGATCTGGTGATCTATTTCCAAAAAATCAGCGATTGAAAATCCTATGGAGTGTAGTTCTGCTCTGACACACATGGGGTCTCCATGAGACAGAGTCAACTCCATGGCAATTGTTTTTTTTGGTTGATAAAAAGAAGGTTCTACACTGCAAAGACTCTGATCTCCAGCCCTCTGGTGGGGTTTCTATTCTTTTTTCTACCTTAAAAATGAGACATATTTTGCCTGGAGTGACAATAGGCACCTTTATACAACAGAATTACAAGTCTGAGGGCCAGTCTGAGAACTGGGGAGGCATCCTAGTTTCTGAGCCACACTCGACTCTGGAAACATCAGCCATTTGGCTAAATCCTGGTGACTTTCAAATCCTTTGCTGGTGCCTGCTACTGGCATCTGGCATCTGTACTCTTTTCTGTTCCTTTCAAGCTGCTGGTTGACGTGCTATTTCTAAATAATTAGGACATTCTAGAGGGCTGCTTCCAGGTTCTATGGAACCTAAAGCCAATACAGTTTAAGGAACCCTCTCTAAGAAAAAGAATACCAAATTAAAAATACAAAATTAGGTATAAAAGTTATTATGTGTTTAGAATAAAAAAAGACATCGCATTAAATCACTAACTTAATAAACCTACAAATAGAATACAATTCAGAAATGTAACATTTTCATTAATATAACTACCTGACAGACCTCTATAATACTGTTATCTGACATTTTTTGTCTGTTTACACTCTATTCATTTCAAATGGCAACAATTTTTTAATTATTTTCAGAGAAAAAAATAGAAGTTTAATTCAATCTTTCCTTTAGTATAATTGATTACTTTTTAAAATAATTGATTGTTTAGATAATTCTATTTCAGCTTTGCAACTCATTGGTAATGTTTGGTCAATTTTTAAGATTGCTGTCAAATTGGGAGAATCTCTATCAAGTTTCACACACCATATTTTTCAGAGTATAACTGCTTTTTGTGCAGTGTCTAATCTTAAATCCTCTTTGATTTAATGACCCTTAGTAACCAGTTTATAACGGATGACAACATGACAGAGGTGAATTATTACTTATATTATCTGAAAGTCAGCTGCTTATATAAAATCAGCAAAAAAAAAAAAATCTTTTTCCTGTGTGTTCATTTGATTCATATCTCTTTATTAATTAAAATTATCATACACACTGAGTTATCTATTAATTCTATTCCAAGTTTATCTCCTCCTTTTAATGAATTACTGTTTTGTATAATTTTTTGACTATAATTCTGTACACTCTACAAAAATATTTTTTATTATGCTTTATTATCTTAATCACCCATTTTCTATTAATTTTTTATCCAAGTTTTTATTTTATCTCACTAAATTCAGAGATAAAAAAATAAGATGCATTTCATATATATGTCTAAATCAGGAGTCTTTATTTTCTCACTTGATTTATTCAAATATTTCCGAGAGTTTTCCAAATTTGTTTTTAATGTCAGAATCATTTTATTTTACTCTGGCAAAATTTCCAAAAATCTACGATCACAGGAACACATTGCTCAGCCCCTTCCTAGGGTTTTAGAAGGGGCCTATGCCAGTGAGGGGCCCTGAACATCATTTGCTTCAAGGTAAATCTAGTAAAATTGCTTCTGGACTCCTAAATTTTCCTTTATTTCCCTGTAAGAAATCAACAGTGAATATGGTGTAAACGGTTCTTCAATTTACCGCCTCCAGGCCCACACCTTCCACAAAACACTCTGGGCATACAATGGTTTTAGTGGCTCTCTCTCCAGGTCTGAATCCTGTTTATTCTTTGGGCCTAACCAAAATTTCAGATCCTTCATCTAGGATTAGGTCTTCTTCAGTGTTCATCTTGAGCATACCCATGGACACACCATGGACTTGATCTTTTAAACCTGCTCCTTTTTGCAGATATCATTGCAGATTTGGGCTTTACCCCACATTTCTTGAGCAATGGTCCATCCATTCCTTTCCTTTCCACCTTCACGATAAACCAGTTGCTGTAGAGTCGATTTCGATTTGAGGCAACTCAGTGTAGTATGTGCAAGAGCCTGGACTACCTTCATCTAAGGGAAAGGAGGTTAAACAAATGTAACTTATTAATTCTTGGTACTATGGCCCTTAGCTAGTGAAGGCTTAGCTTACCACACGACTTTGTGTATTTCGATTTGAGCTGTTGGTCAAGTTAGGGGTTAACATTAAAGCAGGTTTGCCTCCTTCGCTTGGCCTTGCTTCGAGTTTCTTCCCTTTTCCCCTCTTTCATCCTGCTGGGGTTTCAGCATACCACTCAGCTGAAGACATGCATGCAATTGTAATAAGAAGTTTGAAAAACTAAGAACACTCCAGTAGATTCTGGAAGAAAAGTATGTGATGAAAGCATATGTGTATTGAAATGAAAAGAAGTTATAAGAAAATCAAATTATATCTCTTGGGAAATTATTAAAACTGGAGAAAAATATCCCTGTATTCCCTAAGTCAAATGAAACTGTATGACATATTTACCTGTTAACAGGTTAATGAGAATAAAAGATTTCTTCTACCTAAAATTGGCTGATCATCATACATCTGGTTTGAGATTATTTAGTGTGAGTGAATAAAGGAAGTTTCTCAGAACACTGTCAGGAACACTTCCAGTAAGAATTCTAGACACTGTAATATGTTAAATGGATGCTTTGTTTATTTTAATTATTGGATGGCATGTCTTCACATTGTGTAGAAATTTCTGTTTTACATTTCTTTGGGTTTTGATCTTCTCTGCTGGTCTTCTTTCCCAATATGGCAGACCTCAGGTTATTCACAATCTGATATTACCTGAATAGCTTTTAGTACTGTTAGACAATTGAATTATTTGACACTGATGGTAGAAACAATATTCCTGCAAGATAAATTGCATGTTGTAATTTTAACCAGCCAGAGAGGGGCCAGAACAGGGTAAGTTCTTGTATGTTGTGTTTCACTCATTTTGCCCAGTGTTCTCACCATTCTCCAGTACATGCTCATTGGTGTGTTCAAAACTTTGAGACAATTGTCTGAAATTCCACCATAAAAACATGGAAAATATGGGACCCTAAAAGGAGGGAGAAGAAAAATAGCATCAGTATGAATATAAAACTTTTACATATAAAATTATAACCTGAAATTGTAATGTGATAGTCTTTTTTCTCCTACTAAAACATGAAAAAAATTTTTGTTTAGTTTTTAAAAATATTACTTTTCAAAGACAGGATTGTTAATTAACTTTGCAAAATAGGTTTTTAATTTCAGTTCTCTGCCATTTAAGCAATTGCATTACACCTTCAAAGAGCTTTTATTAAAGATTCTTCCTTGTTCTTAAAAAAGGTTACGAGTGTATGATTTTAAAAAATTGGAATCTTGGATTAGTCCTTGGATTTGTAAGATAAAATTGCTGTTCCCCCCCACCCCATCCTTTGCCATATTTTAAAAGCACTAACACCAAATACCAAGTATATGTGTTTATGGTGCGTAGGTCTTTTCGATGAGCCCATAAAAACTGAGCACCCTCCCTCCCCCCTGCTCCCAGTTTCCTTGTGAATTGATGACTTATTACCACAGTTGAATAGTTCTATTCATTCGTATAGGATTTTTTTTCAAGGTGTACTTGATCATGATTAATGAGCCTCACAACATTATACAGTTTCCAAAATTTTAAATGTGTAACTTATCCCTACCAAGTGTTAATTATGTAAAAAAACAATGAACTTCCATTTTTAATATTTTCTGCAATAATGTTCTAGAAAATATTTTATTAGATGCAGATAAAATTAAAGAGAATACAAGTTCTCTTAAAACTATGACAGATTAAAAATAAATATACAGAAATAACTCATATATATGATATTTGTGTACAGAAAATTACTTATATGCAACTACCCATTAAAGGAAACCATACTCAAGAATAAATTTTCAAAGTGGTTTTAGCCAATTTTTCAGATTAATGTCTTCCAAATAATAAAAATTTTTGGCATATGACTTTATTTTTTCTGATCACAAATGACAGTGCTTCTCAGTGCCACATTTTTTTCCCTTGTATTATCCTAAAACAAATACTGTTTGGACAGGTGTAATAACCAAGAAGAGATTGAAAAATCTCAAGCAAATTTAAATATTTAAAATAAAGTTTATTTTTGTATTTCTTTCATTATATTAGTATAGATATTTCTTCATGAGAATATTTTGTTTTGGAAATGGGATAAACAGTGTTATATTCTAAAAAAATTTTCCTCTGATGCTACTTTATAAGACATTTAGCTGTCTTTGACGTGTTGTCCAGATATATGATACTGTGTCACAACTGAATAGTTTCCATTATACTATATAATTGTCTTAAAATTGGTAATTGATAGTAATGATCACATTAAACCACATTCTAATGCTGTCATTGTTTGGATGATCAGTTGTAGTCTACCTGTTGTCCAGTTGAGAAATGTTCTTTATAAAAATGACAAATGTATGAAGATAGAGTTATACCCAGGAATTTTTGGAAACTTTATTCAATTTGAATTGTGATTCATCTAGAAAGAAACATTTTTCAGGATTTCCAGGCTTGGTCCTTGATAATTCTACTGCCTAATGACAGAAGGCAGTTTATGTGCTATATTTGGATTAGGAAACATGAAGTTATTAAAATTAGAAGAAGAAAGAATAGCAACAGACTTGAAAGAAGATGAAACATGAAGAAAGCATTTTATAAAAATCCCTAGTGGGGTTAAATAAACTCTGGCAGTACTTATTAATAAAACTAACATCTGAGAGGTTGAAATTCAAATGAACATTAATCAGTACATATCTTTTGAATACCTATGTTGAGTTATAGAACTAGATTTTGTAGAAAAAACAAAAGTGGTATATGTTATTACATCTACCTTCTAGGAATTTAATATACAATTAGTGAGACAAAAGTAATCCATATTAAACAGTGTAACCCACCTTTTATGAGATATATAGAAATAACACATTTTATTTGTCAACTATTTTCACATAAACCCAATCTTTCAAAACATCAGATCATATATATGCAAAAAACAATGCTACTTAAAGATATGCATCATGAAGCAACGGAAAGAATCTGAAATTTGGAACCAAAGGTCTTGCTATGTTAGACCCCTGTTGTGTCCAAATTTACATCCTTTCAACCCACATTTCTTTCTCCAGCCATTGTTTCAGCAACCAGCTGGTGCAGGTGTAACCTGACAGAACCTCACCTTGGCAGCATAGAGTATCTGTCACTGTTATGGACTGAATTATGTCCCCCAAAAATGTGTGTCACCTTGGCTAGTCCATGATTCCCAGTATTGTGGGACTGTCTACCGTTTTGTCATCTGATGTAATTTTCCCAGGTGTTGTAAATCTTACCCCTATGATGTTAATGGGATTAGCGGGCAGTTATGTTAATGATGTAGGACTCAATCTACAAGATTAGGTTTTGTTTAAAGCCAATCTCTTTTGAGATATAAAAGAGAGAAGAGAGCAGAGAGACATGGGGACCTCATACCATCAAGAAAGAAGCAGTGGGATCATCAGAGTGTATCCTTTGGATCCCTGTGCTAAGAAGCTCCTTGACCAGGGGAAGATTGATGACAGGGACTTTCCTTCAGAGATGACAGAGAAAGTCTTCCCCTGGAGCTGGCACCCTGAGTTTATACTTCTAGCTTCCTAGACTGTGAGAGAATAAATTTCTCTTTGTTAAAGCCATCCACTTGTGGTATTTCTGTTATAGCAGCACTAGATAAGACAGTCACCAGGAGGCTTTTTCGCTGTTTCCATGTGGGAGATTTATGGGAACCCACTCAGATATTCTGGTGTATATGCAGCCCTGGGAGAGTGAGAAGTTAAAACTGAGTGAGGAATCTTTGACCAATTGAGGACACAAGCAAGTGGATAAGTATTTCCTTTTCTGTCCCTTGAATTGACTTTCTGAGATGTATTCTCCACAGCTCTTCAGAGGGCATCCAGTGGGACCAAGCCTTAGTTGTTATCAGTGTGACCAACTTAATAACACATCGTTGGATTGGCTTTCCTTTCTTTCCTCTTTTACTCTTTCCAGTCCCCTATTCCTGTTCCTTAGTATCAATACCTAAAATAAACTACTTGCACACAAACCTTTTTTCTTAGGCTCTGTTTTTGTTTTTTTGCGGGGGAGGGACACGTAGATTAAGACATTGTTTTTGATATTTACTGAATATATGAAAATAAAAAAACAAACAAAAACAAGAAACTTCAAATCAAGGGGCAGCCTAGATTGCTTGAGTTTAGGTTCAGTCTTGTCAGTGACCTTAGGTAAGTTACTTTAACTCTTTGTGCTTTTTAAAATTGGGTTAAAACTAGTACCTACAGTATATGGGTTGTTGTGAGGATTAAATAAAATCTAGAGCCCTTAGCAGTACTTGACTCATGGTAAGTGAGATGCAATTATTTCATTCATGCAAAACACTTAAAATAATGCCGGGAACATTAGTGGCTTAAAATAATACACATTTATCATTTTACAGTTCTGAGGTTAAGATGTCAGCAGGGGGCTATAGACAGAAGCACCACGCCATCCCTCCACAGCAAAGACCCGAAACATTATGTAAAACAGAGACAAATGTCAATCCTGGAACCGTAAGCCTCAAATGAAGGGATAAAGAACTCAGTCAAGCAGTGAATGGAATAAGAAAACGACAGAGAACAGAGAGCAAGGAGAGCTATGGAATGGAGGTCCCCTATCAACTAATGCAGCACAGATTTGCCATCTTGGACCCCTCAGCTACCAGGAGTGGCAGACAGGGGGTGTGGGAAGACAGCTTCATGGAGCTCCCAGCAGGAGACAGAGCACCCAGTAACTAGCGATACATACTTTCCCACCACCCCACTTTTCTTCCCATTGCTTGGCCTCTGCTGCTTCCTGGTGGACAGCAGCTGCTTGGCCCGGGAGATGCCAGCTCCTCACCGCTTGGATTTACCCCACTCACACTGGCCAGCTCCTTCAGTGTCTTTTTTTTTTTTTTTTTTGCTGTTATTCTTTTCTTTTGGCTTCTCTCTCTTTCACCTCCTTCCTTTTCTTTATCTTTAACACCTGGCTCCATATGCCATCTCTGCTCCTTCTTGACAGGCTGTGCAGCACCAATCAACTGGGGAGCCACTTCCCCAGTCCGTGCTGCCATGCTGGTGGGTTCCCTGGGGGCATGTTTTTTTCTTTTTCTTTGTTTCTCAGTTTCTTGTCTTTCTCTACCTTCCTTCTTCTCCTTTCTCCCAAATTCCTGGCACTGTGTGCCATCTCCACTCCTTCTAGACAGGCTGTGCAGCACCACTTAGCTGGGGAGCCACTTCCTTGGTCCACACCACCAAGCCAGTGGGCTCTCTTGGGGCATTTTTTCTTTTTGTGATTTCCTGTCTTTATCTCCTTTTCTTTCCTTTCTCCCAGACACCTGGCACTGTGTGCCATCTCTGCTCCTTCTTGACTGGCTGTACAGCACCACTTGGCTAAGGATTCCTTTCCCCAGTCCACTCCACCATGCCAGTGGGCTCCCTCAGGGCATGTTTTTTTCTTTTTCTTTGTTTTCTCCTTCTTTTCTCTGTTTCTTGTCTCTCTCTGCCTTCCTTCCTTATCCTTCTCCTGAACACCTGGCACCAAGTGCCATCTCTGCTCCTTCTTGATGGGCTATAAAGCGTTGTTCACCTGGGGACCAACTTCCAGTGGGCTCTCTTGGGGCATTTTTTTTCTTTTTTCTCAGTTTCTTGTCTCTCTCTCCCTTCCTTCCTTTCCTCTCTCCTGACCACACGGCCACGTGTACCTTTCTCTCTCTCTTTTTTAAAAAATCTAGTTTCTTATCTCTCTTTCCCATCCTTCCTTTTCTTTTTCCTGCCCACCTAGCTGCATGTGTCATATCTGTCCCTTCTTGACAGGCTGTGCCACACTGCCTGGCTAGAAAGCCACTATCACACAACTTCCCTGGGTCTGAGCCACTCCAACAGCAGGCTAACTTAGCACTTTTTTTTTTTTTGGCCTCTGTTTCTCTCTCCTCTTTCTCCTTTTCCATACCCACTTAACTCCACATATCACATCCTCCTCCCTCCCTCCTGCATATCTGCAATGTATGCTGAGCATCGCACCCCTGAGCAGCACAGGCACAGTCTACCAGAACCTACCCTGCATTACGCCCTGGTCTTGCAGTGTCGGCCCCCGTACATGCCATAAAAGACCCATCCCAGTCCCTCCCCCTCTCCTGGACCTGCCCTGCTGCACCATAGCTGAGCTACTGGCCCTGCCCACTGGACAAGGTGGTGAGAACTACTGTGCTCAAAGATGAGCAAACAACAAAGAACATCCAGCCCTCTTGCTCAGACATAAATAACCAAGTTAAAAAAAAAAAAAAAAAAAACAAGCAGGACAAAACAAACAAATCTACAATCAATAAATGAAGGAAATAATTACTGAGGGTCTAGAAAACAGCACACATATATCACAACATATATAAAAAAAAAAAAAAGGACAGGATAGTTCCAGTAAGAGTTCAAAATAAAACACCAGATAAACTTTAAAAAAAAAAAAATTAGTGTATTTTAGGTGAAAGATTACAGCGCAAATCAGTTTCTCATTAAAAAAATTTTTACACAAATTGTTTTGTGACATTGGTTGCAATCCCCACAATGTCAGCACTCTCCCACTTTTCTTTTACATCCCAGACTCCTCGTGTCCATTCATCCAGATTTCCTGTTGCTTCCTACCTTCTGGTCTCTGCTTTTGGGCAGGTGTTGTCCCTTTGGTCTTGTATACTTGATTGAACTAAGAAGCATGTATCTCACATATGTTATTATTTGTTTTACAGGCCTCTCTAA
This sequence comes from Trichechus manatus latirostris, assembly GCF_000243295.1. Classification (NCBI taxonomy): domain Eukaryota; kingdom Metazoa; phylum Chordata; class Mammalia; order Sirenia; family Trichechidae; genus Trichechus; species Trichechus manatus. The sequence goes on from NW_004444175.1 coordinate 2,682,450, forward strand.
TTTTTGGCTGAAAGGTGGAGTGGCTTCAGTTCTGAGTTAGCTTGCTGTCTGGGAGCCATAATCTCGGGGATTCCTCCAAGTCTCTGTCAGACCAGTAAGTCTGATCTTTTTTGTGAATTTGAATTTCGTTCTACATTTTTCTCCTGCTCTGTCCGGGATCCTGTATTATGATCCCTGTCAGAGCGGTTAGTGGTGGTAGCTGGGCACTATCTAGTTGTTCTGGGCTCAGGCTGGTGGAGGCTGTGATTCATGTGGTCCATTAGTCCTTTGGACTGATATTTTCATTGTGTCTTTGGTTTTCTTCATTCTCCTTTGCTCCGAACTTGATGGGACAAAATAGATGTATTTTAGATGTCCACTAGCAAGCTTTTAAGACCCCAGACACTACTCATCAAAGTAGGATGTAGAACATTTTCTTTATGAACTACGTTATGCCAATTGACCTAGACGTCCTCAGAGATCATGGTCCCCACCCCTCGGCCCCCGCTTACGAAACCTCTCACAGCGTTTGGTTGTGTCTAAGAAGCTTCTATGGCTTTGCCTTGGTCAAGTTGTGCTGACTTCCTCTATATTGTGTGTTGTCTTTCCCTTTCCCAAAGTTAACTATTATCTAGTTGGAGCACTGGTGGCACAGTGGTTAACAGCTTGGCTGCTAACCAAAAGTTGGCAGTTCAAATCCACCAGCCAGTCCTTGGAAACCCTATGGGGCAGTTCCACTCTGTCCTATTGGGTTGCTATGAGTTGGAATAGACTTGATGGCAAGAGGTTTGGTTTTTGGTTTTATTATCTAGTTAGTGATTTCCCCTCCCCACTCCTCCCTTCTCTCGTATCCATCAAAGATTATTTTTTTCTATGTACAAACGTTTTTCTTGGATTTTTATAATAGTGGTCTCATACAATATTTTTCCTTTTGTGACTGACTTATTTCACTCAGCATAATGCCCTCCAGATTCATCCATGCTGTGAAATGTTTCAAGGATTCATCATTGTTCTTTATCATTGCATAGTATGTAACATATTTTGTGTATGTAACATAATTTGTTCATCCATTCAACTGTTGATGGGCGTTTAGGTTGTTTCCATCTTTTTGTTATTGTGAATAATGCTGCAATGAACATGAGTGTCCATCTGTCTATTTGTGTGATGACTCTTTTTTCTCTAGGATATAGTTCTAGGAGTGAGATTGCTGGCTCATATGGTATTTCTATTTCTAGTTTTTAAGGAAGAACCATATCGTTTTCCATAGTGGTTGAACCATTTTACGTTCCCACCAGCAGTGCATAAGAGTTCCAATCTACTCACAATCTCTCCAACATTTGTTATTTTCTAGGTTTATTAAATTTTGAAATGTGCCAGTAATTTTGAGGTGAGATTGTATCTCATTGTAATTTTGTTTTGCATTTCTCTAATTGCTAACGATTGAGGGTATTTCCTCATGTGCCTGTTGGCTGCCTGAATGTTTTCTTTGGTGAAGTGTCTGTTTATATCCTTTGCCCATTTTTTAATTGGATTATTTGTCTTTTTGTTATTGAGGTGTTGAAGTATTCTATAGATTTTAGAGGTTAGAGCTTTGTTGGATATGTCATAACATCAATTTTTTTCCTAGTCTATAGGTTGTCTTTTTACTCTTTTGCCGAAGTCTTTTGATGAGCATACATATTTAATTTTTAAGAGATCTCAGTTTGCCTTCTAGTGTTTGTGAATTGTTAGTTATAGCTTTTATAGAATTTATGCCATTTATTAGGGTCCCTAGCATTTTCTCTAATTTTTCTTCCATGATCTTTATCGTTTTAGGTTTTATATTTATGTTTTTGATCCATTTTGAGTTAGTTTTTGTGCATGGTGTGAGATATGGGTCCTGTTTCATTTCTTTTTCTTTTCACAGATTGACATCCAGTTTTGCCAGTACCATTTGTTAAAAAGACTGTCTTTTCCCCATTTAATGTACTTTGATCCTTTGTCAAAGATCAGCTGACCATAGGTAGATGGATTTACATCTGGGTTCTTGATTCTGTTCCATTGGTCTATGTGTCTGTCGTTGTATCAGTACCAAGTTGTTTTGACTACCATGGCTGTATAGGAGGTTCTGAGATCAGGTAGTGTGAGGCCTCCACTTTGTTCTTCTTCAATAAGTCTTTACTTAACTGGTGCATCTTGCCTTTCCATATAAAGTTAATGAGTAGTTTTCTATCTTGTAAAAGAATGCTGTTCGTATTTGGATTGGGATTGCATTATATCTGTAGATTGCTTTGAGAAGAATTGATATTTTTACAACGTTGAGTCTACCTATCCATGAGCATGGTATGTTTTTCCATTTATGTAGGTCTCGTTTGGTTTCTTGCAGTAGTGTTTTGTAGTTTTCTTTGTATAGGACTTTTACATCCCTGGTTAAATTATTCCTAAGTATTTTATTTTTTTAGGGGTTATTATAAATGGTAATGTTTTCATGATGTCCTTTTCAATGTTCTCCTTATTGGTGTATAGGAAACTAACTGATTTTTTTTATGTTGACCTTGTATCCTGCTACTCTGCTGAATCTATTAGTTCCTGTAGTATTCTTGTGGAATCTTTGGGGTTCTCTATGTATAGTGTTATATCATCTGCAAATAGGGATAGTTATACTTCTTTGTTTCCAGTTGGATGCCCTTTATTTCTTTTTCTTGCCTTATTGTTCTAACTAGGATTTCCAGCACAATGTTAAATAGGAGTGGTGATAAAGGGCATCCTTGCCTTGTTTCTGTTCTCAGGGGGAATGTTTTTGGCCTCTCTCTGTTGAGAATGATGTTGACTGTTGGTCTATTATTAGATACCCTTAATTATGTTGATGAATTTCCCTTGTATTCTTATTTTATTGAGAGTTTTTATCAGGAATGGTGTTGGACTTTATTGAATGCCTTTTCTGCTTTGATTAAGATGTTTTAAGTGGTTTAGCTTTGTTTTATTATTGAGAGTTCTTCACCTGGGTTGGTATCTGGCTGATATTGTTCTATGTCCTAGACTCTGGTTGTTGTTTAATGTTGGTTCTCTAATTGAAGGATTCTTTTTAAAATTTCTTGTAAGTTTGGTTTGGTCTTTACGAATTCCCTTACTTTCTGTTTATCTGGAAATGTCTTAATTTTGCCATCGTATTTGTTAGAGAGTTTTGCAGGATATATTATTCTTAGTTGGAAGTTTTCTTCTTTCAAAGTTTTATATATGGCATACTATTGCCTTCTTGCCTGCATAGTTTCTGCCGAGTAATCAGAGTTTAGTCTTATTGTTTCCCCTTTGTAAGTGACTTCTAGTTTTTCTCAAGCTGCTTTAAGCATTCTTTGTCTTTGGTTTTGGCATGTGTGATTATGATATGTCTTGGTGACTTTCTTTGAGATCTACCCTGTATGTGGTTTATTAAGCTTCTTGGATAGTCAGATTTCCATCTTTCTTGATATTTGGGAAGTTTTCTGCTGGCAAATCTTCAAAAATCTTCTCCGTGTATTCTCTTTTCTCCTCATGTTGTGGAACTCTGATCATGCACAGATTTTTCCACTTGATTGTGTCCCACATAAGTCTTAGATTTTCTTCTTTCTTTTCTCTGAATTTCCTTCAAAGTAGCACTATAGATTTGTCTTCAATCTTGCTGATTCTGTCTTCCACTGTTTCATATTTGCTCCTAAAACCTTCTATTGAGTTGTCCATTTATGGAATTTTGTGGTTTATCTTTTGGATTTCTAGTTGCTGTTTTTGTATGATTTCTAATTGTTTATTTTGACTTTTTGTTCTTGTATTATTTTCCAGAATTCTTCTATTGCTTTCTGTGTTTTACTTGCTTTTGGTTATATTTTTGTTGGTTTTTATCTGTGTTTTACTTGCTTTTGGCTATGCCTTCATTGGTTTTGTCTGTGTTTCCCTGATCTCTTTCCTAATCTCTTGTGTAGCCCTAAATATTCTTCTTTTGAATTCCATATCAGGTAGGTTCACTTCCTTTTCTTCTACCAGAAGGTCATCTGATTCTTTATTTTAGTCACTTGTTGGAGCCATCTTGTGCTGATTTTTTATGTTTTGATATTGTCTGCTGTTGCTGAGACGTTTTGTATTATTTTCTTTATTTATTGATTGTATGTTCATTTGTTTTGTCCTGCTTCTTTGTTTTGTTTTGATATGTTGGGGGTGGGGGTCCAGGTGTGCTTTGCTGCTTGCTTGTCTGTTTTCACAATAGCTTTCACCACCTTGTTTGGGTGGCCAGAGGAGCAGCAGGCAGGGAAAGCCCTCTTTGCTGTATGCTGATTGGTGAGGGGGCTGAGGTCTAACTGAGCAGGTACCATCTGCCTTCTGATGCTTGTCCAGTAGTGTGGAAATGTGGTCAACCCCTTGCCAGATAGGTGGGGGTGTCTGACAGGGAGCAGTATGGGCTTGCTTTCCACCATTCAGCAGCTGGTCAAGTGGAAGGAGAGGAGGGACAGTGCAGGGCCACAGCAATGACGGGCCTGGCTATGGATGCTCTAGTTGTGGTAGCACGGTGAGGGCCAGCAGCAAGAGGGGGTGATGTATAAGTGGGGGGAAGAAAGAAAAAGAAAAAAATGTAACTGGCAGGTGAGGGTGGGGCAAACATGGGGGCTGGCATGAAGGGGGAGGTGGTGTACAGGGCTACGTGGGAGGGAGAAAGATAAGGAAGAAAAGGAAAAAAAGAAAAAAAATGACAGAATAGGAGCAGGTGGGTGGTGGGGAGTAGCTCTCTACACGTGGTGGTGTGGCGATGCCTGGTGAGAAAGGGTAGAGATGCCATACAGAGCTAGGTGGTAGGGAGAAAGGAGGAAAAGGGAAAAAAATGGCATGGTAGGAGCAGGTGAGTGGGGATGGGGGACCCAGGCTGGTGGTGTGCCAGTGGCTCTCTAGCCAAGGTGGCATGGCATGGCCCGGTGGAAGGGGTAGAAGAGGGGTATGGGGCTAGGTAGGAGGAAGAAAGAAAAGACGGAAAGGGAAAAATAAGAAAAAAAAAAAATGACACAGCGGAAGCCAGTGGGTGGGGTGGCGGGGACCCTGGGTGGTGGCGAGCCAGTAGCTCTCTACCTGCAGTGGTGTGGTGTGATCCACTGGAAAGGGGTTGAAGTGGCTTACAGGGCCAGGTGTGAGGGAGAAAGAGAAAAAAAAAATAGTGTGGCAGGAGCCAGTGGGTGCAGGTGGGGCAGACCCAGGGTGATGGCAGGCCAGTAGCTCTCTAGATGGGTGGTGCGGCCTGGCCTGTGAGGAAGAGGTGGGGGTGGTGTAAGTGACAGAATGGTGTGGGGTAGGAAAGCATGTTTCTCTGGTTACTGGGTACTCCGTCTCTTGTTGGGAGCTCCATGAAGTTTCCTTCTCATACTCGCTGTCTGGGGTCTTTGCTGGCTGGGCTCCAAGACGGCAATGCTATGTCACATTTGTTGGCAGGGGACCTCCACTCCATTTATTATCATTGTCTGTTCTCCTTCAGTTTCTTCTTCCATTTGGTGTTTGATCTAGTTCTTTATGAAGGGATAAAGATGCTTAGGGTTCCAGGATTGATGTTTGTATCTGTTTTACTTAGTTTTTCAAGTCTTTGCTGCAGAGGGACAGCCTGGTGCGTCTCTCTCGGGTGCCATGTTGGCTCTGCCTCCAGGGCGTGCAAGGAAGGGCACCAAGGCAAGGCTGCAGGCCAATAGGAAGCTCCTCAGAGAGGCCAGACACATGGCTGAAGGCACGTCCTCTTTTTCTGACACAGCGATCCCTGGATGCAGGGCTTCCAGGCCCAGATAAACTTTCAGTAGAAGAAAAGGCACTGGAACTACCTGATAAGGAATTCAAATCTGTAATATTCAGGGATGTGCAAGAAATGAAGGAAAAAGTGGACAAAAATTCAGAAAAAATAGACAAAATCATGGAAAAGACAGACAAAACAATCGAAGAATTCAGAAAAACAATACAGGAACAAAATGTCAAAATAAACTCACAACTAGAAATAATATAAAAATAACAATTAGAAACTGAAAATATAAACAACAAAATTTCAGAAACGGGCTGTGTCATAGAACGGTTGAGGAGCAGGGTTGAAACAATAGAAGACAGGTTGGCAAAATTGAAGACAGATCTTTGGATACCATTTTGTTTGAGGAAAAATCAGAGAAAAGGAGGAAGAAAAATAAAGAAACCCTGAGAGGGATGTGGGATACAATCAAAAGCAAAAATTTTTGAGTGATCGGAGTTCCTGAACAGGAAGAGAAAACAGAAAACAGAGAAGATCATTGAACAATTGATGACAGAAAACTTCCCTAATAGCATGAAAGATGAAACATTGACCATCCAAGAAGCTCAACAAACCCCATATTGTACAGACCCCAAAAGTAAATCACCAAGGCATATCATAATCACAATTGCTAAAACCAAGACAAAGAAAGAATCCTGAGAGCAGCTCGAGAAAAACAAAAAGTCACATACAGAGGAGAAACAATAAGACTAAGCTTGGATTACTCGGTAGAAACCATGCAGGCAAGAAGGCAATAGGATGACATATATAAAACAATGAAGGAAAAAATTGCCGGCCAAGATTAATATATCCTGCAAAACTCTTGCTCAAATACTATGGTGAAGTTAGGACATTTCCAGATAAACAGAAATTAAGGGACTATGTAAAAACCAAACCAAACCTACAAAAATTATTAAAGGGAGCCATTTGATTAGAGAACCAATAACATCAGACAACAGCTTGAATCTAGGACACAAGATCCCATCAACCAGATACAAAGAAAGTAATAAACTCTCAAGGGTAAAACAAAACTAAAAGATTTACAACAGGGAATCTAGAAGTCAATCTGTAAATAACAACAACCTCAGAACTATAAAAGAGGGAATAAATGGTGTAGGGATAGAACTTTCAAATGGAGAGGAAGTCAAAGCGATACCAAGTAATAAAAGACTGATTCAAATTTAGGAAGATAAGGGTAAATTTCGAGCTAACCACAAAGAAAGTTAACAAACCTATTTGTTGAAATAGAGAAGAAAAACATAAAGCCTCAGTAAACACAAAATCAACAAAAAAAAAAAGAAATGAAAAAATAAATCCTCAAACAAAAGGAACTCAGCACAGGAGAATTAGAGGAACAAAGAAAACATCAGCACCAAAAAAAAAGCACTACAAAATGACAGCAATAGACTCACACCTATCAATGCTGCCATAAAGAATCAGAGAGACAGAATGGATTAAAAAAAAAAGGACCCATCAATATGCTGTCTACAAGAGACTCACCTTAGAAACAAAGACATAAATTTATTAAAAATCAAAGGATGAAAATAAATATATCAAGAAAACAATCACCAAAAAAGAGCAGGAGTGGTAATACCAACCTCAGATAAAATAGACTTTAAAACAAAATCCACCATAAAAGACAAAGAAGGGCACTATACAATAATTAAAGGGAGAAACCATCATGAAGATATAACCATAATAAATATCTATGCACCCAATGACAGGGCTCCAAAATACATAAAACAAACTCTAACAGCACTGAAAGGAGAATTTGACAGTTTCACAATAATAGTAGGAGACTTCAACATATCATTCTCGGTAAAGGACAGAACATCTAAAAAGAAACTCAACAAACATACAGAAGCTCTAAAGGCCACAATCAGCCAACTTGACCTCATAAACATACATAGAACTCTCCACCCATCAGCTGCAAAGTATACATTCTTTTCCAACGCATATGGAACATTCTCCAGAATAGACCACATCTTAGCCCACAATGCAACCCTCAACAAAATCCAAAACATTGAGATAATACAAAGCATCTTCTCTGATCACAACACCATTAAAGTAGCAATTAACAACAAGAAGAGCAAGGAAAAAAATCAAATACAGGAAAACTGAATAACACCCTGCTTAAAAACCACTGGGTAATAGAAGAAATCAGAGATGGAATAAAAAAATTTCTAGAATCAAAGGAGAATGAAAACACAGTATACCAAAACCTTTAGGACACAGCAAAGGCAGTGATCAGAGGTCATTTATAGCAATAGATGCACACATAAAAAAAGAAGAAAGGGACAAATAAAAACATTAACTACACAACTGGAACAAACAGAAAGAGAACAGCAAAAGAAGATTGAGCAGAAATAAATGAAATAGAGAATAGAAAAACAATAGAAAGAATCAACAAAACCAAAAGTTGATTCTCTGAAAGGATCAAGAAAATCAACAAACCATTGGCCAAACTGACAAAGGAAAATAGGAGAGAATGAAAATAACCCAAATAAGAAATGAAATGGGGGGACATTACAACAGACCTAACTGAAATAAAAAAGATCATAACAGAGTACTATGAAAAACTACACTCCAACAAATTTGAAAACCTAGAGGAAGTGGAAAAACACACTACCTACCCAAAATAAGACAAACTGAAGTGGAAAATCTGAACAGACCCATAAAAAGAGAAGAAATTGAAAAGGTAAAAAACAAACAAACAAACAAAAAGCTCCAAACAACAAAAAAGCCCTGGCCCAGATAGCTTCACTGGAAATTTTACCAAACATTCAGAGAAGAGCTTACACCAGTACTACTCAAACTATTTCAGAGTATAGAAAAGGAAGGAATACTTTCAAATTCATTCTATGAAGCCAGCATAACCCTGATAACAAAACCAGGCAAAGATATCACACACAAAAAAGAAAATTACAGACCAATATTTCTCATGAATATAGATGCAAAAATTCCCAACAAAATTCTAGCCAACAGAATTCAGCATCATATCAAAAAAATAATACACCTATGACTAAGTGGGATTCATACCAGGTATGCAAGGATGGTTCAAGATTAGAAAATCAATCAACATAATCCACCACATAAATAAAAGAATCACATGATCATTCAACTGATGCAGAAAAGGCATTAGACAAAGTCCAATACCCATTCCTGATAAAAACTCTCAATAAAATAGATATAGAAGGGAAATTTCTCAACATAATAAAGGTCATCTATACAAAACAAACAGCCAGCATCATTCTTAATGGAGAGAGTCTGAAAGCATTCTCCTTGAGAGCAGAAACAAGACAAGGTTGCCCTTTATCATCACTCCTATTTAACATTGTGCTGGAAGTCCTAGCTACACCAATAAGGAAACAAAAATAAATACAAGACATACAAATTGGTAATGAAGAAGTAAAACTGTCCCTGTTTGCAGATGATATGATACTATACATAGAAAACTTAAAAGACTCCACAAGAAAATTACTGTAACTAATAGAAAGATTCAGCAGAGTAGCGGGATACAAGATGAGCATACAGAAATCAGTTGAATTCCTATACACCAATAAAGAGAATGAAGAAAAGGAAATCAGGAAAACAATACTATAATAGCCCCTAAAAAATAAAATACTTAGGAATAAATCTAACTAGGGATGTAAAAGACCTATACAAAGAAAACTACAAAAAACTACTGCAAGAAACCAAAAGAGAACTACATAAATGGAAAAACATACCATGCTCATGGATAGGTAGACTCAACATTGTGAAAATGTGGATTCTACCCAAAGCAATCTACAAATGCAATGCAATCCAGATACAGATACCAACAGCATTCTTTAAAGAGATAGAAAAACTAATCATTAACATTATATGGAAAGGGAAGAGCCTCCAGATAAGTAAAGCACTATTGAAGACGAGTAAAGTAGGAAGACTCACATCACCTGACCTCAGAACCTACCATACAGCTATGGTAGTCAAAACAGCCTGGTACTGTTACAATGACAGATACTTTGACCGATGGAACAGAACTGAGGACCCAGATGTAAATCCATGCAGCTACAGTCACCTGATCTTTGACAAGTGCCCAAAGTCCATCAAATGAGGAAAAAACAGTCTTTTTAACAAATAGTGCTGGCAAAACTGGATGTCTATCTGCAAAAAAAATGAAACGGAATCCATACCTCCCATCATACATAAAAATTAATTCAAAATGAATCAAAGACCTAAATGTAAAACAAAACAAAACAAAAAGATCATAGAAGAACAAATAAGATCAACACTAGAGGCCCTAATACATGGCATTTAACAGGATACAAACCATAACTAATAACACACAAACTCCAGAAAATAAGCTATATAACTGGGATCTTCTAAAAATTAAAGACTTATGCTCATCAAAAGACTTCACCACAAGAGTAAGAAGAGAACCTACAGACTGGGAAAAAAATTTCGGCTATGACAAATCTGACAAAGGTCTAATCTCTAAGATCTGCAGGAAAATTCAACACCTCTACCTCAAAAGGATAAATAATCCAGTTAAAAAGTGGGCAAAGGATATGAACAGACACTTTACCGAAGACGTTCAGGAAGCTAACAGGATATTCTTTCGATCTCTATTCATTAAAGAATTGCAAATCAAACCACAATGAGATGCCATCTCACCCCAACATTACTAGCATGATCAAAAAAAAAAAAAAAAAAAAAAACCCAGGAAATAACAAATGTTGGAGAGGCTGTGGGGAGATTAGAACTGCTGGGGGATTGCAAAGTAGTACAACTATTTTGGAAAATGATATGATGTTTCCTTAAAAAACTGGAAATAGAAATATCATATGATCCAGCAATCCCACTCCCAGGAATATATCCTAGAGAAATAAGAGTCTTCACACGAATAGAATATACACATCCATGTTCATTGCAACATTGTTCACAATAGCAAAAAGATTGCACCTACCCAAGTGCCCATCAACACATGAGTGGATAAAAAAACTATGGTGCATACACACAATGGAATACTACCCAACAATAAAGGACAATAATGAATCTGTGAAGGATCTCGCAACGTGTATGCATCTGGAGGGCATTATGCTGAGTGAAATAAGTCAATTACAAAAGGACAAAGATTGTGTGAGACCTCTACTATAAAAATTCATGAAAAGGTTTATAGACAATAAGAAACAATCTTTGTTGATTACAAGGGAGGGGAGGAGCAAGGATGGAAAAACACTAAATAGACAATGGGTATGTGGTAACTTTGGTGAAGGGTAAGACAGTACACAATACTGGGGGAGCCAGAACAACTTGTCCAAGGCAAGGTCATGGAAGCTCCATAGACACATCCAAACTCCTGAGGGGCCAAATTACTGGGCTGAGGGCTGTGGAGACCATGGTCTCAGGGAGCATCTAGCTCAATGGGTATAATATAATTTATAAAGAAAATGTCCCACATTCTACTTTGGTGAGTAGTGTCTGGGGTCTTCAAAGCTTGTGAGTGGTCATCTAAGATACTCCACTGGTCTTACCCCGTCTGGAGCAAGGGAGAATGAAGAAAACCAAAGCCACAAGGGAAAGATTAGTCCAAACGACTAATGGACCACAAGTACTACAGCCTCCACCAGACTGAGTACAGCACAACTAGATGGTGCCCAGATACCACCACCAACTTCTCTGACAGGGATCACAATAGAGGGTCCCGGACAGAGCTGGTAAAAAACGTAGAACTAAATTCTAACTCACAAAAAAAGACAAGATTTACTGATCTGACAGAGACTAGAAAAACCTTGAGAGTATGGCCCCTGGGACACCCTTATAGCTCAGTAATGAAGTCAGTCCTGAGGTTTGCCTTTCAGCCAAATATTAAACAGGTCCATAAAACAAAATAAGACTAAATGGACACACCAGCCCAGGGGCAAGGACGAGAAGGCAGGAGGGGACAGGAAAGCTGGTAATAGGGAACCCAAGGTTGAGAAGGGGAGAGAGTTGACATGTGGTGGCGTTGGCAACCACTGTCACAAAACAATATGTGCACTAATTGTTTAATGAGAAGCTAGTTCTGTAAACTTTCATCTAAAGTACAATAATAATAATAAAAATGTCAGCAGTGTTTTGCTCTTTCTGGAGCCTCCAGGGGAGGCATTCCTTGGCTCACAGCTCTGTCATTGCATCACTTGGACTAATACTTCCATTGTTGCATCTCCTTTTCTAACTCTGACTCCCCTGGTCCCCTCTTACAAGGACCCTTGTGATTATAGTAAACCCACCTGGATAATCTCTCCCCATTTCAAGATCCTTAACTTAATCACATCTGAAATATGCCTTTTACCATGCCACCCCCCCAAAAAAAAAAACTAAAACAAAAACATATTCACAGGTTCTAGGAATTAAGATGTGGACAATATCTTTGGGAGGGTGGTCATTATTCTGTCTACCCCAGTGCTAAACAAAGTTGATTGGATGACTATCTCTGAGCCCTGGTTACATCCTCTATTACAATCAGAATAATATGACTGTGGTAGGATTAAACAAGAACGGTTTAATTTGATTATATAGGTTTGTACCATTACAAAATCACTCTTTAGAACTGGACTTGCATTAATACCTCTTAATCCTTATACTGCTTCTTGAACAGCTATATCCTGCTTCACGTTAAGCCTTGAGCCCTGATCATGCTAACATATTTGCAAACATAACAAGGAGATACTGCATGGTTTAAATCAGAAAAGGTGTGTGTCAGGGTTGTACCCTTTCAAAATATTTAATCTGTATGCTGAGCAAATAATCTGAGAAGCAGGACTGTATGAAAAAGAATGGGATATCAAGATTGGAGGAAGATTCTTTAACAACCTGCGATAGGCAGATGACACAACCTTGCTTGCTGAAAGCGAAGAGGACTTGAAGCACTTACTGATGAAGATCAAAGACTACAACCTTCAGTATGGATTACACCTCAACATAAAGAAAACAAAAATCCTCATAACCAGACCAATAAGCAACATCAGGATAAACGGAGAAAAGATTGAAGCTGTTAAGGATTTCATTTTACTTGGATTCAGAATCAACCCCCCTGGAAGCAGCAATTAAGAAATCAAATGGTGTATTGCATCGGGCAAATCTGCTGCAAGAGACCTCTTTAAAGTGTTGAAAAGCAAAGATGTCATCTTGAGAACTAAGGTGCACCTGACTCAAGCCATGGTATTTTCAATTGCCTCAGATGAATGTGAAAACTGGGCAACTAATAAGGAAGACTGAAGAAGAATCAATGCATTTGAATTATGATGTTGGCAGAGAATACTGAATATACTATAGACTTCCAGAAGAAAGAGTATATCTATCTTAGAAGAAGTACAGCCAGAATGCTCCTTAGAAGTAAGGATGGGCAGACTTCATCTCACATACTTTGGACATTTCATTAGGAGGAACCAGTCCCTGGAGAAGGACGTCATGCTTGGTATAGTAGAAGGTCAGAGAAAAAAAGCAAAACCCTCAGTGAGATGGATTAAGACCGTGGCTGCAACAAATGGGCTTAAACATAGTGAAGATTGTGAGGATGGCACAGTACCAGGCACTGTTTTGTTCCGTTGTACATACGGTAGCGATGAGTCAGAGCCGACTTGATGGCACCTAACAACAATAACAAAGTTCCCTGGTACTCAATACTAACACTCACTGTACTATATTTTAATTGACTGTTTATAAGACTGTAAGCTTCTTGAGTGAAGGGACCATGTTCTGTTTATCTACGTGTGTCCTGCATGCTATGCCTAGAACAAACTAATGTTAACTAATTCTGTTTAATGACAGCACGACTGCCTGAATGTATAAGTACAGAAGAAATGCCAAGCACATAAAAGAGCCCTTTGTTGTTGCTGTTATTTGCTGTCAAGTCGATTCCGACCCATGGCAACCCTATGTGTTACAGAGTAGAACTGCTCCCTGGGGTTTTCTTGGCTGTAATCTTAATGGAAGCAGATCTCTAGGTCTTTTCTTCCTTTGCAGCACTGGGTGGGTTTGAACTGCCAACCTCTAGGTTAGCAGTCAAACACAAACTGTGCTGCCTAGGGACCTTGAAGAGTTCTTAAAGAATAGTTATTAAATCTTGAATGTTTAATCTGTAACCATTGAAAGGGTTGGAACCAACTTGATGGTAACAGGTTAGTTTTTTTTTTTTTTTTAATTGAAAGCATTGATCATGAATCTTTTTTACCTTAAAGCCACTAAACAGCAGAGTTATGGTAATCCGCATTATATTACACTGGTTTTAAATGTTTTTGTGGCAATATAATAACGACAAATATTTTGAATTAATGTGCTAGAGAAGATGCTTCAAGCAAAGTGTATATAATACAAAGCTGCCTTAACTGCACTGGGCAGAGCAATTCAATACAACCCAAGGTCAACTTCTTTCTCAGACTGGAAAGCCAATACAGAACTGATGACCTCAGACTTTTATTTCTTAAAGGTTGAAAATACAATTCCATTGAAGCTACTTATCAGGTGTCCTGCAAATGCAAGCAAATCTTATTGCTACATTCTTTATCTTTGCAGCAAAAATATGTGAACCGTATAGGCAAATTAGGTGCTGCTCCTGGCAGTTCGGAATTTTGCCTGGAATGCCTCAGGTGACCTGAGGTTTTGATTGTGCCCTGAAACGACCTGCCAGAATGCTAGGAGTTCCCAATCTTAATTTTGTAATGAAATTAGGTGTGAATGTGCTGACTGCTGTAATGGATGTAGTACTATCAGACTCATACTTGACATTAATATATTGCTTCAGTAGTGACTTTCCCCGACTCCTGGTCTGTTGGAAGGAAGCCATCACAATGCCACGATGTCAGACCAGATGCTGTCTTCCTAATTTTCAAAATGACAGTTGTTCTAGGACCCTGCAGCATTTTGTGTGGGTCACAAATTCAAAGGGCTTTAATTTTTTCTTTACATTAGTCATGTTGTTCCTCAGGAGAACTGTGTTTATTATGAAGAAGGATTTTTTTTTTTTGAACAATTTTTGAAGTTTTGTTACGTTCAGATTTACAGAAACATTGAAGTTTTAAGATATGTTACTTAGGATTTAGGATAACAAAACCGGTTTTACTGATACTGGTCTTCTCTGATGTTCAAAGTATATAAAATTTGAAGTTTACATGTGAGTAGCTACAGAGAGTCCACCAAGCAGGATAAGGCAGGAAGGGCAAGGCAGAGAAGTCTTATTCTATATCATATACAATGACTAGTAATTTGCTTGCTTTTCGTGGACACTTTAAAAGGTGGTTCCTGGGTGGGACAGTTTGCACTTGGCTACTAACCAGAGATCACATGATAGAATATTGCAAGACCAACGACTTCTTCATTGTAAATACCTTTTTTTTAACAACATAAACCGTGGCAATACACATGGAAATCACCAGATGGTATATACAGGAATCAAATCAAGTAGATCTGTGGAAAGAGATGATGGAAAAGCTCAATATTATCAGTCAGAACAAGGCCAGGGGCCGACTGCAGAACAGACCATCAATTGCCCATATGTAAGTTCAAGTTGAAGCTGAAGAAAATTAGAACAAGTCCACGAGAACCAAAATACAACCTTGAGTATATCTCACCTGAATTTAGAGATGATTTCAAGAATAGATTTAATGCTTTGAACACTAATGACCGAAGACCAGATGAGTAGTGGAATGACATCAAGGACATTATACGTGAAGAAAGCAAGAGGTCATTAAAAAGACAGGAAAGAAAGAAAAGACCAAAATGGATGTCAGAACAGTTTCTGAAACTTGCTCTTGAACATTGATTAGCTAAAGCAAATGGAAGAAATGATGACATAAAAGAGCTGAACGGAAGACTTCAAAGTGCTGCTTGAGAAGACAAAGTAAAGTATTATAATAACATGTGAAAAGACCTGGAGTTATAAATCCAAAAGGGAGGAACATACTCGGCATTTCTCAAGCTGAAGGAACTGAAGAAAAAATTCAAGCCTCAAGTTGCGATATTGAAGGATTCTATGGGGAAAATATTAAATGACGCAAGAAGTATCAAAAGAAGATGGAAGGAATACAGAGTCACTATACCAAAAGGTATTGGTTGACATTCGACCATTTCAGGGGGTAGCATAAGATTAGTTACCAATGGTACTGAAGGAAGAGGTCCAAGCTACGCTGAAGGTATTGGTGAAAAACAAGTCCCCAGGAATTGATGGAATACTAATTGAGATGTTTCAACAAACGGATGCAGCGCTGGAAGTGCTCATTCATCTATGCCAAGAAATTTGGAAGACAGTTACCTGGCCAACCTACTGGAAGAGATTCATACTTATGCCTATTTCAAAGAAAGGTGATCCAACCGAATGTGGAAATTATTGAACAATATCATTAATATCACACACAAGTAAAATTTTGCTGAAGCTCATTCAAAAGCGGCTGCAGCAGTATATAGACAGGGAACTGCCAGAAATTCAAGCCAGATTCAGAAGAAGATGTGCGTCATGGATTGAATTATGTTTCCCAAAAGATGTGTGTATCTATTTGGCTGGGCCATGATTCCTGCTATTGTGTGATTTTCCTATATGTTGTAAATCCTGCTTCTATGATGTTAATGAGGGAGGATGGGTGGCACCTGTGTTAGTAAGGCAGGACTCAGGCTACAAGATTGGATTGTGTCCTAGGCAATCTCTTGAGATATAAGAGAGAAGTGAGCAGAGAGACAAGGGGACCTCATACCACCAAGAAAGCAGTGCCTTTGGACCTGGGGTCCCTGTGCAGAGAAGCTCCTAGTCAGGGGGAAGATTGATGACAAGGCTGACAGAGACAGGAAAGCTTCCCCTGCAGCTGATGCCTCAAATTTGGACTTTTAGCCTACTTTACTGTGAGGAAATAAATTTCTCTTTGTTAAAGCCATCCACCTGTGGTATTTCTGTTGTAGCAGCACTAGATGACTAAGACAATGTGGAATGAGGAATGTCATTGCTGACGTCAGATGGATCCTGGCTGAAAGCAGAGAATACCAGAAAGATATTTACCTGTGTTTTATTTACTACGCAAAGGCATTTGACTGTGTGGATCATAACAAATTATGGATGACATTGAGAAGAATGGAAATTCAGAACACTTAATTGTGCTCATGAAGAACCTGTGCCTAGATCAAGAGGCAGTTTTTTGAACAGATCAAGGGGATACTGTGTGGTTTAAATCAGGAAAGGTGTGTGTCAGGGTTGTATCCTTTCACCATACTTATTCAATCTGTATGCTGAAGAAAAAATCTGAGAAGCTGGACTATATGAAGAACAGGACATCAGGACTGGAGGATGACTCATTAACAACCTGCATAATGCAGATGACACAACCTTGCTTGCTGAAAGTGAAGAGAACTTGAAACACTTACTGATGAAGATCAAAGACCATAGCCTTCAGTATAGATTTCATCTTGTCTTGGATTGAATTGTGTCCCCCCCAAAATATCTGTCAACTTGGCTGGGCCATGATTCCCAGTATTGTATGATTGTGTACCATTTTGTAATCTGATGTGATTTCCTTATGTGTTGTAAACTCTATCACTATGTTGTAATTCAATAGATTAGCAGCAGTTATACTGATGAAGTCTACAAGATTGGATAGTGTCTTAAGCCAACCTCTTTTGAAATATAAAAGAGAGAAGCAAACAGAGACACATGGGAAACTCATACCACCAAGAAAGCAGTGCTGGGAGCAGAGCAAGTCCTTTGGATCTGAGATTCCTGCACAGAGAAGCTCCCAAACCAAGGGAAGATTGATGACACGGATCTTCCTCCACAGCCAATAGAGAAGACAAAGCATTCCCTTGGAGCTGAAGCCTTGAATTTGGACTTGTAGCCTACTGGACTGTGAGAGAACAAAACTTCTTTTCCTTAAAGTCATCCACTTATAGTATTTCTGTTGCAGCAGCAGTAGATGACTAAGACACACCTCAACATAAAGTAAACAAAAATCCTAACAACTGGACCAATAAGCACCATCCTGATAAATGGAGAAAATACTAAAGTGTCAAGGATTTCGTTTTACTTGGATTCAGAGTCAACACCCACGGAAGCAGCAGTCAAGAAATCAAATGACGTATTGCATTGGGCAAATCTGCTGCAAAAGATGCCTTTAAAGTGTTAAAAAGCAAAGATGTCACTTTGAGGACTAAAGTGCACCAGACCTGAGCCATGGTGTTTTCAATCACCTCATATGCATGTGAAAGCTGGACAATGAATAAGGAAGACCAAAGAAGAACTGATGCCTTTGAATTGTAGTGTTCGTGAAGAATATTGAATATACCATGGATTGCCAAAAGTAAGAACAAATCTGTCTTAGAAGAAGTACAACCAGAACGCTCCTTAGAAGCAAAGATGGAGAGACTTCATCTCACAAAGTTTGAACATGTTATCAGGAGGGACCAGTCCCTGGAGAAGGACATCATGCTTGGTAAAGTAGAGGGTCAGTGAAAAAGAGGAAGACCCTCAACAAAATGGATTGATACAGTGTTTGCAACAATGGGCTCAAGCATAACAATGACTGTGAGCATGGCAGAGGACCGGGCAGTGTCTAGTTCTGTTGTACATAGGGTTGCTATGAGTCGGAACCAACTCAATGGCACCTAACAACAACAACAATACTAACCAAAAAGCTGGCGGTTCAGACCCACCCAGTGGTGCTACAGGAGAAAGGCGTGACAATCTGTTTCTGTAAAGGTTACAACAAAGACAACCCTATGGAGCATTTCTACTCTGTAAAACATGGGGTTGCCATGACTCAGAATCAACATGCCGGCAATGGGTTTATTTTTTGGTATAGATAATAGAAACTAATTGAAATTTAATAGGTTATATATACACATGTATACTAATCCAGCCCAACCAACCTATTGCTGGCCAATCCCTACTCATAGCGACCCTATAGGACAGAGTAGAATTGCACCGTAGGGTTTCCTAGGCTGCAGTCTTTGTGGAAGCAGACTGCCACATCTTTCTCCAGGGGAGTAGTCTGCTGGTTTGAACTGTTAACCTTTCCATTAGCAGCCGAGCACTTAACCAAGGCACCACCAGGTCTCCTTGTGTGTGTACTATATACATCCAATATGTACAGACGTAGTATAAATGATCCAGGAAAGTTTTGAGGTGACTTACAAAGAGACCTAAAACCCAAAAAATACACATAAATAATTGAGAACTTTGAGACCATGGGAAAATAGGGTGGCAATATTTTGAAATTAGGTGGGTCAAAATTTAGACCTAAAATTTCATATTATGTGTTTCTATACAGATTGAACATCACCTGTCTGTCAGTTTGTTGTAGTGTGGTGGCTTGTGTGCTGCTGATACTGAAAGCTATGTCACTAGTATTTTAAATACCATCCTGGTCACCCATGGTGGGTAGGTTTCAGCGGAGCTTCCAGAGTAAGACATACTAGGAAGAAGGGCCTGGTGAACTACTTTGGAAAATTAGCCAATGAAAACCTTATAGATCACAATAGAATATTGTGCTATATTATGCTGGAAGACAAAAGTTGGAAAGTACTACACAATAGCCACAACAATGACCTCAATCATATCAATGATCATGAAGATGGTAGAGAATCAGGCAAAGTTTTGTTCTGCTATACATGAAGTTGTCATGGATCAAAGCCAATCTGATGGCAGCTAACAACAATATGGATTGATGGAATCATCTTTTATCTTCTCTGCAGCCAAAACAAAGAAAGTAACAGGATCAGATATGAGCATCTGCAAGTAAAAACCCTCACACACAAGCCAATTGTTTAGGAGACAGAATTTTTCCTGACTCTGATGATTGAAATTTTTTCTCTAATAAGTCATTCTGAAGAGGAAATTATCCAATGGAGTGGACAATATCTTGGAATACAGGCTAGACAATTAATACAATACCGCAAATAATATATTTACTTTTTAAAAATGCTCTCGGTGGAAGTTGTTAATAAAATGCAATTCTGCAAGATGCCATGAGTATTTGTTAAGTTGCCATTTGTTTGGTTTGACCAAAAGGAAAAATTAAGATATCTAAAGACCAAAACCAAAACCACCAAACTCGTTGCCGTCAGTCGATTCTGACTCATAGTGACCCTATAGGACAGAGAAGAACTGCCCCATAGGGTTTCCAAGGAGTAGCTGGTGGATTCAAACTGCTGACCTTTTGATTAGCAATCAAACACTTAACCACTGTGCAACCAGGGCTCCAAGATATCTAAAAAGAAGGACAAACTTCATGCAGTGTTCCACAAACGTTATTTGTACAACTTCTTTTTAAATATGAATTGGATCATGCCTGATCTCTGACAATCTCTTTCTAACAAAGAGAAATAAGCCATAACATTCAGGGTTGTTAGAAAATAACCAGTTAGAATTTAAGAAAATTGTTTTCAAAGCATATATTTTTGTGGTCTCTTCTATTTATGGCAAATGTTACTATTTTTCCACTTATGAAAAATTTCCCTTTAAAATAGATTTTAAACATAAAAAGCAGATTAAAATATTTAACAGATAATACTACAGAGGGTATACAGTATGAGAAAAATCATGAAGAAGTTTGGAAAACCTTGGCTTTTGGAATATTTGGATTTTAAAATTTTATTTATTTTAAAATTTCTAAACCTTTATTTAATATTTTGACTTGTGCATGAGTAATGCACAAGTGTTAAAAATTTAAGTTTTATATAATAGAAAACAATATGAATAAGATGTCAGAGTTAAATATAGTAATATCTGGCAATAGGATGCCTACTTTAAAATGATATAAATATTATAAACTTGCTGTATAGCTGTTATGGATTAAATCGTGTCCCCCAAAAATATGTGTTATAAATCCCTATATCTGTGGTTATAATCCCATTTCTTTGTTATGTTAATGAGAGAGAATTAGTGTAAGGTATGTAATAAGTCAATCTCTTTTGATATGTAAAAGAGATTAAACAAGCAAGTGAGAGAAGTAGAGATGGGGAAAGAGAGATGCCAAGCCAGATGAAGATTGCCCAGGAACAGAAGCTCAGAAGAGACAAGGACCTTCCTCCAGACCCGACAGAGACAGGAAGTTTACCCCTAGAGCTGGCACCCTGAATTTGGACTTTTAGCCTCCTAAACTGTAAGAAAATAAATTTCTATTTGTTAAAGCCATCCACTTGTGGTATTTCTGTTATAACAACACTAGATAACTAAGACAGAATTTGGTACCAGAAGAGTGGGGTGCTACTCTAACAGATACCTAAAGTGTGGAAGTGGTTTTGGAACTGAGTAATGGGTAGAGTCTGAAAGAGCTATGAGTCAGAATTGACTCGATGGTAATGTGTGTGTGTATGTGTGTGTGTGTGTGTGTGTGTGTGTGTGGGTGGGGGGGGGGGTGTTTTAATGGTAAAAGCCTATATTGCCTTGAAGAAACTCTTGGTAGAATTATGAATGTCAAAGGCAATTCTGGTGAGGGTCAGAAGGAAGCGAGGAGAATTATAGAGAAAGTCTCTAGTGTCTTAGAGAATACATCAGGCTCCAACAACAGAATGTTGCTAGAAACGTGGATGTTGAATGTGCTTCTGGTGAGGCTTTAAAAGATAATGATGAACATGTGATTGGACAATGGAGGAAGGGCGATGCTTTTTATGAAGTGGTAAAGAACTTGTCTGAATTATGTTCAAATGTTTGGTGGAAGGTAGAATTTATAACTGAAGAACCTGGATGTTTGGAAGAGGAAATTTCTAAGCAAGGTCTTAAAGGGGCAGTGCGGTTTCTCCTTGTTGCTTGTAGTAATATGCAAGAGGAAAGAGATAGACTTCGAAATGAACTGTGCAAAATGAAAACAAAACTTAAAAGTTTGGAAAATTATGTTGTATAAACTAAGGACTCATGTTCTAGAGTTTTCACCAAGGATGTGACTACACAAACTTTTGTTAAAGAGAATAAACCTGTGACTGTTGGATCTAACCAACTACCACAGCAGAAAACCCTTCAGTTTAGACTGAAGGAGACAGAGAAAGAATGAAAGTAGAGAATGCTGTTTGCCTCTTGAAATTCTACAGGCAGGAAACAGGCCAAAGGAGCTACATCTGTTGTCCTTCAAGAAAAGGAAAGGATCATCCCTGGAGCAGTTAAGAAATCAACAGAATTGTTGGAAGGAGCACCAGAAGCAGGGCGGCATTGGTTTCAAAACATGGAGTCACGTCCTCCTAGGATTAAGACAGATCTTCACCAACTCAGTTCTGGAGCATGGGGCTGCTATTTACTATTGCTAGGGGATGAAGCTGTCACCCAAAGCTGAGGGAGCAGGGCTGCCATGCCCAAGGGTAGAAAAAGAGGTCCTGCTGGAGCCCATGGGGTGGGGTTGCCACTCAGATGGACTGGTTGAATGGGGTCTCCCAAAGCAGAGGGAGCAGAGTTGTGGTGCCAGTAGGCCTGGAAGGTGGATCTGAAGCCCAGGCCTGAGGGCCCTCCACCAAGAATCCAGAGAGCTTGGCCAACACCCAGAGTCTGGAGGACAGGGCCCTTGCCCAGATGGTCTCAAAGAACAGAGAAATATTTTCAAGCCTTGAGAGCTAACGTAAATTGTTCTGCTTGGTTTTGGACTTACTTGGTGCCCATTATCCATTCATTCCCTCCAATTTCTACCCTGTGCCCATTACACCACTGTACTTTGGAAGCAGATAACTTGTATTCTAGATTTCACAGGTTCACAGATGAAGAGGAATTTTGCTCCAAGATGGAATACCCCTAAAGTCTCACCCATAATTCATTTAGATGATTCAAAAGATGAGATTTTGGACTTGGAGTTGATTTAAGTTTTTTGGGATATTGTGATGGGGTGAATGGGTTTTGTATGTGGGAAGACATGAATTTTTTTTTTTTTTTGGTTTATTGTTCAATATGATAGTGTAATTTTATTTTAATAGATCATCAACTATTTTTTAAATCAGATGTTTGCAGTTTTCCATTTCTTTCAAACACATTGGTTCTATCACAATTTTTTTAAAATTAAACTTGAAAATGGTTCAAAATGTAGTTTAAGAATAATCCTGGTAGTATAATAACCTTGATTGTGTTATTGTGTAAAGAGCAATTCTTCCTTAGTTTTTTTTTTTAACTTTTTTATTTTTTATTGTACTTTAGATAAAGGTTTACAGAACAAATTAGCTTCTCATTTAACAATTAGTACACATATTGTTTTGTGACATTGGTTAACAACTCCACAACATGTCAACACTCTCCTCTTCTCAAGCCAAGTTCCCTATTACCAGCTTTCCTGTCCCCTCCTGCCTTCTTGTCCTTGCCCTTGGGCTGGTGTGCCCATTTAGTCTCATTTTGTTTTATGGGCGTGTCTAATCTTTGGCTGAAGGATGAATCTCAGGAGTAACTTCATTACTGAGCTAAAAAGATGTCCAGGGGATATACTCTCAGGGTTTCTCCAGTCTCTGTCAGACCAGTAAGTCTTGTCTTTTTTTTTTTTTTCATGAGTTAGAATTTTGTTCTACATTTTTCTCCAGCTCGGTCTGGGACCCTCTATTGTGATCCCTGTCAGAGCAGTCAATGGTGGTAGTTGGGCACCATCTAGTTGTGCTGGACTCAGTCTGGTGGAGGCTGTAGTACTTGCGGCCCATTAGTCATTTGGACTAATCTTTCCCTTGTGTCTTTGGTTTTCTTCATTCTCCCTTGCTCCAGAATGGTTAAGACCAGTGGAGTATCTTAGATGACCGCTCACAAGCTTTTAAGGCCTCAGACAGAGAAGACATGAATTTTTGAGGACCAAAGAGTGGAATATTATGGACTGAATTGTGTCCCCCAAAAATATGTGTTGCAAATCCCTCTATCTGTGGTTATAACCTCATTTGAGAATGGATTTTCTTTGTTATGTTAATGAGAGTGAATTAGTGTAGAGTGTGTCTTAAAGCAATCTCTTTTGAGATATAAAAGAGATTAAACAAGCAAGCGAGAGAAGTAGAGATGGGGAAAGAGAGATGCCAAGCTTCATGAAGATTGCTCAGGAACAGAAGCTCAGAAGAGACAAGGACCTTCCTCCAGAGACAACAGAGAGAGAAAGCCTTCCCCTAGAGCTGGCACCCTGAATTCGGACTTTTAACCTCCTAAACTGTAAGAAAATAAATTTCTATTTGTTAAAGCCATCCACTTGTGGTATATCTGATATATCAGCCATAGATAACTAAGACAAGCTATGGTGGAGAAATTAAGTATTAGGTTAACTAGTTTCTAAAAATAATCTTATTTATTCTAACTAAGGAATAAACATCACACACACACACACACTCATTCATTCATGCATTCAATTGTTTATATGAATTTAAAGTGAATAATTTTGTGGATAATCTGGATATAGTTTACTCATTTAGGTCTAGTAAAGGAAATGTTTTTAAAAGCAGACTTTTTTTATATAATGGAGAATAACAGGTTAAACAACTAACCCCAGGCAAAGAATATTTCAGTAAGAAGCTACAAACAGAAATTCCTTACTGTCATCAGTGATATCTCCCTAAATCACATTAGGAATTAAAGTAGAATGTTTATAGACGTGTTAAGAATAGAAAATTATACAGCGTAACAGCTGAGTGAATTTTGGAGCTAGGTTTGAACTCCAGCTCTGCTAGTTACTGTCTGTGTAAAACAGGAAGTTAGATTAACCTCCTCCTCTATAAAATAGGGATAAATAACAGTTAATGATCAGAGATTAAAAGAGTTATTCTTTGTGAAGCCTGTAGCATAGTGTCTGGAACATAGTAAGTGTTTAGTGAAATAAAATAGGGATCTTGGTTGCCCAGTGGTTGAGAGCTCAGCAGTTAACCAAATAGTTGGCAGTTTGAATCCACCAGCTGCTTCTTGGAAACCCTATGGGGCAGTTCTACTCTGTTTTATAAGGTCGCTATGAGTCGGAATTGACTTGACGGCAGTGAGTTCTGAGTTTTCTTGTAAAATAAGATAATGATTATTCAGGTCCTTCATCTTTATACAATTTTCAACAAAAAAATCAAATTTAAAAAAAGACTATGAGGCGGGGCCAAAATGGTGGAATAGTCAGATGTTTCCTGCCATCCCTCTTACAACAGAGACGTGAAACAACAAGTGAGTCGATTATATATGACAATCTAGGAGCCCTGATCATCAAAGACAAAACTGAGGAGTGGCACTGAGTGGGAGGGGGAAAGAGAGACAGTTCATAAGCAGTGAAGAAGTGCCAGTCATGAGGGTGCCAACACCCTACTGGCTGGGTCAACCAGAGCAAGCTGGCTGAGGCGAGCAGTAGTATTTGGGATGCATTTTACCACATTAGGAGAGGCCAAGTGGCAGAGAGTCTGTGTGGGGTCAAAATAACTCCTCCACCTCCAGGACTTTCAGAGTAGAGAAGTGCCTCTTTCCTCTCACCCACCCCACACCCTACTCCACTCTGACACCAGTCCAGCAGTTTTCAACAACTGCATGCCCCCAAAGTGGGAACTCAGGGCTAACCCTACCTAAACCAGTCTTTCAGCTTTAAAAATAAAAAAAAAGAGTCAAGTCCCCTAAGCCAGAAACTCATAACAGGAACCCCTTTCCCTAGGCACTGCCATAAGGGGTCCACAGACTTGTAATGCCCTTCACACCTGCCTAGACCTGTGTGGGCCAATTCAACACTGCAGGTCGTCAGTAGCATAAAACAACATGGCATACACCTGAAGCCTATTTTCAACTGCAGCAGCCAACCAGAAGTTGCAGATTCGTGTCATTTGATACTGCCCTGCCCATTAAGCAGGGACCTCACCCACCCACATCAGGGGCCTGAGGGTTGATGGTATCACCCACTGAATCTAACCACTCACTACGGAGGTCTGAGAATAAGCGGTGCCTCCCAGTCCCTACAGCCAACAGGACTGGGTGCCCCAGGACTGGCTGCAAAACTCACCCCCCTACACGCTCTAGGTGACAGGGTCACACCCTCCACCCAGTCACTTGGGGACAGCTGTCAACCCCCTGCCTTGCTCTGAAATAGCCCCCTACTGCAGCCAGATACCTCCAAACACCCCTACACAGTCTTGCCCATCTAGGACAGTAGAGGAGAGTCTGCAACATGCACTCTGTGACTGGACACCTGTGCAGCATCTGCACAAGAAAAGTGAACAGACTCCTGGGCTCACATACCTAGTAACTGCTCTAATCACCTGGAAACAGGATCTGAGACCTTCAAAGACACCGATAACCAAAATAGCTCACACACCCAGCCTATTTGGGCATATCAAAACCAAACCAAAAAAAACAAAAAGCTAGGACACAGTAGACAAACATACAATAAATAAACATAATAACTTATTGATGGCTTAGAGACAATAATAAATATAATAACTTATTGATGGCTTGGAGACAATAATCAATATCAAAAAACATAAAGAAGCAGATCAAGATGGCTCCAGCAAGTGATACAAATAAAGAACTAGGAAGCTTTCTGGAGGAAGAGAAGTTCTTGTAATTACAGGAGTTAGAATTCAAAAGATTAATATACCAAGCTCTTCAAGATATCAGAAAGGAGATCATGCAAAACTCAGACCAAGCTAAGGAACACACAGACAAAGCACAGAGGAATTTAAGAAAAAAATACAAGAACAGAACGACAAATTTAACAGGCTGCTAGAAACTGTAGAGAGACAGTAACTAGGAATCCAAAAGATTAACAATAAAATTTCAGAATTAGACAATTCAGTGGAATGTCATAGGAGCAGAATTAAAGCAATGGAAGTCAAAATTAGTGAGACTGAAGACAAATCCTTTACCACCAATTTACTTGAGGAAAAATCAGAAAAAAGAATTTAAAAAAATGAAGAAACTCTAAGAATTACATGGGAAACCATTAAGAGGTAAAACCTACGAGTGATTGGAGTACCAGAACAAGGGGATAACAGAACATACTGAGAGAATTGTTTAAGATTTGCTAGCAGAAAACATCACTGATATAGTGAAAAATGAGAAGATATCTATCCAAGAAGCTAAACAAACCCCACACAGGTTAGATCTCAAAAGAAACTCACCAAGACATATTATAATCAAACTTGCCAAACCAAAGATAAAGATAGAATCTTGAGAGTGGCTAGGGATGAACGAAAAGTCACCTACAAAGGAGAATCAATAAGACTAAGCTCTGACTACTCAGCATAAACCATGCAGACAAGAAAGCAATGGGTTCACATATATAAATCCTTGAAGGACAAAAATTGCCAGCCAAGAATTAGACACCAAAAAAAACTGTCTCTCAAATATGATGGCAAAATTAGGGCATTTCCAGATAATCAGCAGTTAAGGGAATTTGTGAAAACCAAATCTAATTACAAGAAATATTAAAAAGAGTCTCCCAGTTAAAGAACCTACAATATTAGACAACAATCCAAGACTAGAACACAGGACAGAACAACCAGATATCAACCCAAATAGGGAACTTGCTAAAATAAGTCAAAGCTAAAAGACTGAAAATAGGGAAACAGAGATGTCAATATGCAAACAATGATACTATTAAAACAAAAGGAAGGACTAAATAGTGTAGTCACAGAATTTCTATATGGAGAGGAAGTTAAGGCAATATCAAGAAACAAAATATTGGTTTAAACTTAGAAAAATAAGGTAAATTTTAAGGTAACCACAAAGGAAGATAATGAATCTACCCACCAAAACAAAAAATCAGTAAAACATAAAAACTCAGTAAACTCAAAATTAACAATAATGAAAAGATGAAAAGAAAATACACAGAGAAACACCACTCAGCACAGAAAATTAAGTGGAACAAAGAAACTGTCAACATCACAAAACAAAGCATCAAAATGACAGCAGTAAACTTGTACCTATCAATAATTACACTGAATGTAAATGGACTAAATGCACCAATAAAGAGACAGAGAGAGGCAGAATGGATTAAAAAAAAATGGTCCCTCTATATGCTGCCTACAAGAGACACACTTTAGACTCAAAGATAAAAACAACGTAAAACCCAAAAGATGGAAAAAAATGTATCAAGCAAACAACAACCAAAAAAGAGTAGTGGTGGCAATATTAATCTCTGACAAAATAGACTTTCAAGCAAAATCCACCACAAAGGATAAGGAAGGACACTATATAACAGTTAAAGGGTCAATACACTAGGAAGACATAACCATAATAAATATATATGCATCCAGTGACAAGGCTTCAAAATACATGAAACAAACTCTAACAGCATTGAAAAAAGAGACAGACAGCTACACAATAATAGTAGTAGACTTCAATACACTACTTTCGGTGAAGGACAGAACATCTAGAAAGAAACTCAATAAAGACATGGAAGATCTAAATGCCACAATCAATCAACTTGACCTCACAGACATATACAGAACACTCCATCCAACAGCAGTCAAGTATACACTCTTTTCCAACACACATGGAACATTCTTCAGAATAGACCATATACTAGGCCACAAAGCAAGCCTTAACAGAATCCAAAACATTGAAATATTACAAAGCATCTTTTCTGATCATAAAGCCACAAAAGTAGAAATCAATAACAGAAAAAGCAAGGAAAAAAAATCAAATACTTGGACACCGAACAACACCTTGCTCAAAAACTACTGGATTACAGAAGAAATCAAGGACAGAATAAAGAAATTCAGAGAATCAAATGAGAATGAAAACACATCCTACCAGAACGTCTGGGACACAGCACAAGCAGTGCTTAGAGGTCAATTTATAGCAATAAATGCACACATCCAAAAAGAAGAAAGGGCCAAGATAAAACATTAACTCTACAACTTGAAAAAATGGAATGAGAGCCATAAAAGAAGCCCTCAGACACCGGAAGAAAGGAAATAATAAAGATTAGAGCAGAAATAAATGAAATAGAGAATAGAAAAACAATTGAAAGAGTCAAGACCAAAAGCTGGTTCTTTGAAAAGATCAACAAAATTGATAAACCATTGGCCAAACTGACAAAAGAAAAACAGGAGAGGAAGCAAATAACCTGAATAAGAAATGAGATGGGTGATAGCACAACAGACCCAACTGAAATAAAAAGGATCATAATAGAATACTATGAAAAATTGTACTCTAACAAATTTTAAAACCTAGAGGAAATGGACAAATATCTAGAAACACACTACCTATCTAAACTAACACAATCTGAAGTAGAAAAAATAAATAAACCCACAACAGAAGAGATTGAAGAGGTAATAAAAAAAGAACTCCCAACAACAACAACAAAAAAGCCCTGGCCCTAAGGCTTCACTGGAGAATTCTACTAAACTTTCAGAGAAAAGTTAACACCAATACTACTAAAGATATTTCAGAGCACAGAAAAGGAAGAAATACTCCCAAACTCATTGTATGAAGCCAGCATAACTCTGATATGAATGGATAAACAAATTATGGTACATACACACAGTAGAATACTATGCAACCATAAAGAACAATAATGAATCTGCGAAGCATCTCACAACACGGATGAATCTGGAGAGCATTATGCTGAGTGAAATTAGTCACAAAAGGACAAATACTGTATGAGACCACTATTATAAGAAATCAAGAAAAGGTCTAAACACAAAAGAAAGCATTCTTTGATGGTTACTAGGGTGGGGAGATGCAGGGAGGGGAATTCACTAACTAGATAGTAGACAAAGATCATCTTAGGTGAAGGGAAGGACAACACACAATGACCACCCCGACAGGGAACTCAACAGAGAATCCCTGAAGGAGCAGGAGAAAAGTGTGGAACAGAGCTCAAATTCATGTAAAAAGACCAGACTTAATGGTCTGACAGAGACTGGAGGAACCCCTGAAACTATGGTCCCTGGCCAGTCTGTTAATCCAGAACTAAAACCATTCCCGAGGCTCACTCTTTTAAGATTACACAGGAGTATAAAACAAAATATAACACCGTGAGTAGTATGTTTCTTAGTTCAGTCAGATACGCAAACGAGACCAAATGGGTGTCTCCTGTCCAGAGGCTGAATGTGAAGGTAGGAAGAGACAGGAACCGGTTGAATGGACACAGGGAACCTGGGGTGGAAAGGGGGAGTGTGCTGTCACATTGTGGGGATTGCTACTGATGTTACAAAACAATATGTGTATAAATTTTTGTGTGAGAAATGAACTAGAGCTGTAACTTTCACCTAAAGCACAATAAAAAAAAGTAAAAAAATGAACATTAAGTATAATATACAGAAGTTTAATTTTCTATTTTGAAATATGTATTTAAATTAGAACACAAATTGGTATATTGCATGATTACAAGCCCCTGAAGGATAGATGTGAGCTGCTGAACGTTTGCTCTGTATCCTGTTGGCACCTAGTCTAGTGTTACACACCTAGCAGGGGCTGTACAAATATACCTGCCACGGGAATGAACAAGAGGGCAGATGAGCAGCCAATGGGCCCTGAGCCTTCTTGTAGGAGGTGGAACTCAGACTTGGCTTTGAAGGAAGGGTAGGATTTGAAATGGATAGCAGTACGGAAGTTAGCAGTCCAAGGAAGAAAGAGGATCAGCAGGGGCAGAGGTGAGGATCTGGGAGGAGAATGGTCTGAGGGAAGTGGTTTCCTGCCTACCTGATTCAGTAGGACCTTCCAGCCTCTGATTTCATTTGCAGATTGGCACTGTCTTGATCCTGCCCCAGCCCTGCCCAGCCCTGTTGTGTCACTCTCTGCCACTGCCAGAGACAGTCCCAGTTAAAGAGCTTTGCTCCACAGACATCTACAAATCCCTACAGAGCTAAGTTCAGGGAACACCACAATGAAAAAGTTCTCAAGGAGCTCAGACTCTATCCAGAGAGACAAATAAGTAAACAAATAACTACAAAACACTGTGATCAGTTCTGAAATGAGACATCACAAAGTACAGTGGGGACACCCAGATTATTTCTTTTTGGAGTGTGTTGAGGAGGCTTCCCAGAGGAAGAGGAGCTGGGAGAGGGGGATAGGTGAGTTTACCTAGCAGAGGAGGGTATAAGCAAGTGCTTGAAGACATGAGTGCTGGGATCAGAAACAGCACTAGACCCTTGTGGTCTATTCACTCATTCGCCAAATAGCTATTGAGGACCTACTGTGTGCCCAGCACTGTGCTGAATCTTGGGAGGGACAACAATGCTGACTGACTATGGAAAATGAGGAAGAACAAAGAAACATGGATAATGCCTAGATTTCTAGTTAGACACTAATGCTCATTAACCAGGTGTCATGAATTGAATTGTGTCCCTCCAAAATATGTGTCAACTTGGTTAGGCCATGATTCCCAGTATTGCGTGATTGTCCTCCACTTTATGATCTGATGTAATTATCCTCCATTTTATGATGTGTTGTAAATCCTAATGTCTATATGTTAATGAGACAGATTCAATGTGGGGTATATCTTGAATCACAGTCTTCACACCCTTACTTAAATTACACCCTTACTCAAATCACACCCTTGCTTGAGTGATCCTTTTATCTTACAAGATATTAAAGGAGAGAGAAGTGAGCAGAGAGCAATGCCACTACCACCAAGAAAGAAGAGCTGGGAGCAGAGCATGTCCTTTGGACCTGAGGTTCCTGTGCTGAGAGCCTCCTAGACCCAGGAGAAGATTGATGCCAAGACACGTGAAGATCTCCAAGGATGCCGTGCCCAAAGATGTTGAAAGGAGACAAGGATGTTTCCCCAGAACCAATAGAGAGAGAAAGCTTTCCTCTAGAGCTGGTACCCTGAATTTGGACTTCCAGCTACCTAAACTGTGACAGAATAAATTTCTGTTTATTAAAGCCAGAAAAATAAAAATTAAAATTAAAAAAATACTATGAAAAGGCAATTTTTATTTAGTCTTACTATTTAAAAAAATTTGTGGCTAAAAATGACAGTCCTAACATACTCTGTGAGAATCATCTTTGGTACTACATTGCTAGAACTAGAAATGGAAGTGCCAAAAATCTGTTGTAAAAATTTATATCCATTAGATCTTAAATTTGACTTATGTAAACTGTTGAAATTTCATAATTTCAGTTTTGGGATCCTAATCCATGCTGCTGTTATACAGGTAGTCTCTGATTTACGATTTATTCAAGTTACGATGAACCTCACTTATGACTGTATGGTTTTTTTTTGTACATCTTATTATTAGCAATATGTACTTAATACAATGTTGCAGTGTGTAATTTGCTGATGTTATCATTCTCATGGCAACCCCAAAGACAAATAAAGATGGGATTTATAAAGATACTGATAATAAAAGGCAATAATAATGAAAATTAAAAAAAAAAAGGAGGTATCTGACTAAAGTCAGAATTGACTTACAACCGAGTCATCAGAACAAAACCCGTTGTGAATTGGGTACTACTTGTTATTGCTAATGAAAGGCAAAGCATACATAGCTGTCACAAGGAAGATCAAAGTGAAAGTAAAGGAGATGGACTATAATTTTCAGAACGCATTAGACCACTGAGTCACTAAAAAATAAATCTGTTTAGAGATAAAAAGATAATCTGCATGTTAATAAACACATTCTTCTCTGTACACACAAAAAAACCAGTTGATTCCGACTCATAGTGAACCTATAGGACAGAGTAGAACCACCCCAAAGGGTTTCCAAGGAGCTGCTGGTGGGTTCAAACTGCCAACCTTCTAGTTAGCAGACGTAGCTTGCTGTAGCTGTTAACCACTCATATAACACACGCTATATTCTGGGCCTTCATCCATCCATTCATACTGATGTCATGAAATCATGAACAGTATTGCTTTGCCACAAAGTTTTTCTTTCAACATGTCAGACTCCTCTCAGTCTTTGAATGCACGTCCTACCGTGTTCATTTTTGCGGAAATTACTGCGTGCAAATAAGGATGAATAATGTAGGGACCGTTTTCTTTTCTTGCAACGGACCTGTAAGGCCAGAGCACCTTAACAAGAATTACATCACAAATAGTATATTTAAAAAATGTTTTTTGCCTATGATGACCAGTTATTGGTCAGATTACTTGACCATCACTTCATCCTTCTTGACCATCTCTTGAATGGACCCAGTGTTTATACCAGAATAACTTTCTTTGGCTGGATCATCTATGCATGTATAATTCTTCACATAGGCATTCCTGCCATATGTTTCAGATTTTATTTCCCATGTATGCTTTCTTGTTCCATCATCTGTATTAGTTTGAACGAATTCTTGAGTAAGACGTAATGTTCTTTCCCGAGTCTGTTCTGAATTGCTAGGAGTTTGAAAAACCTCTTATGCAAAAACAGGGAGCATTATAGATATTAGTGAAAGTTTTTCTACTTTGAATATTTTACGTTGAATTATCTTTCAGGTTAAGGTCCAACTTGTCATAGACGGTGTTTACCAACATGGATGTCTTTGGGAGTCAACCTTCTTTAAGGACATACGGGGAAATTAAATGACAGGGAGATATTTGATGGCCGTGGCAAGTTCATAGAGAGAAATTCGGAACTTGTGGGCAAAAATTTCGTAAAGCACCATTTTAGACCTCTTAACTGAAAAGTAAGCTGATAACCATGGTTTTCCGTCACCTTTCCGATAAAAGAGAAGCACAAAGTATTGGTAGTATTTTCTCATAAACAGAGAGCAACAGTAGAAAACTGATAGCTTCTTCACCTTTGCCTGTGGCATTTGCATCAAGAAATAAGACAAACCTTAGTGATTAACCCTGAACATTCAGGGTCACAGGACCTTAGCAGGTTCCAACTTCTTATTGAGTGATAGGTTATGGAACTTTCATTCAGCCTCAGGAGACTTTTGGGGCAGTTCAAGTTTATGACTTGAAGCCTGAAATGGATGTCTTGGCCTGCCAGGGTACGCTGGGAAGTAATGGAGACGAGGCTGGCATGGCCTTTGGATTTACCAGAAGCACTGACTGCTACGTATCCTGGAATTTTTAGGGTAGGAGAGGAGAGAGGAGGACATAAGCACATTATTAGTGTTCTCTCTCTTAAACGATGCCTTGGGCCTTTGAAAAAAAGACAAGTCTTTCTAGAAAAGTTTATTAATGTTTTAGGGAGCCATGGTGGCGCAGTGGTTAAAGCGCTTGGTTGCTAACTGAAAGGGGAGTTGTTCGAACCCACCCGCTGTTCCACAAGAGAAAGATGTGGCAGTCTGCTTCTGTAAAGATTTACAGCCTTGTCTTCCCTATGGTGGTAGTTCTACTCTGTCCTATAGGGTCGCTGTGAGTAGGAGTCGACTCCATGGCAGTGAGTTTGGTTTTTAGGACATCAAATAATCATGGTAAAATGAGTACTTTGGGTAACAATGATTCCCCCGTGCAGACATAGCTTCTGTAATACAAAATTGTAGCACTTTAGAGGTGGAAACAGTTTGGAAATAAAAAGGTCCAGCTACCTTGGTTCCATGAACCACACTCTGATGTCTAAATGTCATTTTTTTCCCTAATTATTTAGATATGTAAGAAACCCAGGATTAAAAAGAACATATATTACACCAAATGATACGGTCTTGTTCATGTAATCTACTCCCTGCTACAAAAAATGAAATCACCTTTGTTTTCATATTAGAAGATCTCAGTAGTAAAGTCATCACCTTCAAGGAATGCTTTATCATTTTTCAAGTAATTTGAGTGAAGTTTGCCATATATACAGCTAATTTCTATACACGTGATTGGTCTACCATTGAAAAACAAGTTTTTAGAGCTTTTTTTTTTTCCTAGGGCAGTCTTTTCTAGGCTGTTATATTAAACATCCTATTGTCAGGAGATGTTTCTTTTGTTATAGCAAGGTGACACGATGCTAAAATAAAACTACTTTGCATAATTCAGCAAAAAATGGAATGCATTAATGTTTGACTGAAGAGTCTTTAGAATAAATGAACAAGGCATGCTACATGGGTGATTATTTCAGGAGCTAAAGCAGCCTTAAATACTGTCCTCTTCATTTATCCCATTTCCTGTACAGTTCCAATTGTTTCCTAGTTTAATGAATTGGCAGGAGCAAACAGTTAAGTGTCTCTCCCCAGGGTTATAGTTTTGTTGGAACTCTCATAACTAATGGGTATAGAAAGGCTCCTAACTACTTATCTGTTGTTAGTGGTGTGACCCAGAGAAAAGTTACAACAAGATTTTACGTACTTGTACACACATACACACACACGTGCACAGACATATACATTCAGCTTTGCTGAAGGAATGAATGACACTTGTGATATTCTGAGGGAAGAACATACTATGTGCTGCCTTCCATAATGGCTGAGATAAATGACTTTTACTCAGTCCTCAAATGCAA
Organism: Trichechus manatus latirostris; assembly: GCF_000243295.1. Taxonomy (NCBI): domain Eukaryota; kingdom Metazoa; phylum Chordata; class Mammalia; order Sirenia; family Trichechidae; genus Trichechus; species Trichechus manatus. The sequence continues at coordinate 2,717,386 of NW_004444175.1, forward strand.
ACCATCCCAATCTGAAAGCAGCTCTGCAAGAGAGGAATGTGCACCTCATTTTAGGGCTAAGAATTATGCGGAATGTGTCCAAGACACCTGCAGAAAATTAAAGACTTCAGTTCTCTGTATGTGAAATTCTCATGAGGTAATTACCCTCAGTGTCAGACATAATACCGCTTCCATTAGACAGAACACATCGAGGGGAAATTGAATAGACTTTTTGTCAGGAGTACTCCGAAGGATTAATAGGGCTGTCTTGAGCTGTAATTGGAAGGTTTTTCCCCAATTTGCATGCAGCCATCCTCACTGGTGTCTTTCAGGTTTATTATTAAGCCATTGCCATTCTATTTACCATAGAGGCACAAGCGTCTTCGTTGTTAACATCTCCTGCCAGCACCTTTGTTTCTTTGGAGCAGGCTGCTGCCTTTAACCACTTCCCCTTTTGTGCTGGCCTTGCCTTGCCTCCCTTTATGTCTCACAGTGCCAAGAGCTGGAAGGAAAGGGGCTCCATTTCCATGCATTGCGAGACGAAAGTGACCAAATAGGGCTTGATCAGCTAAAGCATCTCAGTTTGTTCGAGGGTTCTTTCATCCTACAGGGAACTTCCTCAGTGGGGATGGAGCTGAAAGCTAATCCTTCTAGCTGTGTTTTGGCATTTGTAACTCCAATATCCAGTTTATAGATCTATACAGCTAACGGTCTCTTTATTTGGATTTTTAGTATGCCTCTAATTATTGCATGATAAGATTTCTGAGCTAAAAGGACATTCAGAAATCTGTATCGTATTATTTTCTCTGCTTGTCTAGCGCGTGAGGCCATATTAAAGGCTTCATAAATTACCACTAGTTCTACTGTATTTATCAGTAATAATGCACTGGTTTAGGTTAAACTACAAGTGAACGTAAAAGCACTGGATGTAGGATCAAATTGTTGTATGTCAGAATAACTAATTCAAGTGTGTGTGTGTGTGTGTGTGTGTGTGTGTGCGCGCGCGCGCGGTCAGGAGGAGAGAAGAAGTTGAAACAGGAAATGAGGAAGGGGAGTATTCATGTGGGTTAATGATTTAAGATTCTCCTCCTTAGATATTATGTTTATAGCTAGAGAATTTATTAATTCTGCCTTTGAAAACATATTTGTAGTCTTGTCTATTGAATGAAAAATACAGAATGAAAAATTTCTGTCAATAACATGAACCAGTATAATTAATTATGTTGAAATGAGTCAATGAGAATGAAGAGATGGCACCCCCCTTTAGACTCTTTATTTTGTGATTCATGTAGGTTGATTCTTGAAAGACGGTTAAGAGATTTAGAGGATGACCCCCGGCTGAAATGTTAACTTTAACATATTTTACGTTAATTTTAGATATCTTTTATTTTCTCTTTAGAGACATAGAAGAACTCAGAGAAATAAAATGGTTTACTCTGGTCAATTCTTATTATCTTCAACTTACAGTATTTTTTATTCTTCCTACTAGATTATAAAGTCATTAAGAATAGATACTGTCTGACTTGCCTTGTGCATATCCTGCTTTCTTAGTACAGCAAACATTCCATAAATATATGTTAAAGGGAACTCTTTAGGATAATTATAATGGTTTCATGAAATGACTTATCAGCATGTATGCAGATAATAGTTTTATTTAGAGAGGTTTTGCCTACTTTCTCTTCTAAGCCAAACTAAACATTTTTTTTTCCTAAAGGTAAATAATAAAATAAACATAATGGCTAAGAAAAATTATTCTTTTAAATACTGGTCTTGCAAAAATTTATTTTCAAGTTTTGTAAAAGAGTAAAGCCTAACCTGATATACTGTTCATATATATAGATATGAATTTAGATAAAGATACAAATGGAGAGGTAACTGAAGTTGTCAATGATTTCATTCTACTCCAAATAACAACCAACATTTATGGAATCAGGAGTAAAGACGTTAAACAATGTATTGCATTTGACAAATCTGCTGCAAAAAACCTCTTTAAAGTTTTAAAAAGCAAATAAGTCACTTTGATGACTAAGGTGATCTTTCCAGTTGCTTCATATGCATGTGAAAGTTGAATAATTAAAAAGGAAGAAGAAAAATTGATTCATTCTAGATATGGTGTTGGCAGAGAATATTGGATATACCATGGACTGCCAAAAGAATGAACAAATCAATCTTAGAAAAAATAAAACCAGAATGCTCCTTAGAAAGGAGAATGGTAAGCCTAATACTGGCTTACTTTGGACACTTCATCAAAAGAACAATCACTAGAAAAGATACCATGCTTGGTAAAGTGTAGGGCCAATGAAAATGAGGGGAATCCTCAACGAGACAGATTAGCACAGCAGCTACAACAGTGGACTCAATCGTACCAATTTTCATGAAGATGGTGCAGGACTGAGCAAAGTTTTATTTTGTTATACGTAAGGTTGTCATGAGTCAAAGCCAACTTTACAACAACTAAGAACAACAACAACAATATATATAGCACATATATATGGAGAGATATATATATACTCTATATAGTCATTGTTGTTGTCAGGTGCCATCTAGTCAGTTCTGACTCATAGCGCCCTGTGTACAACAGAACAAAACACTGCCCAGTGCTGGGCCATCCTCACAGTCATTGTTATGCTTAAGCCCATTGTTGCAGCCACCATGTCAATCCATTACGTTGAGGGTCTTCCTCTTTTTCACTGACCCTCTACCAAGCATGATGTCCTTCTCCAGGGACTGATCCCTCCTGATAACATGTCCAAAGTATGTGAGAAGAAGTCTCACCATCCTTGCTTCTAAGGAGCATTCTGGTTGTACATCTTCCAAGACAGATTGGTTTGTTCTCTTGGCAGTCTATGGGATGTTCAATATTCTTTGCCATCACCACAATTCAAAGGTATCAATTCTTTTTCAGTCTTCCTTATTCATTGTCCAGCTTTTGCATGTTTATGAGGTGATTGAAAACGCCATGGCGCACCTTAGCCTTTAAGGTGACATCTTTGCTTTTTAACACTTTACAGAGGTCTTTTGCAGCAGATTTGCCCAATGTGATGTGTCTTTTGATTTATTGACTGCTGCTTCCATGGGTGTTGCTTGTGGATTCAAGAAAAATGAAATTCTTGACAACTTCCATCTTTCCTTTGTTTATCATGATGTTGCTTATTGGTCCAGTTTTGAGGATTTTTGTTTTCTTTATGCTGAGGTGTAATCCATACTGAAGGCAATATATGAGTATATATGTTGAAAAATATATATATAATGTGTATATATATTTGATAGAGTTCTTCAGTTAAACAGAACAAAATATGGGCATTTAAACTTGTAGAACTGAGAGAAATCTTTATTGTAAACAAAGGATTCAACATAGACAGATCTTTATATACATTTAAATATTTAAATTTAAACACAGAAGTGTAAAGTGCATAACAACGCCTTACACTTAGTATGTGCTCACACTAAAAATGTCAGTCCTTATTCTGGTTACTCTTTTTAGGCATCTGTGGTGTAGTGGATAGGTCCCTGGGTGGAGCAAATGGTTTTCACTTTGCTACCAACCAAAAGATTGGTGATTTGAACCCACCCGGTGGTGTCACGTAAGAAAGATCTGGTTATCTGCTTTTGTAAAGATTATAGGCAAGAAAACCGTACGGAACTTAGTTCTACTCTGTAACACTTGAAGGGCTGTTGTCATAATTTGGAGTCAACCTGACAGCAATTAGTTTGGTTTTTTGGTGATGTAGTGGATCCAACACTGGACTTTAACTTATGCTTAGAATATGTCCTGACAATGTCCTATCGTACCTGAGTGAAGTTAAGCAAAATTTTAACTTCCAAAATTAAAATTTTCTACCTCATATAGTATATGAAATTATTCCACAAATTTTGACGTTCTGTATAAATGGAAAGCATTATTACTTTGAGAGTATTATTTACCGGCCCATTTCTAGGACTATATCTGTAACATAAACCAGCTGCCTATGGAGTAGTCTATACTTACCTGTCTATTCTTATTCTTCTGATCTGTAGCTGATAAATTTTGACTTTATCACAGTGTATCAGAGGAGATGGCAGTTTTAAAGTTTATGAGATTTAGATTTTCAAAATGGCTGGTGCAAACAAAGACTTGTTCAGTAAAACACCTACATTTTTGAAATTTGCCCTAGCCAACTGAAATTTGTTGGAGGAACCAGGCTGACAGCTCTCCAAGGTAAAATCCACTCTTATTACCCCTGACATACTAAGTTTCTCAGCCAGCCTTGACAGGGAGCCTCAGTGCCAACCTGGTAGGACCACCACAGCCAGGAAAGGGCTTTTCAGTCTCCAGACCTCCTTGCTGTGTAGCCCCCAGCAGATTGTGAGCAAAAGTCTAATTAGTAGTGGTGACGCTTGCCCACCTAAGAATGATGGAGGATCATCAGCTCATGGCTCAAAGATCACTGAATGTCTAGTAGGTCGTGAAAATATTTGGTGATGACTCAGTCACCACTTGGCCTAAGTTCAAAGTGGGCAAACTCTAGGATAAAAGGTCTTATATACCATTTCTAGTTCCTTTAGGTGTCCAGTTACCTGCTCTGAGTTAAATGCATAACCACCTAAATGTAACTCTTAAATGTTTCCCCTGGGATTTTGGCTCTTTCACAGGTTGATTATTGTACATGGCCACATAAGAAGCTACCTCTTTGTATGTATTAGTTAAATGACATTAGTAAAAATATGAATAAATTTACAATGTATTTACATTTAAGTATTTTTCCTCCTACTTATATTTTTCACACTAATGAAACACGAGTTACAAAAAGAAACTTTTTCCTTCAATGAATACTTCCCAAGAGAAACTAATAATTTTTCTCTGCTTTTTCTAGAAAAATAGCTATTTTCACTTTATCTGTGGATTTTGAATATTTAATCATACTTTTGAGAGTGATTAATAAAAAGAAAATGGCATGCAGATAACAGTGTGCCAATTTTCTTTTACACTTTTTTCATACCCCAAGTTCTAAAATATTTAGTTATTTTTCACAATTTTATTTCTCATGACTGTTTTTGTTTGTCTCTTTTCTTAGCTCAGTAACTATTTACTACTTCTCTGCCTTACTAAAAATAAATAAATCTCAAAAATGTTCAAAGCAGCAGCTAAAGTTTGTTGCTTAAAATTTTGTTTCTCATCAAATATTGCATCTCTTTTAAGGTATATAATATTTTCCTTAAATGTATTTATGAAAGAGGTTATACATACAAGACAGAATACAAACTGCTTATGTACTGTAAACTTATAAAAAATAAAATCAACACCCATGTATCTATCACCCAGCTAATGAAATATAACATTACACCAATGGGCACCTCAAAGATCATTTTTCTTTCTGTATTTTGTATCCAACTACGTATGTATGCCTTAACAATGTTACGTTTAGCTTACTGGTATTAAATTTTATGAAAATGGATTAAAATGTATGATGTATGTATGCTATGTCTTGCACCTTTGCCCAACATTGTTTGAAATTTCTTTTTTGCTGATATGTATAATGCTGTATCATTCATTTTCATTGCTGTAGAGAATTTCAATATATGAATATGACACAATTTATTTAACTATTGTGTATAACACACATAATCACATAATAACATGACACATGTTGTCAAGCATTTTCTCAGATAAACATTTATGATTGTTGTTGTTGATAGAAACAGTGCTGCTGTGTGTGTTCTCATACAAGCTTCCTAGTACACAGATGTAAGATTTTCTCTTAGAAGTAGAATTACAGGGCTACATGGTATGCACATGTTCAACTTTAAATGCCACATATTTTCCAAAGTAGTTGTACCAATTTACACACACAACAGCAATGACTAAGAATTCCTTTTGTCCCACGTTCTTTCTAAAGTTGATGTTGACTAACTTTTTAATTCTTGCATAAGATTGTATCTCATTGTGATTTTACATTGAATTTCCTGATTACTAATGAGGATGAACATATTTTCACATGTTTATGGGCTATTTGTGTTTCCTTGTTTGCAAAACACCTGTTTATGTCTATTGCTATTTTTACTTTGGATTGTTTGTATTATTGCTTAAGAATTTTGACATATTCTGAATACTAATCCTTGTTGTTTACAGACGTCGTAAATTCTTCTTTCAGGTTGCCACTGGCCTGTTTACTCTCTTCATGGTGTATTTTAAGGAACAGAAGTTCTTGATTTTAATGTAGTTGAATTTATCAGTTTTTTATGGTTGTACTTCTTGTGTCTTATTAATGCCTCGGGTTTCCAAGGCTATGATCTTTACAGATGCAGACTGCCACATCGTTCTCTCATAGGGCAGGGGGTGAGTTCGAGCCACTGACCTTTCGGTTAGCAGGGAAGTGCTTAGTCACTGTACCACCAGGGATCCAAAAAACACGATATACCTTTCTAAATAGGGAAAATTTTTTTAAAAAAAGTATTTTGATGAAAATTTATAATTGTCTTCATGCAGGTTTTGCACATCTTTTGTTAGACATATTCCATTATTTTAATTTTTCTGCTTTTAAAAATGACTTTTAAACATTTTTAAATTGGAAAATATTATAAACAAATAAAAAGTGCACAAAACAAAGTTTAGCTTAACTTTTTGTAATATATATGTACATATATATATATGTACATACACACACAGAAAATGACTATCAACCAGGTCAACGGATAGAATGTTGCTAGAGCTTTAGATAGACAGACAGACAGATAGACAGACAGGGAGACAGCTGTCATTGAGTCAGCTCTGACTCATGGAGACCTTATGTGTAACAGAACAAAATATTGCCCAGTCTTGTATCATCCTCAGGATCACAGGTATGCTTAAGTCCATTGTTACAACTATTGTGCCAATCCATCTCAGTGAGAGTCCCTTGCCCTCGATGAAGCTCCATTTATGTGTTTTCCTGGTCCTAAGTTCCTCCAGATGCTTCTCTCCAGCTACTACCCTATCTCTCTCTTCTCTTCCATGGCTGAACTTCTGAAAAACATTACCTACTTTTGTCGCTCAACTTCTTTTCTTCACTGATTTATTAATCATTTTCAATATGACTTCTGTCTCTATCCCAACTTCTGTCTCAAACTGAACTCATTATCTTTCTTTTTAAACTTGTTCCCTCCTCTGACTACCAATCTAAGCAAATGTCACCACTATCCAGGCAGTTGCCCAAGGCAAAAAGCTAAAGGTCATTCCTGATTTATTCCCTCTTTTTCTTATCCCCCAATTCTAGAAAATCATTATATCCTATTGACTTTAATGCCTTTTAAGTATCTCTGCTTCTCTGCATCTCCACTAACACCAACATAAACCAGCCTCTATCACCTCTTCTTGAATTTCTATAAGGGCTTCCCAAGTGATATCATCCCTCCAGTCTTTATTTGGTCTGCTCCACAATTCAGTTTTCTTGAATGCCGCCAGAGGAGTCTTTATAAAGAAAAATGTGATGTTACTCCCTGTTTAATACTTCTAATTCCTCCCCATTTATCTCAATTAAAAAAGTGAAAAGCAGCCAGCCTTCTTTAGATGGTCACAATGACTGTGCATGATCTGGCATCCTCACCTCTTTCCATTCCCTGTTTTCTTTATTCCTTCCGTCTCCTTCAGCTCTGAGTATAGTTATCACTTTTTTAGAAAACCATCCATGAGATGACTACTTGTCCACTTCCTACTATGCAGCTTCCTAACGTTCTACACTTTCTCTCTCATAGTACCCATTATACACCGTTGTAGTTGCAGGCTTACTTGTGCCAATCTCCAATTGACTAAACTCTGTGACCAGGGTTACCAAAAGTTTTTAACAAAAAGGCTAACAATATGCTTTGTTGTGTTGCTGTTAGCTGCCATCAGGTTGGCTCTGACTCATGGTGGTTTGATGCACAGTGGAGCAAAATGCTGTCCAGTCCTGTGCCATTCCCATGATGGGTTGCTGATCAAACCACTGTGATCAATAGGGTTTTCACTGGCTGATTTTCAGAAGTAGATCACTTTAGTCTGGAAGCTCAACTGAAACCTACTGAGAAATCCAAACAACAGACAAGCCTCCACTAACAGATGGGTGGTGGCTGAGCATGAAGTCCATTGGCCAGAAATTGAGCCCTGTCTCCTGCATGGAAGGTGAGAAAAATGGTGAACTATGAGGTATTTAACCAATCAAGCATAGAGCAAAATTAGGAGGTGCAATATATGAAGAAATATTTGGGGATATAGTGATTCCATAATCATTGTTTTATCTTGGCCATCCCTGAATTCCTTTCCAAAATATCAGCAAAATCTTTGCTTTTGAAAAAAAAAATTCTTTCATTTAAGAAGAATAGATATTGTTTGCTTTTAATGATCAAACTATCAACTTTTTTTTGCAACAATATTCGTGAAAAATTTACTCTTTTATCATACTGGGCATGCATTAGCTCTGTGTCTACCTCCCTCTGCTTGATAAGCATTACTACTGAGGTAACACTAAATATTCTCTAGATCAGTGGTGGACACATTTTACCTGTGAAGGGCCAAATGGTAAATATTTTCAGCCTTGCAGTCCCTTCAGTCTCATTATAACTACTCTACCCTGCCTTTATAGCATCAAAGCAGCCAGAGACAATATGTAAACAAATGGATGTGGCTGTGTTCCAATAAAACTGTATTTACAAAAAGTTGCTGTGACTCATATTGCCACACAGATGGTAGTCTGCCAACTCCAGCTCTAGATAAAATGTTGGAGGCAGATGTAAATTCTATATAGAGCTCTATATTTACATTTCATTTTCTCCTTTTATAAAAGACAGGTGAAGATGAGCAGCAGAGTTTATGCAAGTGGATGACAATTGTGCCTACAATCGCTATTTTGCCCTGGCAATTTCCCAAACACTTCTCTGGATTTCCAAACTCTAGGGCGAGGCTGTGGTCTTTAAGTTTGAAAAGCAACTGATTTAGAGTAATAGTTTTTTTCTGGAATGATGGTTTCAATATTTATTTTACATGAGCAAGATATGTTTGAGATAAATTTGGGCTACTTCCAAGGTAGCTCTAGGGACTTCTGTGGTATATCTGTACATGTTTACAAGGCAGAGGTTGCAAATTATTTTTAAACCAGGGAAAACTTGGTAACTGAATGCTTCCTCATTGACAGGGCAATGGATTCCCGCAAGAAAAAACAAGCACACTAAGAATAGCCTGACCGCTTCAACAGAATGTTAATAAGTTCCTGCATATGTGGCAAGTGTGGATATGGGAAAGAAAGAAGCTGTTCTTCTGCCATATGCTTCTACCCATATGTATGTGCTATATTTACATACCTCAATACTGTGTCATTAACACTCTAGTTTTAGGGCAATATATCAATAAGAAATCTTAAGCTAAATTCATATTTTATGTTGTGACATATTTTTGAAAAAGCCTACCCCATGATTTCTCTTAATGTAACAAGAATTAAACTATTTCATTCATTCCAGTTCTGATACTTGGCAATCTGGCAGAGCATTTTCCCAGCATTATTACACCCTACCATCTGGGGTCCACAACAATCTATTATCAGAAACTGGCCCACTTCAAGAAAATGCTTCATAAGTCTACTTCAGGAGAACTTCATTGGGAGGTGAAAGTTGTGTGGACTCAGGACTTTTTAAAACAGTGAGGAAAAAATTAGAAAAGTGGTTTTAAAATTTTGGGGTGTATAAAAATCACCAGGTAAGCTGATGCAGATGCTCTGGGACTTGCCTCTAGAAATTATGATTGCCTAAATCTAAAGAGGTGCCCAGAAATCTACGTCTTTTATTCATCACTGCAGGTAATTCTGAGGCAGTTGGTCCACAGACTTCACTTTGAGAAATACTGCTCTTAAAGCTTACTTTTTTGGTGTGTTTCATAGGTCTGCAGCAAATAGCTCATTGGGTTAGAAATTGTATTTCACCTTTGGGTTGCCTCCAAAGGGTTCTCTGGTGTATGAAAATTTTATGATTTAACTTGTGGACTCCATTCAGCAAGGGTCTTACTGGCTCACACATTCAACAGTAATACCATGGAAGCTACAATAAAGAGGCAGATGCTTTATTCCTGCTGTTCAAATCGTAGAAATGATCATATTCAGCAGCAAAATCCAGAATGAGACTGGATAAATCTAATTAGCCAAGTCAGTTTCCAGAAACATAATCCATTCCTAAGAAGGAAGAACCACAGTGTGCAAATCATTAAAATCATCATTACATCAGTCAAGAATTTTAAGAAGAGATTTTTATGTTTCGGCCTTTGTTTTATATGTATCCATACACTTAATCTTATAATTCTCTCCAGTGACCGCCAAGACAACACTCTAAGAATGAACTGAAATGATACTTTCTCAGTTTCACACTTGAAATCTTTAAGCAGATTTAGTGATAACAGCTGGACTTTTAGTGAACAAATAGTCTGGAGATACATACTATTGTTTTGTGGCTGAAGAGCTGTCATTATGTAACCTAAATGCTTATTTTTCTCCTTTGAATAATTAAGTAAATATTTAGAAGAAACACAGCTTATCAAGTTGTGGTCTCAGCTTCCTTCCTTCCTTACTTTTTTCCCTCCTTCCTTCCTTCTTCATCTTCTTTTCTCTCTCTCTCTCCTCCTTCCTCCCTCACTTTTTCATGCCTTTTATTTTTTAAAAGTACACATTTGTCTTAGTCATCTGGTGCTGCTCCAATAGAAATACCACAAGTGGATGGCTTCAACAAAGAGAAATTTATTCTCTCACAGTCCAGTAGCTACAAGTCTAAATTCAGGGCATCAGCTCCAGGAGAAGGCTTTCTCTCTCTGTCGACTCTGGAGGAAGGTCCTTGTGATGTATCAGTCTTCCTTTGGTCTGGGAGCATCTCAGCGCAGGAACCTCAGGTCCAAAGGATGCACTCTGCTCCCGGCACTGCTTTCTTGATGGTATGAGGTTCCCATGTGTCTCTGCTCTCTTCTCTCTTTTATATCTCAAAAGAGATTGTATTAAGACACTATCTAATCTTGTCAACCTCATCAGTATAACCTCATCACAGTGATAGAATTTACAACACATAAGGCTATCACATATAATCTCATCATAGTGATAGAGTTTACAACACCTAAGGAAATCACATCAGATAACACAATCATACAATACTGAGAATCATGACCTAGCCAAGTTGCTACACACATTTTTTGGGGGACACAATTCAATCCATGACAACCTTTAAGGAACAACTATGTCAAACTCTGTAATGACATGTAACTCTGAGGTTCTGGTTCTTTAATTCTGATCCTATTCTTGATTGCCATAATTTTGAGCAAATATTTTAATTTTTAATGATTCATTCATTCACATCTTATCAAAAGCGAGATAATACCTCGTGTGCAGCTCAAGGTACACTAGTTGAAATAACATCAAACGTTTGGCTTATTGAACAGCTCTGATGGGTAAGCACAAACATTCCTATCTTTTATAAGAGATTATGTACATTTAAAATAACTTATTTTGAAATTGAATTTTACAAATCTATTTAAACCACTACTTTTAATGAGGAGTATAGCAGATACCAGAGAGGAAGCCTGACCCTCTGGTGAATAACCGCTCTTAAAAATAAATTGCTGATGCTTGTGAGAATAAACTGGTTCAGGGCCCTGGCGAGCTCCATATGTATAATTTATATCTGATCCACCTTATGACTGGGTCTTTACTTCCTGCACTATCGTAATTTGGAGTCCCTGGGTGGTGCAAACGGTTAAGTGCTCGACTACTAGCTGAAAGGTTGGGATCGTCATGAGTCAGAATCAACTAGATGACAACTAACAACAAAACAACAAATCATAATATAGGTCACTTTGTTTTTTCAGCTACTTAACAGTATTGAGGAATATTTAATTGCATGCCCGATTAAAAAGAATACAGTAGTTTCATACGGGCAGCACAGGAATAGTTGGAGCTATGTTAGCCAAACCGTAACAGCCTCTGCCCATTGCTCCTCATTAATAAGAGTCTCAGCATTTTTCTCTGTAACTCAGGTGCCCAGTACGCACCATCCTCAGAACCTGCTTTGTGACTCCCATATCCCTAGTGTAGGTTTTCATCTGCAGCCTAAATACGACTTTGAAGTTGTTCTAGTAATTTATTGTCAAAGAGAGATCAGGAGGAAGATAATGCTTCCATGAAGAAAACTTAGCCTATGGAGAAACAACTGCATATTGTCAGAGTCACCTTGTTGAAGTTGTAGTAACTTAATGAAATTAACACTAACCTCCAGCATGAGGCAGAGCAAAGCATACCAGACCAGGAATCGGAGACCTTGCAGGGCTATTGAGTGAACTGGGGCAAGTCACTTCATCTCTTTGAACTTCATTTTTCTTGTCTGATCTCTTATCTTGAGATAATAAAGTTGATTTTTTTTATGAGGATCAAATGAGATAATCACCCTTAAAGTGTCTTTTGAACTGTAAAGTATAACAAAATGTGTGGAGTTATTGTTCATAATTTATTAGTTTATTTTCAGCAAGAAGTTTATAAAAGTAAGTTAATTTCATTCAATAATGACATTCTCTCAAGTAAGAAACAAATCAGAAATTTGACAAGCACTTAATAAACTGAAAATTATTGAAACATTGAGTTACTACAAAGATGCATAACAGATAAGTAAGTTCCTTATATTAAACCACATCTATAATTTTTATTTTGCTGGGATGAGGTAAAAATGAGAAACTCTAAGGTCTGGGTTATTCAGAAAATATTATTATGGAAAAAATATAGGAAGTATGAATTTTGTCAAGGTAGTGTATATGACAGCTTCAAAATTCATGGGATCCCAGTGTGACTTTTTTTTATTTCCTTCCATTCCCTAACAATTGCGATCAAAAAGCAAATACTATCTACGCAGGGAATTGCCACCAGGAAGGTGTGGGGTAAATTTTGTGATGGTGCTTTTTGGAAAAGTCCTTCTGGGACTAGAAAACTAAAAATGAAAGCAGAAAACTGGAACCAAAAAGAGGGTCTTTCCTCCCTCTTCAAATGGTGCACTGTATACCTATGAACGAGCAGGTTCATGTCATGGAATATGAATTCTGAAAAGGGTTGGGAGTTTGAAGCTTTGATTGGGTGCTAAATGTGGCTCTAAAACTTCTAGTAGCCAATAAGAAAAGTTTGGTTACTCAGTTTAAGGGTCCATAAAATAAAGCAAAAACTTTGCTCAGAAGAGTTGCAAGGTTGATTTATAAGATAGCAACAATGGAGGAACAATTATTCTTCATTTTTGACGTTAAAAGACAATATGTTATAGAATGCTAGCTGTCAAAATAATCTATTCTTTTGTAACTTGGAAATCATCAAATTCACCATGTGAGGCTGTAATGCCAAGACAGTAGAGTGACAGAGAATTGCAAATAAAAACTCAGAATCTTGGCCACATGTCTATTCTGGGTTTTATTCTCATCATTTATACTACTGAGCACATATTTTGTGTTCTCTTTATAAATATGCATGGTTAAATGAGAAAAAAAATAAACAAGAATTAATTAACATTCAAAACTTGAAGAAATGTGTTGTAGTTGTCATCCAGTGAAGCCTCCTAGCTGTTTATAATCTCTTCTAACCCCGGATGATATGCAGTGGGTTGTTTTTTTTTTTTTTTTTTTAACACGCTTAGTGTTTATTCTTCACCTGAATGGATTTTTTTTTCCCTGCCTGATATTCCATCCATTCATTTATAACTCTTTGCAATGAAGTGCTGCTTGACATCTGTTTTGAATCAGATTTTCCCTAATTTTTATGTATGCCCTCTTGTTCCATCATCTGCATTAAAATTCAAAAGCAGACATGTTCCATTTCATGCCGGATTTCATCTTTTGTACTGCAGATCTATAAAACTTTTCTTTATTGCCTTGTTTTTGCAGGACTCCTCTGTAAGCATTTGTCTTCTTGGCATTTCTTTTTTCACCTTTGACCCGAAATCAGGCATCGTTTTGGGTCCTTCTTTTGACATGTCAATGGCTAAAGCATCTTTCCGTCAAAGAGAGCTAATCAAGTTGGCAATCCAAGAGAGATCTGTGCATTCTCACTTCTCAGATTTGCAACACCTTCTCATTATTCTCTCAGTGCCTTTTTTTATATCTGTGGCGTTTAAAAAATCATTCCCCTACCCAGTGAAGACATCTGGACATTTTGGAAACATGTCTAGTTGAATGTTGTGTGTCTGTTTTGCTTTAAAAAAAGGCAAATTTCAACCCTTCTGCTCTTGTTCATTCTTATAGGATTGGTAAAATTCTTACTTTGAATGGAGCCATTCTTTCCCAGCAAGGCATTTTGGAAATTTTGTTGGAAACATCTGTGTGACATTGCTTCTATCCTGGAAAGCAGCTTTCCTCAATCTCTGCCTGCCCATGGCCGTGCTGAGGGATTCAGTTTAATTAAGAAGGACAGAAACCTGCTTCGAATTGCCAGATGGTGCTGTTCGAATTCTTCAGTCTGCTCGTAAGAACTCTGGTTTTTGCAACACATCCTTGAAGGATAAAAGATAGAGTTTTATACTTTCAGTGAATATCCTGCTATTTGAATGAGTAGATTTTGAGAAAATAACATAATAAGCGAACTTGTGGTTTCTATATTCCATTAAGGCTAGTAGATTTTTGCAGGTAATTGAACAATAATTCACTTACCATCTACTGTTTTAGCCATTATACATATATTATTCATATCTTATGCTTATAGAGATGTTGGATGATACATTGTCCTTTCCTCTGAGTTTCTCATCTAATAAGAGAGAGCCAACTGGAAAAAAATGAGTTGATTGTTTTAAGGCTGAGCTTTACAAAGTCCTTTAAGTGCAGTGGAGAGACACTATTCACATATCTTCACATAACAATATTTTACTTCTTTTAATTTTATTTTCACGTTCCGTGGTTTCAAATATGCTTTGTGGAGGAGGATTACCAAATGTTTTGCAGTGTCTTCGCGCTTCTCCTCTCCATTTTTTTCAAACATCTAAAAATTCATTTGTGTTTATAAAATCAGTGATTTATAACTCTTGGACTTAATCCTATTTCAAGTAGGCAGGCAAATTTTGTTTTTTCATGTTGTCTCCAGCTACTGCAGTTACCTAGTGACTATTTTCTGTTGTTCTTGATTTGTTATTGGCAGTTTATGACAGTGGCAACTATTATTTGACTTGCTTTCTTGATGAACTGGAACTTTAAACTATAGCCTTTGGGGATGGAAAATGTATTATATTGGGCTTTTATGCTAGTAAGGGATCAAGCGATTAGTTATAAACTAGCCATCTTCTTCTCTTGGTTCATATATATAATCATATATAATGTTTATGTAATTCTTTATTTTTTATTAAATGTTTAAGAGGAAGAATATTACAATTTGTACCTAATTTTTAATATGTAACTATTCTTTTAAAAGGTTCTCTTTACATCTATATATAGTCCTAGTCATCTTGCTGTCTGATAGGAAATATTAGGAATATCAGAAATAATGTAAAAGTGATAATTGGTGGAGTACTTAGAAATCATCAGTATTGAGCAGGGATCAACAAACTATGGACTATAGGCCAAATTGGCCCACAAACTATTTTTGTAAATAAAGATTTATTGTAACACAGTCATTTCCATTTGTTTATCTATTGTTTATGAATGCTTTTGCATCACAAGGGCAGAAATGAGTAGTTGCAACATATCGTCATGCAAATGCTAAAATAGCTATTATCTGAACCTTTTATAAAAAGTTTGCCAATCCCTGGTCTTGAGGATGGCTCAGTTTATTACTCTGTGCAACTGCCCAGTGTAATGGTGAGGGACTAGTTAATTTGTTTCTTTCACAGTACATGAATACTTGATGTCTTGGGCAATTTAGGAATATACATAATTCATAAAGTCACTAATTTTATTTAAATGAATATATTTCAAACATTATAGGTTGCTGTGACAAATTGACCAAATCTTGATTGATTTAGTATTTTTGGTACTCTTAGTAGGTAATGATATAATGATGTAATAGCACTAGGATGTGTCTCAAAAAATTATCTATTATTTGTAATCCTTATTAATGCAATAGGTGTAATGTAATCCCATTTGTATAAGGGAAAAGTGAGATACCAAAATTATGCTCACTTCAAGAAACCAACAAATCTTTACAGAAAAGGCTGCCCATGGCTAAAAGCATTCTCATTGTGACTGCCACGCATCCTTTTAGCTCATGTGGAAAAACATTCGCTTCTCTCCTCATTTCTTCTGCCTAGGCCACTCTTTTTCATAAGACTAATGCTTTATTATATGATACAGAGAAGAATAAGCTGAAAACAAGGAATGATAGCGGGCCAGTAGGATAGTCAACCAATATTTTTCAACTTATTATAGACTCCTAGCATTAAAAAGCAAAGACGTCACCTTAAAGGCTAAGGTGCACCTGACCCAAGCCATGGTGTTTTCTATCGGCTCATATGCATGTGAAAGCTGAACAATGAATAAGGAAGACTGAAGAATTGACGCCTTTGAATTAAGATGTTGGTAAAGAATATTGAATATACCATGGACTGCCAAAAGAATGAACAAATCTGTTTTGGAAGAAATACAGCCAGAACGCTCCTTAGTAGCAAGGATGGTGAGATTTTGTCGCATGTACTTTGGACATGTTATCAGGAGGGATCGATCCCTGGAGAAGGACATCGTGTTTGGTAAAGTAGAGGGTCAGCGAAAAAGAGGAAGACCCTCCAATGAGACAGATTGACACAGTGGCTCCAACAATGGGCTCAAGCATAGCAAGGATTGTGAGGATGGAGCAGGACCGGGCAGTGTTTCCTTCTGTTGTACATCGGGTCGCTATGAGTCGGAACCGACTTGATGGCACCTAACAACAGCAACAATATAATGCTGATTAGATCAGTTACAATAATCCCCAGGCCTACCATATCCTTCATGTTGGTTTCCTTGGGTTACTTACAATGGCAAACCCCTGCTAGAGTCGTTGTCTTGTTATACCCTTCGTGTACAGAAACTAACTTTATTTGTAGAAAAATTAGCAACTGTACAAGAACTCCAGATTTGCAGAAGTATTCGCAATACTTTAGTTCTTTTGTGACAAGTCATTGGTTTTGTTTCACAAGCCAAAAATGAAATAAACTTTTCTAAGAATTGAAAAGTTTTAGGGATGACATATCTATTGATTGTCATTTTTGTCATCAATTTTTTCCCTAAATATTATGACTTTAACTTAGCTGACCGATTTATACCTTGAAGCAACTATAAACTGTTTTATAAATATTTAAAATTTTAATTTGCATGTATACCGAGTTTAATTTTCAAAATAAATGTATTTAATTATAATCCTGAGCTATTTTAATTCTATCTTTCTTTTCTGTATATACCATACCAAACCCTTTGCTGTGGAGTCCCATGGAGTCAATTCCGGCTCATAGTGACCCTATAAAACAGAATAGAACTGCCCCGTGGGGTTTCCAAGCAGTGGCTGGTGGATTCAAACTGCTGACCTTTTGATTTCCAGCCAAACACTTAACCATTGCATCTCAAGAGCTCCTTTCTGTATACAGATCTCAAGTTATCATGGCCACAGGAAATACAATTATTCATTTTTTCTTTATGGTATATCAAGCACATTAGGTGAAAAGAAATCAGGGAGTAGACATTTTGGTTACTACTATATATAGAAATAATAAATTCTAACCTATTTATGAGTTCTGCTGTCAAGTGAAGTCTGGTGGTTTTAACAGGACAAAAATAAAGGAATTGATTGTTTTGGCTCAACTCTTTAGGTAATGTTAAGTATAAGATTGCAACAGGGGGTATAAACTTTAGAGGATGTGGATAAAAAGAGTTGAAAAAATACGTATCTTCCACATATTCTACATGTAAAATCGTAACCATATCATAACAGAAAACATGTGTGGTGCCATTAGCTTGACTTGAATTACTGAACATAAGCCCTTTCCTGCAGCATTTTAAATAATGGTCATGCATTCGAAAAGGTTGTTTTAAGAGTGTATGTCAAACCAACCTGAAGATTAAATAGTATCAGAAAATAAGAAACAATTAGAAGCCTGGGAGGAAATACTGTCATACAAACTTTGGATGTTAAATTACTATATACCAAAAAAACAAACAAACAAACCCACTGCCGTCGAGTCCATTCCGAATTAATATAAAAGGAAATGAATTTCAATAATAATTAGGCTGGCACTAAAGAACTTTCTTTTCTAAATGTCTGAATCATGTTAATCTTTTTGTCTGGATATGATTAGCCTATTATGACAAGTCTGTGAGGTCATTAAGGAAATTAACATATTCCAGGTGCATTATTCTACTGGCACAATGCCACAGTGGAAATGTGTTTATTCATCTGTAACCAAGAAAAACATAATTTAATTCAGATGTGCAAGATAAAACCCAATTCAAAACTACTAGTGGCATTTTCCCCCACTGGCACCAAAAAACAAAACCTGAGCTTTTAATAGTATGTTTTAGTAAAACACAAATCTATTTTGCAGATGTAGTGTTTTAAACTTCAAATCAACATAATACACTTTTGGCTGTTGATTTGAATTTTTTTCGTTTTTGGAGGAGAATGATCAACATTAAATTTTATGAAAGTTAGGTTAATGAGCTTATACGCTTACTTATAAATATTTTGTCTGATTTATTTGTTTATTAGCATAATAGAAATTTTTGAGTGCTTACTATGTGTCATGCTGTGTTCTTAGGTATGTATTGATGAGCAAAACATCTCCCAATTCCCTTTTACTTCTGTCTGCTCTAAAAAAGAAACTTTTACTTTATGAATAATAAATGAAGATTTGCTTAATTAAGTCTTATATTCTCCAATTATTTGATTGCTATATTTTAGTTTAATTAATAAATTATTTATTTGAAGTTTTGTGGAACAATTGCAAATATTTAAGTTTGAGATGTAGCAAAAGCTTTTTTAAATTTCTGTAGTGTAAGAACATACTGGCATTTCTTCTGGAAAATAAATACCATAAAATTAAGACTGCGCGTACCTTGATTTAAGATGAAATTGTTCATGAGTGCCTCAAAATATTTTTATTGTTTTAAGTCTTTGAAATTTCACCACTGAATTAAAATTGCTCATTTTAAGTGTCTTTAAAGATTCTCTTTTAACTTATTTTCTCAATTTCTCAGATAAGAAAATAGAAATTGATGTTTACATAGCGGTAGAGTGCTCTTGATTATATACAAATAAGCCATTTTTTTAATAGCACAAAATTTCCCTAATAGAAATATGGATGGGATTGCCAGGTTTGAATATATTGTACCTGTATTATCAATATTATTGTATATGTTATTTTTTTCAAGCAAGCCTATTTTAATTATTGAAAGTCACTTTTATCTGTTAGTCTAATACTAGTGAATGGCAGTTGGAAAGAAAAAAAAAATATACAGCTGGAATTCAGCTTTTACTAGATTACATTGGGAGAAATTTTTCCCTTTTAAAAACCCAGGCTCCTTTTAAATTAGTATATTTGCATCACAAGGTGTTCATATATCCTACCGAAGCCTGAAAAATGTGGTTCAAAACTAGTGTGGAATACTTTCTAACCTCTCTCCTCTTAATAATCTTGATTAACTCCATCAAATCCTGTTCGGCCGCTGCTTGCATTTTCAGGGTAAAACAAATATTCTGCTGAATATCAGCCAAACCTAGATGTTCATAATTTCCCTCTAATTTTTCATAAACTATGGTGAATGTGAGTTAGTCCCTAAATAACAATTTTATTATAAAATAGTTTGGAAATTTGCTAACATTTCTGTTCTATAACCAGATTTACATTTTAACATTAAGGCTTGTGTACTCAAATTGTTTCTTTTTACCCTTAACTGATAGTCTATTTGAAAAGCTTAAGAAAGTATGTGTGTTTCTATATACATAAGTGTTCTTTATATATTTGTTATTGTTACTTGGCTGTTGAATACATTGCAATTCATAGTGACCACATACGTGCAGGGGAGAACTGTTTCACAAGGTTTTAAAGGTTGTGACCTTTCAGAAGCAGATTGCCAAGCCTATCTTTGGAGACACCTTTGGGTTAGTTCGAACTGCTAACCTTGCAACTAGTAGGAGAGCACTTAACTGTTTGCACCACTCAGGGACTCCATATATGTAACTTTGAAACTTTAGGGTTCTGAAATGGAATTTCAAAGCTGTTACTTGTTTGTTTAAACATCTAAGAGTCTTAGAAAATTCTAAGGTTGCAAAAATTAAAGAAAACTGAAGTGCACCATAAAGACTGATAGGATTGAAAGCTAAGAAAACTGAGGACAAAATGCAAGTGGTTTGGAAAAAAAGGGCCTTCATTCATTCACGTTATACCTGATGACCAGGCTTTCAAGCTGAACCAGAGGAACTCATGGCAGGTTTCAAGGGGCATTTCCTGAGACATATCTGCTGTGCTAAAGCAGTGATTTTTAAGTGGTTCAATTCTTGGCCTACAGTCTTCACGAACCAAAACATAGCTACAAATAAAACTGAGCAACAGGCAGCTCTTCGTACCTATACAGCTCTTACTCACTTATAGTTATACTCTTGGCTATGCCTTATGAACTTACAAATGCCAGAATTAGATTGTTTGTTTTTCCATTCAGAAAGAAAAGGGCTTTGGTGAAGGGTAAAACAGTATACAATACTGGGGAAGACAGTACAGCTTGTACAAGGAAAGGTCATGGAAGCTCCACAGATACATCCAAACTCCCTGAGGGACTGAATTGCTGGGTGGAGGGCTGTGGGGACCATGGTCTTGGGGAACATCTAACTCAATATCCATAACACAGTTTATAAAGACAATGTTCTGCATTCTACCTTGGTGAGTAGCGTCTGGGGTTTTAAAAGCCTTTGAGCAGCCATCTAAGATACTCCACTGGTCTCATCTCTTCGGGAGCAAGGGAGAATGAAGAGAACAGGATACAAGGAAAATTAGTCCGAAGGATTAATGGACCCTGTCTACCAAGGCCTCCACCAGACTGAGTCCAGTACAGCTAGATGGTGCCTGGCTACCACCACTCTCTGCTCTGACCGGGATCACAACAGAGGGTCCTGGACAGAGCTGGAGAAGGATGTAGAACAAAATTCTAACACAGAAAAAAAGATAAGATTTACTGGCCTGACAGAGACTGGAGAAACCCTGAGAGTATGGCCCCCGACACCCTTTTAGCCCAGTGGTGAAGTCACTCCCGAGGTTCACCAATCAGCAGCGGATTGGACGGCCCCATAAAACAAAACAGGACTAATGAGGCGCAGCAGTCCAGGGACAAGGACTAGAAAGCAGGAGGGGAAAGGAAAGCTGGTGATAGGGAACCCAAGGTTGAGTAAGGACAGTGTTGACATGTCTTGGGGTTGGTAACCATTGTCATAGGGCAATATATGTACTAATTTTTAATGAGAAACTATTCTGTTCTGTAAACCTTCATTTAAAGTACAAAAAAAAAAAAAAAGAATTATCTATGTGAGATCAAATTGACAACAGCAACTCAAAAGTTTTGATGGGAAGCCTAGGGGCAGTGAGTTGAAGATAATGGTGATGGAATAATTTGGAAAACGATAGTGAGAATAGCAGCACAACTGGAAGAATGTAATCAATGTCACTGAATTGTACATGTAGAAATTTTTGAAATGGTGTGTCTTTGGCTACGTATCTTTTCATCAAAAAAGAAAAAAGTTCCTCCAAGGTCTAGAAGGGAGAGTGTTGACATGTCGTGGGTTTGTTAACCAATGTCATAAAACAATATGTGTACTAACTGTGTAATGAGAAACTATTTGTTCTGTAAACCTTCACCTAAAGAACAATTTAAAAAACCTAAAATAAAAGAAAAGGGAAAATGGAAGGGAACTAATGTTTGTTGAACACTTATCATATGGTTTGCTGTGCAAAACGACTCTGCAGAAAGAGAATCTGCCTAGAGGGAACCAGGCCTTTGGAAGGCAGGTCACAGTTGCTTTATTTAATAGGTCAAGACGCCTGATTGCTCAGGCTTGTGGAACAAAATACTTGATTGGTTGAGTGTAATATGCAGATGTGCAGGACTTTGTGAAATTGAAAATTGAGTCATTGGTTACCATTCTTTGTAATTTTCTGAAAGGGTTAATGGGTAAATGTAAATAATTTAACTATTTAGAGAGGAAAAAACAAACAAACCATTATTTATTTGCCAAAGCAGTTCCTTTGGGAAGACTTTCTTCCCAGGTTTCCATTTATAAATATACTTCTGTATCTGATACAATTACTTTTATAAACTATATTTTTTCTTACAATATTCTTATTATTTCAAATTTTTTACTTACTCAGTAGGTTTACCTTTTTCACACATTTGTTTTAGCTATTTTTCCTCTCACTGTCATCTCAATATTCTGTAATTTTTAAAATAATATAAACAGGAGTCTTTGTCCAGTATATTTTCATGGGTAATACCTGATTTATATATCTTAATTCTGGAGAACAAATTTCATTCTTAAAATTTCTCAGTGTCCTGATCTGAAAGAAATCAAAAAGGCCATGAATCATTCATAACATGATAAGAGGCATGTCTTTTCTGGCCTTGCCCTCCCAAATGGAGCAACCTCATGTCCTATGTTTTTGAAAATGGGTCAACCAAATTGATACTTACATTTTTTTCTTTTTTTTGTACATCTACAGATGCTTTTGGAAAACAGAAACCTCTTCATCAGAATTATATACAGAGTATACAAATGTGAAATAGGAAATAATTTTCTAATGTAAAGGCACAACTAGTATAGAGATAGAGATCTAGACTTTTTTTTTTCTGCCAAGATACATGAACTACCTTTTTTTCTTGTTCTCTAATATTTTGTCTCCGTTAGTTGCCGCCAAGTTGATTATGAGTCATGGCGACCCCATGTGTGCAGAGTAGAACTACTCCATAAGGTTTTCAAGGCTGTGACCTTTCGGAAGCAGAGTGCAGGCCTATCCTCTGGGTGGATTCGAACTGCCAGCTTTCAGGTATTTAACTGTTTGTGTCACGAGGAAATCCTCTCTTATATTATTGTTGTTGTTGTTATGTGTTGTTGAGTCAATTCCACTCAGCGACTCTATGACAGACTAGAACTGCCACATAGATGTTTCCTAGGCTGTAATCTTTACAGGAACAGATTGCTGGGTCTTTTCTCCTGCGGAGCTGCTGGTGGGTTTGAACTACTGCCCTTTCAGTTAGCAGCTGAGCTCTTAATCATTGTTCCCCCAGGGCACCTCTCTAAATACTAGGTAGGTTAGAGTCTGTCCAAAGCAGACTATTCAGGTATTGTCCTTGGAAAAACCCAGTTCCCACTTGCTTTCTGTTTTGTTGGCAAGACTAGCTGAGGAGACACCATTATCTCTGTATTTGTTTAATATTTTCGTTTTCTTATTAGAAGAAAACTCTCCAAACAGTCTTTGCTTTTTGTTTTTCAAAATACATTGACAAGTGAAATAAAAACGTACTTCAATTTTAGTTATGGTTAACACAGAGAGATATAATTTGACTCTGTTAGAATACTTTTAGTGTTTGAGACCCAGATCATTATTCTTGTCACTTGAGATTTTCAATTCATGTACATATATGCATGCAAATACATACATAATTAATGCAAGTGCTGTGGATTGAATTGTGTTCCCCCAAAACATATATTGGAATACTGATCAATATGGAATTTAGGAATAGGGTTTTCTTTGTTATGTTAATGAGGGCATATCAGTATAGGGCGTGTCCTAAATCTAATCCCTTCTGAGTGACGTAAGAAGCAGCATAGACACAGAGAGAAGTATGCACAGACAGGGGAAAATAAATGCCATGTGAAGATATCCAAGGAACTGAGGAAAGCCGGAGCTCCAGAAGCTAAGGATTTTACCTAGAGTCCGTAGAGAGAGAAATCCTTCCCCATAGCCGGTGCCCTGATCTCAGACTTCTTGTCTCCTAAACTGTAAGAAAATAAATTTTTCTTCTTTAAAGTCACCCAATTATGGTGTTTCTGTTACAGCAGCACTAAAAAACTAATACCACAAGTTAATTAATTACTTTAAGTGAACTATGTTTATATATTTATGTGTACATATATACGCAACATCATGATAAATGGAGAAAATATTGAAGTGGTCAAGGATTTCACTTTACTTGGATCCACAATCAACGTCCATGGAAGCAGCGGTCAAGAAATCAGACAACGGATTGTGTTGGGCAAAAGACCTCTTTAAAGTGCATTTCACTTGGAGACTAAGGTGTGCCTGACCCAAGCCATGGTATTTTCAATTGCGTCATATGTATGTGAAAGCTGGACAATGAATAAGGAAGACCGAAGAAGTGGCATATTTCAGTTACGGTGTTGAAGACTATTCAATATATCAGGGACTGCCAGAAGAACAAACAAATCTTGGAAGAAGTACAGCCACAATGCTCCTTAAAAGCAAGGATGGTGAGGCTTCATTTCACATTCTTTGGACATGTTATCAAGAGGGACCAATCCCTGGAGAAGGACATTATACTTGGTAATAAGAGAGTCAGCAAAAAAGAAGACCCTCAATGAGATGGATTGACACAGTGGCTGCAACAATGGCTCAAGCATAATAGTGATTGTGAGGATGGCACAGCACTGGGCAGTGTTTCATTCTGTTGTACATAGTGTCATTGTGAGTAGGAACCAACTCAACAGCACCTAACAACAACAACATATAAAGTGAAAACGTATACATGTCTACCTATACCATAGCTATATCTTTATTTATAAAATTTGAATTTTTAAAATGTTTTTTCTGGATGTTTTGATTCAATGTAGACAAAATATTAATGTTTTGATTGAGAAATTGAACTTTTGAAGGTCAGATCATTTAATGGCAGGGCTGATATATTAACATATACGAGCATATTTCCTGTTCTCTTATAAATGACTTTTAGAAATATACTAAACAATCATTTCTAGGTAGGTTTCCAAAGATCACATTTATTACAGATGATGACTTGACAACCAGAATATTTTCAGTGCTGATAAAAAATTAACAACATAGGCAGCTAGTTTTAGGATGGTATGTGTATAAAATTATGCACATAAGTCCTTTGTTGAAAGACTTAGGTTTTTTGTGTTTGATTCATTTAAAATTCACTATTGAATAGAGTGCGGGGGAAAGATACGGCAGCCTGCTCCCATAAAGATCTATAGCCTTTGGAAACCCTATGGGGGAGTTCTGCTCTGTCCTGTTGGGTCTCTATGAGTAGGAATCAACTCAACGGCAGTACGTTTGGTTTGGTAGTTTATTGAATAGAGTAAGTGACTATTGAATTTAATTCAATCTTTTTTTTTTCCCAGAATTAGTGACTATTAACATTTAAGGAAGAAATAAGAAGATGAAGAAACTAACACCCAGGGAGGTTACATGATTTATTTGATCAAAATCATAAAGTTCATTTATTTCACGGCAAAACCAAAATGGAGATTTTTTTTTTCAGTCCCACTGTTATATTCTCACACCAAACTAGACTGTACTATTTTAATGTATATAAACTTTTGACGCTCCAAAGATGCCTATATCCTAATCCCTGGAACCTGTGAATATGTTATGTTACATGGCAAAGGGGAATTAGAGCTGCCTATGGAATTAGGATCGGAAATCAGCTGACTTTAAAGTAGGGAGATTATCCTGGATTATATTGGTGGACTCAACGTAATTACAAGTGTCCTTCAATTTAGAAGAGGTAGTAGAAGAGTAACTCAGAGTGATGTGAGAAAGACTCAACCAAACATTGCTGGCTTTGAAGATGGAGGAAGAAGGTCATGAACCTAGGAATGAGTGCAGCCTCTAGAAGCTGGAAAAGGCAAGAAAATGGATTCCTCTATAGAGTCTCAGGAACAGCACAACCCTGCCAACACCTTGACTTTAGCCCGGTGAGACCCACTTCAGGCCTCTGACCTCCAGACCTATAAGATAAGAACTTTGTCTTGTTTCAAGCCACTAACTTGTAATTTGTTATAGCAGCAATAGGAAACTAATACACTTAGAAATAAAGACATAACGTTTTAAATTGTAAATGGAAGTGAATGATTTCTATACCTGAAGAGTAAGGATCTTGCTAAAGAAAAGCAGAGAATAAAAATGTATATATATGACTTTTTCTTCCCTTTAGGAGTCATAAATGAATTTATTTTCTTTCCCAGAACTTCCTTTAGATCAGTGTGCATCACATGGCTGGCAGATTTCATGCACAATTGGGGATCAGAACACAATTGTGATGTAATCTCCTTAAAGCTTCCTTGACAAGCAGTTTGGCCTAATTTGTTAATGAACATTCAAGTTTCCACTCCAATTATTTTTACTAGTTTGTGGTTATTGCTTAGGGACTTTATTACTTCTTAATCTTTTTTTTTTTAATCTGTGAAATGGGAGTAATACTACTCATATCCTAGATAAGGTTGGGATTTTCTCCTTGCAGACTTATTGTGGTAGAAAAATTCATTTGCATGTTTATTTTCTACAACTAGAGAAGGCTAGTCTGTGAGTATTTCTTGCACTTTGATCTTGTTCATTGACAAACTGGTTTTCAAGGACTACATTGTTTTCTTTCTCTTTGTTTTTGTTCACACACTTAAATGTGCTTTATTTGGGATTATTTGGGTTCACTGCTATTTTCATGACAGCTAAAGGACTGTGGTAGTGACCTCCTGATTCCACTGTGGCTATAATAGTTTCCATTCTTTGTTTCCTGGGTTCCTCTCAGCAGTCATGCTGAAAGCAGTTTTATTAAGACCAGGTCAATTTGATTTCTTGGAAAGATTGCTGGGAACATTGTCACATGAACTTTACCAAAGTCCGTATCTAATGAACGAGGACCTTATTCACATTCAAGCAAAAAGGTGAGTAAGCTGGCACAGCTAGAGAAGAGGCCAGCAGCACACAGCAATATGTCCTTTACTTGTCAGCCCACCACAGTGGCTGATTAGTTATCTATCAGGAGTTGTACCAAATAGTGTGACTAGACTAAGGATTACTCAACCAGTGGTGCTCTGCAGTTGTGACACTGTCTTTAAAGTAATATGGTGTAGGACTTCTAAAACTGAACCTACCTTTTAGTCACACTAGACACCTGCTTTCCTTTTATATCTGACATCAGAGACACAAATCTTAAAAGCTAATGGGGGAGGAACATTGCAGAAAAGGAGGGTAAAAACGGTTGTATAACCTGAAGAATGTAACTAATATCACTGAACTGTACATGTAGAAATTGCCAAATTGGTATATGTTCTGCTGTGTATATTTTCAACAAAAACACACACAAAATAAATAAATTATTTATTAAAAAACAAAACTATAGCCCTGGTGGCACAGTGGTTAAGAGCTTGGCTGCTAACCAAAAAGGTCAGGAGTTTGAATCCACCAGTGGCTCCATGGAAACCTTATGGGGCATTTCTACTCTGTCCTGTAGGGTCTCTATGAGTTGGAATCAACTCAACGGCAGTGGGTTTGGTTTCTGCTTATAGAGACTTACTACAGTTGTAGTTTGTTAGAACTGATAAATTAAATCCTAGGAGGAGTTGGAGCATAGACATATGACTTTACTTACAAAAAATGATCTAAATTTTTTACTGGCTAGGAAATTCCACTACATAACTATCGTATGTTGTACATAGTATCGCTATGAGTCTGAACAGACTGGACGGCATCTAACGACAACAACAACTATCAATAATTAATTTTATTTTAATTGTTCAAAGATATGTTGAACAATTTTAGTTAATGTCAGTTAGCAGTCTTTATACGTACATATGTACCCGTACACACTTATAAATCTATTTATGTATATATATGCATCATTTAATTTTGTGATTTCAGTTTAGAATTTTGGTGCTCATTTATTATCCTGCTACATGATATACTGAAGTAACTTTAAAATTATCTTGATATTAGCGAATTTTAAATAGATCTTCAGTGTATGGAAAGGAATTATCTTAGTATTTTGATGAAATTAAAATGTCCTTTGATTATCATACAAATGTCTGTTTCTGTTCACCATAAAATTTGACTAGGGATGCTGGAATGGCTGCTGGTAATCTTAATAAGACATCTTTATGCACAGTGTTGCTAGGTTAATATCCTAGGTCATATCCGTATCTTGGACTCAACGATTATTATGATGATAATTAAAATTGTCCTTTGATTATCACTCAAATGCCCATTACCATTCAGTATAATAGTTAGAATCAAGCACTAAAAACATGACCATACTTTTTCTAAATCATAGCAAATGTTCATGATGCAAACACTAATATTATCTTTATTACAGTTGAGGAAACTGAGGCAAACTGTGAAGCTGAGGAAACTGTGAAAGTTACATAGGTAGTGGGTGGCAGAGCCAATATTAATCTCAATCTGCCTTCCCCATGTTCTTGACCACTAAACATAATTCGTTAGTCAGTTTTGTTCACTACTTATATTCACAAGGTGATGTTCACATCCTAACTTTCTGATACCTTTGTTGTTAAAATATAATTGAATACTTTGGATTCAGAGTCAATGATTCATTTACCTACAATATTTATGGAGGACAGCTCTAAATAATCAGGATTGTTTCATTGTACTTCAGGGCAGGGACCTCTGGAACTGTGGGACCAGCACGAGTGTGTATAGACCCTCTAGAGCAGCGTACAAACTGTGCTTCTTAGAACCAGCCTCATCCAAACACACTCATTCATTGAGAACATGCTGGGCTTGGCTTCCTTTGTGTTCTTGGTACCTATGGGAAAGAGGCACAAACAGCTGGCATGCTTGAGAAACTGAAAGGAGCAAAATCAATTAAACCAGACTAGAAAAATACAATGAAAGAACTGCATAAATCTAACAATGCTTTTTATTTATATTTTCATGCCGTATTATTTTAATCCTTTATATATATATATATACACACATATATTTTAATCTTTTATATATATATACACACACACACACACACGTTTAAATGAAACTTTACAAATCTGAGGTTAATTGTATTATCAGAACATTTTCCATACTGGAGATTCCTAAATATTATTGCTCTCATGCAATTCTTTCATTTTTATATAATTTTAAATTTGCTTGCCAATTTGAGACCCCTGAGGCCCCAAAAGGAAAAAACCCATGGCATTTCTCAAACTGAAAGAACTGAAGAAAAAAATCAAGCCTGGATTTGCAATATTAAAGGATTCCACAGGGAAAATATTAAACTATGCAAGAAGCATCAAAAGATGGAAGGACTACACAGAATCACTGTACCAAAAAGAACTGGTCAACATTCAACCATTTCAGGAGGTAGCATATGATCAAGAACCAATGGTACTGAAGAAAGAGGTCCAAGCTGCATTAAAGGCATCGGTTGAAAAGAAGGCTTCAGAAATTGACGGAATACCAATTGAGATGTTTCAACAAACAGATGCAGCTCTGAAATCACTCATTCATTTATGCCAAGATATTTGAAAGACAGCTACCTGGCCAACCGACTGGAAGATATCCATATTTGTTCCCATCCCAAAGAAAGGTGATCCAACAGAATGTGGAAATTATTAACAATATCATTATATCACACATAAGTAAAATTTTGCTGAAGATCAATGAAAAGCGGTTGAAGCAGTACATCGACAGGGAACTGACAGAAATCAAGCCAGATTCAGAAGAGGATGTGGAACAAGGGACATCATTGCTGATGTCAAATGGATCACAGCTGAAAGCAAAGAATAGCAGAAAGATGTTTAATTGTGTTTCATTGACTGTGCAAATGCATTCAATTGTGTGGATCATAGCAAAGTATGGATAACATTGCAAAGAATGGGAATTCCCTAACATTTAATTGTGTTCATGAGGAAACTTAAACCAAGAGGCAGTCATTCGAACAGAACAGGGGGATACTGCGTGGTTTCAAGTCAAGAAAGGTGTACGTCAGGGTTATATCCTTTCACGGTACTTACTCAAACGGTATGCTGAGCAAATAATCTGATAAGCTGGACTATATGAAGAAGAATGTGGCATTAGAATTGGAGGAAGACTGACTAGCAACCTGCTATATACAGATGACACAACTTGCTTGCTGAAAGTGAAGAGGACTTGAAGCACTTACTGATGAAGATCAAAGACTACAACCTTCAGTATGGATTATACCTCAAAAGAAAAAAAACAAAAATCCTCACAACCAGAACAATAAGCAATATCATTATAAATGGAGAAAATATTGAAGTTGCAAAGGATTTCATTTTACTTGGATCCACAATCAACTCCCATGGAAGCAGCAGTCAAGAAATCAGACAATGTACTGTGTTGGGTAAATCTGCTGCAAAAGATTTCTTTAAAGTGTTAAAAAACAAAGATGTAACTTTAAGAACTAAGGTGGGCCTGATGTAAGGCCCACCCTTTTTAAAAAAAAATTTTTATTGCACTTTACATGAAGGTTAATAAAACAAATATTTTCTCATTAAACAGTTGGTACACATATTGTTTTATGACATTGGTTAACCACCCCATGACATGCCAATGCTCTCGCTTCTCAACCTTGGGTTCCCTATTACCAGCTTTCCTGTCCCCTCCTGCCTTCTAGTCCTTGTCCCTGGGCTGTTGTTTCCCATTAGTATCGTTTTGTTTTATGGGCCTGTCTAATCTTTGACTGAAGGGTGAACCTCAGGAGTGACTTTATTACTGAGCTATAAGGGTGTCAAGGGGCCATACTGTCTGGGTTTCTCCAGTCTCTGTCAAAAGCCAGTAAGTGTGGTCTTTTTTTTGTGAGTTAGAATTTCATTCTACATTTTTCTCCAGCTTTGTCCAAGACCCTCTGTTGTGATCCCTGACAGAGCAGTCAGTGGTGGTAGCTGGGTACCATTCTACTCGTACTGGACTCAGTGTGGTGGAGGCCATGGTATTTGTGGTCCTTTAGTCCATTGGACTAATCTTTCCCTTGTATCTTGTTTTCCTCATTCTCCCTTGCTCCTGAAGGGGTGAGACCAGTGGAGTATCTTAGATGGCTGCTCACAGGCTTTGAAGACCCTAGACGCTATTCACCAAGGTAGAATGTAGAACATTTTCTTTATAAACTGTGTTATGTCAATTGAGCTAGATGTTCCTCAAGACCACCATGGTGTTTTCTATTGTGTCATGTGCACGTGAAGGCTGGACCATGAATAAAGGAGACCGAAGAAGAATTGATGCCTTTGAATTATGTGTTGGTGAAGAATATTGAATATACTATAGACTGCCAGAAGAATGAATAAATTTATCTTGGAAGAAGTAAAGCCACAATGCTCATTAAAAGCAAAGATGGCAAGACTTTGTTTCATATACTTTGGTCATGTTATCAGGAGGGTCCAGTCCCTGGTGAAGGCGATCATGCTTGGTAAAGTAGAGGGTAAGTGAAAAAGAGGAAGACCCTTAATAAGATGGATTGACACAGTGGCTGCAATAATGGACTGAAGCATAACAATGATTGTGGGGATGGTGCAGGACAGAGCAGTGTTTTGTTCTGTTGTACATAGGGTCGCTATGAGTCAAAACTGACTTGATGGCATCTAAAACAACAATGAGGCCCAAATGCTGGCTCTTCCCACCCAAAATCCTCTTTCCAATTTTTCAGATTTCTGTAATCTGTTAGTTTTTACTTCGACTAAAGATAAAATTGTTGCATTTGAGTCTCTGCAAGGGCTTAATCTGAAAATTATGTCACAGAAAGACTTACAAATAAAAACCATACAACTTTAGTTAGATTATAAGTTATATGTAGATATTGGGGGAAATATTACATATATTCTTTCTGCTTTCACTTGAAATTAAAGTTTCTTTTTATTATGATTACAGTATTTATTTGTGTGAGAGTGATTATTATAAATATTTGACTAAAGGACTCATTATATTTTAAGTAATTGATCTGTTTAGAATTTGTGTAGTTCCATAGAAAAATCAGTCCATTAAATTGTCATTTAAAATAAAATTGATAATTTAATCTCATTTGTTTCAAGGAACTGTTAAAGCATTTTGAGATTGTTTAGATGGGATCTATATATATGCACCAAAGTGAATAATTGAGAAGATTATCTAAATAATTAAAGAAAATACATTTTCATAAATTGTATTATGTCAGATATTTGCACCTGTTTGTTCCAAGTATTCTGGATAACACTTTCATCTTTTAAATACCAATTCCTATATACATAAATATGCCAATGTATTTTGGGATCATATAGGACTTCATTTAAGTATTATTAGTAAAATAAATAAAATTAATGTTATCTCAAAGCTAAAAGGCAAACCTAAAGTGCTTTAGCAATATTTCACTTAAACTTTCCTTTTCAGTATGTTTATCAGAAAAGGAAAAAACTGATTAGGAGAAGATTCAGGAAAGATGTATTTTAATCCCTTCAACCTTTCTCTTAGGTAAACATAAAACCAGAATCCAAAGAGCTTACTCATTACATTGAAGTTAGATAGCTCAATCATTCTTTGCTACCAAAGAGATTTTCTTAAAACTTTCAAAGAATCCACTTGTTTATATTAGCCCCCACCCGCAACCTTGAATTTGTTTCCTGGAACAGATTGCATCAGAATCTTGGTTTTTTTTTTTCGCTGGACATCACAATCCCTCTAAACACTTTAACTATTTCTTGTCTAGGGTATCTACAGGTAGATGGATTTATACAATCATTTGTTTATTCCTAACAATGTGTCTCTGCAAAATGTTTTGGCAAGAAATAATAATATCCTTATAGCAATAGATGCACATATCAAAAAAGTAGAAAGGGACAAAATCAAAACATTAACTACAAAACTCAAACAAATAGAAAGAGAAGAGCAAAAAAAGCCCACAACCACCGGATGAAAGGAAATAGTAAAGATCAGAGCAGAAATAAATGAAATAGAGAACAGAAAAACAATAGAAAGAATCAACAAAACCAAAAGTTGG
>NW_004444175.1:2750354-2788723 GCF_000243295.1 Trichechus manatus latirostris
TAACCAATGTCATAAAACAATGTGTGTACTACTGTTTCATGAGAAACTATTTGTTCTGTAAGCCTTCACCTGAAGTACAAAAAAAAAAAAAAAAAAAAAGAAATGATAATATCTTCTTTGTTATGCTAAAGTTGGATTCTGATAATGAAAGTGATAGATTTGCCTCTATTAGACAAAGTGAGGCATTAAATTAAAACATAAACTCAGGATAGTTGTTACCTCTAAGTTGTCTCTAGGGATGAGGAGGGGATGTGAATGGAAAAGATGCATTGGTAGAAGGACTTTTGGACGATGGAAATGTGTTATTTCTTGATCTGAATCACAGTTGCAAGAATTTTCTCTTTTAAATTATATTATGTATTATACCTTTATGGATTGTCTGTGGTATAAGCGGTTTATGATCAGCTACTAACCTAAAGGTCAGCAGATTGACCCTATCCACCCAGCGATGCCACATAAGAAAAGCCTGATGTTCTGCTTCCCTAAAGACTACAGCCAAGAGCACCCTATGTAACAGTTTTACTCTGTAGCACATGGAGTCTTCATGAGTAGGAATTGACTCAACGGAAACAGGTATGTGTTGTCTAATTACAGACGTTTCTAGATGTATCATACTTTTTCAGATGTATTAAATTTTGTAATTAAAAATAAAGTTAAAAAAAAACCCAAAGAATATAAAAAAATAAAAATCAGACAAATTGAGAGGCATACCATGATCCCAGGCAGGAAGGTTTACTATCATAAAAATAGCAATACTTTAAAATAAATTTATATAATTAATAAAATTACAGGCAGAATACCAGTGGTTTCAATAATTGGATGATACTGCTTTTAAATTTAGAATGAAGAAATCTGTCTTGGAAGAAGTACAGCCAGAGTGCTTCTTGGAAGTGAGGATGGGGAGACTTCATCTCACATACTTTGGATATATTGTCAGGAAGGACCACCAGTCCCTGGAGAAGGACATCATGCTTGGTAAAGTACAGGGTTGGCAAAAAAATAGGAAGACCCTCAACAAAATGGACTGACACTGTGACTGGAACAATGAGCTCAAACACAGCAATGACTGTGAGAATGGTCAGGACCGGGCAGTGTTTGGTTCTGTTGTACATAGGGTCTCTATGAGTAGAAACCAACTTGACAGCACCTAACAACTTTTAAATTTATATAAAAGAATAAATGTTCTAGAATATTCAAGAAAGAGATGAGAAAGGAGAACATTAAGTTGAGGCCCTAAGTGATCTGGCCCCTCGGTGTTAATTCTGTCACCTTCTATCCTACTCCCTCCCTTTACTCATTGCAGTGTAGCCACACTAGCCTTCTTACTATTTCACCAGCAGGCCTGATATACTCTTACCTTGCGCATTTGTGCATTTGCCTAGCAATGTCTTCCCCCATATAAAGTTTAGACTTACTCTACTCCTTTTTCTTTATCAAATCTTTGCCAATAAGGCCTACCCTGACCTCCTTATTTATTACAGCAATCTCTCCTCCTCTCCCCAATTCATCTTATAGTTTTCATTTTTTTCTCATGCATTTATTGCTTTTAACTCACTGTATGACTATAGGGTCGCTAAGAGTTGGAATAAACTCTAAAGCAACGAGTTTGGTTTTTATAATATTTACTGTGTTTATTATTTAATTTCTGTTTCTTCTTCTAGAATGCAAGCTCCACAGGGTCAGGAATCTTTTTCTGTTTTATTGTAACTCCTGCAGAACAGTGACTAGAAATATGCAAAAGGATATTTGAAACACAGGGTTTGAATCAAATATTATTAAGGAAGTGGGAATACCAGCATCTCATTTTATTTCACTAATAAAGATTGTTTTAAAAGTGTTTCATACTGTTTCCAGCTTAGATGTAATTAATTTTTTGTAGGACAATAATACAAAATTTATGTTGTGAAAATTAGATATTGAAATAATTTATTTAATAATAGGTTACTTGCTTTTAAAAAAAAATCTTACTCTGATATTATTCCCAGAGGGTCTATCTATGTTCTTTTGTTATTGCTTCTTCTCCCAATCCATTCTATATTCACCTGTCACCTTTCAAAGGATACATTCTCTGGGGTCTTTTTAAGTAACAGAGACTGAATATATGTGGTTAGATCTCAAGATAGAGATATGTCTTCCATGATGCATAGTCACTACCCAATCCCATATGGTGTATGTTTTTCTATTGCTATGTAACAAATTATCACAAATTTAGTGGCTTCAAGCAGCACATATTTATTATCTCATAGTTTCCATGGATCAGGAGTCCAGGAACACCTCAGCTGAGTACTCTGCTCAGGGTCTCACAAGGCTGCAATCTAAGTGTTAGCCAACACTGAGATCACATCTGAGGCTCAGAGTCTTCTTCTAAGCCCAAGTGGTTGTTGGAAGAATTCACTTCCTTGAAGTTTGTAGAACTCATGGAAGCTTGCGTCTTCAAGACAAGCAGGAGGATCTCTCTTTCTCTCTCTTTTTTTCCTAAAGTCTCACCTGATTAGGCTATGCTCATGCAGGATAATCCCTTTTTTTATTAATTCAAAGTCAAATGATTGTGGGACTTATTTAAATCTGCAAAATTCCTTCTACCTCATAATGTAACGTGGAACTGATATCCCCTCACCTTTAGTATATGATATTGGTTAGAAGAAAGTTATAGTTTCCACCACACTCAAGAGGAGGGAATTGCACAAGGGTGGTGAGTCATTGGAGTCAGTTAAGAATTCTGCCTACCACACATGTCATCACATAGGAAAGTACTTGGACACAAAACACATAAATAAACCAAACCCACTGCCGATGAGTTGATTCCGACTCACAGCGACCCTATAGGACAGAGTAGAACTGCCCTATAGGATTTCCAAGGAGCGGCTGGTGGATTTGAACCAACTTTTTGATTAGCAGCCAGGCTAACCACTGCATAACCTGAAGATAACACACACACATATAAATAAATGCACACACAAAAAAATTAAATGAGTCACTTGAACTAAATAGAACCATGAATTAAACTAGACTAAAACATGCTCATGTATAAACCATAATTTGAAAAAATTCTGAAAAAAAGTTAAAAATATAGTGAGCCATTGTAAACCACAACCAAACTTAGGGATTTTTCTAAACTTTTTGGCAAGAGTAAGACTAAGTTGCCAGTTTTAATTCTAGATTAAAATAATTATTATATGTGTGTGCCTAATATGCATGTTTCTATTAGGTGCTATTGAGTCAGTTCTGACTCATAGCGACCCCATGGATAATAGAATGAAATGCTACCCAATCCTGTACCATCCCCACAATAGTTTATCAAGCATGATGTCCTTCTCCAGAGACTGGTCCTTCCTGTTAACATGTGCAAAGCAAGCAAGACAAAGTCTCTTCATCCCAGCTTCTAAGGAGCATCCTGGCTATACTTCTCCATGACAGATTTGTTTGTTCTTTTGGCAGTCCATGGTATATTCAATATTCTTCGCCAACACCATAAATATTGAAGTTGTCAAGGATTTCATTTTACTTGAATCTACACTCAACGCCATGGAAGCAGAAATCAAACAATGTATTGCACTGGGAAAATCTGCTGTGAAAGACCTCTTTAGAGTGTAAAAAAGCAAAGGAGTCACTTTGAGGACTAAGTTGCAGCTGACCCAAGCTATGGTATTTTCAGTCGCCTCATATGCATGCAAAAGCTGGACAATAAAAATGAAAGACTGATATGCTATTTCAACAATCATCCTCATTAACCATACCAGTGCAGTTAAGAAAGTCAGAAAACACAGTTGCTGTTGTTGTGTGCTGTCGAGTAGATTCTGACTATAACAACACAATGTGACAGTAGAACTGTCCCATAGGGTTTCTTAGGCTGTAATCTTTTTATTTTTTTATTGTACTTTAGATGAAGATTTACAGAACAAATAGTTTCTCATTAAACGGTTAGTACACATATTGTTTTATGACAATGGTTAACAACCCCACGACATGTCAACACTGTTCCTTCTAGTGACTTCATTACTGAGCTAAAAGAGTGTCCGGGGCCCATACTGTCAGGGTTTCCCCAATCTCTCTGGCGCCAGTAAGTCTGGTCTTTTTTTGTTAGTTAGAATTTTATTCTACATTTTTCTCCAGCTCTGTCCGGGACCCTCTGTTGTGATCCCGGTCAGAGCAGTCAGTGGTGGTAGCCGGCACCATCTAGTTGTACTGCCCTCAGTCTGGTGGAGGCTGCGGTAGTTGTGGTCCATTAGTCCTTTGGACTAATCTTTTCCTTGTATCTTGTTTTCTTCATTCTCCTTTGCTGTTCGGCTGTAGTCTTTATGGGAGAAGAATGCCAGGCTTTTTCTCCCATGGAAACACTGAGTGGATTCCAACCATCGAATTTTCTGCTAGCAGTCAAGCACTTAACCACTGCGCCATCAAGGCTCCTTAAAGAGCTGGTCATGAAGTGTATTGGCCAGGTCTCCTATGTAGGAGGCAAGAATTCTACCGCTGAACTGACAATGTTTCCCCCACACTAGTGAGATTTAAATGTAGGTACAGATGAGATATTGTCTAGATTATTGGCCATTTCCTTCACCTTGGTGGCCATGAGAATCTGCCTCACAATCTTCCAACTATAGGGAGTGTAAATGATTGAGGGCCCAAGCTGCTGTGCTCTGAAATCTATCACCACATTTGTTATGAGGCCACACTTCCATGGGCTACTTCCAGCCTATGACTGAACAGAATGGACACTACAGCAGATCTGTTCTGGGCAGACACAAGGTTCCTCTGACAAGTGACCTTGGCTTGAGGACCCTGACAGTCTTGCTGGACTTTCCTTAGACTGCATGATATTCTAGGATGCTTCCATCCAACCTTCTTTTTGTCTCTCCTTCACTTGGGATCACTTGCATTAGGTCTGATGGCTCTTCAAGCCTCACCAGGCTCCTTCTCCATTTCCTCACTCAGGTGTTTTTCTTAATAAAATCTTTACATGTTTAATTCCATCTTGGATCTGCTTCTAGGAGAATCTAGACTAACATTGCCCCTTATTTCAATAAAATTGCAGATTAGAGTTGCCTCATAAAGGTCTAACATAAATAGGATTTTTAAGTACTTTTAATTTCTCTGACCTTTAAAATAATTATTTCAGGTGGGAATTTTAAGCCTTTGATCATTCTCTATAGGAATCTAATTACATCCCTGAAATGGCAAATATCACTCATGATTACATGCTTTGGCTCAGAATCATAGATTCTATCTTTGCTTCTTTTCTAAAAGTTCAGGGCTGTGTATTTTATGGTTAACAACTAAAGCCATTATCACAATTCATTACATATACTGTAGTTTACATAGTTTTAAGTTACACTGAGGGTATTAGAAAGTTTTTATGATGATTTCTCAGAAATTGAAGGTTGAACTATTAGACCTCATTATTCTTCTCAAAACGATGCCAGGTTAGCACTGTGTCTAATAGGGTACTGGGTGGGAGGCATCAGTGTGATATAGTTAGAAACAGAAGTTTATTTATTTACAAATTATAAATATTTTCTCCCCCCTTGAGAAACTGAAAGGTTGTTCATTTGTATTGTGTGTCGAGAGTTCTTGGAAAATTTTTGAATACATTTAAGAAACCAAATCCTCTGTTTCTAAGTTTCTTCAGTGTCAGAGGAACATTCTAATTCTCCTTTCTTTGCAGAGTAATATATGTGTAGAAATACTGTGATGAATGTAAGTGAGAGTATAAGGGCATGTAAGGTTAGAAAATCCTTATATATTATTAGGTTAAAGAAAGAGAAAATCATTGATCAGAAGGAATTCATAAAGTCAGTTTTAGTTTTGTAGTTAACTACAGTCAACTCTTAAATCTTAACTAAATCAATGCTGATGAAGTTAAGCATTGTCAGGGAATAGTAAACAGCAAAATAAGAAAGCTACCTTATGATGTAGAAGAGAAATTGATCTTACTTCCTACCACTTAGCTCCTAACCATTCAATCTTCCTTAAGTTATGACAGATGGTGAAAGAGAGTAAGAGTATCTTTCAGGCCTATTGTTCAATAATGTAGTTATGATATGCTAGAGTAACTCTTAACATTGAGTATTCTTCACATTAATAGAATATTGATTATTATGTGCTGACTCCTTACTGATCCTGTAAAATTATATACTTTAAAGATATAAATTTTAATAATGAAAAATTATGTGATTCTGTTATTTGTATGCTCTTCATGATTCTTAACATCCAGAGGAGCATTACTGATATAATGCAATTGCACAGTGAGCACCTGAGAGTGAGTGCCTACTTAAATTTTGTACCCAATGTGCTTTGCTTGCCTCACACTTATCCCAGTTCTGGGTCTTCCTGTCCACACTGACAACACTTGTTTGGCAGGTTCAACTTCCTTGAGTATAGTTTATCTTATACTAAGGTCTCTCCGTTCCTTGACTTGATACCTCTTTCAGTATCTTTCCCTTTATGACACTTCAGTCACATGCTTCTATGCTTATATCATAGACCTTGTTACTACCAAAGTCTATGCTACTTCTAAAACATAGATGCCATGTGTCCTACTCTTTGATAACTTTACTAATGTTCCAGCTCACTTCCTTTAGTACCCTCACTCCACCAATCCTTACACAGAATTAAGAAATTCAATGTTACTTTCTCCATTACACTCCCCTCTCATGGGGTGATTTTTCTCTTTACCATGCTTAAAGCCAATACTAAAATCACTTGCTTGCATGCATCTACATTTCCACACCATATCATTTATCAATCCTGGTTAAACTCAAGTCCTGT
Source organism: Trichechus manatus latirostris (assembly GCF_000243295.1). Lineage (NCBI taxonomy): Eukaryota > Metazoa > Chordata > Mammalia > Sirenia > Trichechidae > Trichechus > Trichechus manatus. The sequence continues at coordinate 2,757,120 of NW_004444175.1, forward strand.
GCTCCACACCGGCAGCCAACATATGGATATATTAGCAACAACAACAACAAAAAACAACCAACTAACAAACAAAACTCTTTGGGCTATTCTTATTTTTTCACAGATTTGAAACTTTGCCTCAGCTCTGTCCCAGAGTCATACTACATTTCTGTAGTCAATTTTTTTCTTGTTCTTCGAGACAGCTATTTTACATTTTCTCCTTCTTCTCAAACCTTTAACACTCATTTCCTAATATTGACTAATAGCTGATAATGCAATCGGAAGAGAAAATTTATCATCTTCTAATTACTCAGACTCTTGCATTTGTACTTATATCCTCAGTCTTCCATTACAACGGATGAATTGTTTCAGAGTCTAAGACTAACATTTGTTAGGCCACTACCTGCTTGCTCAAGGATTTTACACTTGGATTGTCTCTTCCCTGGTCTGTGTCAATAATTCTCGCTTTCCACTGAATCAGTCCTATTAGCATACCAATATACCATAGTAATTCTGATCTTAAAAATTAAAGAAACCTGTTCTTGACTTGACATATGTATCCAGCTATTTCCCATTTCTCTCCTCTCTTTTAGAACAAAACTCCTTAAAAAGATTTATAATTGTATCAGTCAGGGAAGCAGAATAAGTATTATGGAATAACAGATTAATTATAGTAATTATAGGAAGATAAGATGGGAGACAAGGCTACAAAAAGGGGAGTTGGAGATTCAGAGAAAAATTACCAGTTCCTCTCCTGAAGCACTGGTCTGGATGAACAAGTCATAGAATTCAAGGTATCTGGAAATCCAACCATGTTCATCTGCCAGAGTGGGGCCATGAAGAAGAGCTAGTGGAGAAGTCTGTGGAAGACTATTGCCTCTGGGCCTGGTAGTGGCTCTGGGATTACTACTGGTCGACAGGGCTGGCAGATGGGAAGAGGGGTACATGTTGAATGAGAGGAGAATAAGGACAAGCTGGCACAGGCTGGCAAATTCTGCATCTATCTTTCACCACATCTAACCCTGCTAAGCTTCAGAGAGTGATGGCTACTGCTTCAGTTCTTTATGCAAATTTCTCTTTTAGCCAAGTCTAACCCAAAACTCCACCACTAGTCTGTTATTTTGTTGTACTATGGTGGCTTGTGTGTTGCAATGTTGCTGGAAGCTATGCCACGGTTTTTCAAATACCACCATAGTGGACAGGTTTCAGCAGATCTTCCAGACTAAGACAGACACAGAAGAAGGACCTAGTGATCTACTTCTAAAAAAATTGACCAGTGAAAACTATATGAATAGCGGCAGGATATTATCTGATATAATGCTGGAAGATGAGCCCCTCGGGTTGGAAGATACTCACAATACGACTGGGCAAGAGCTGCCTATTCAAAGTAGAGTCGACCTTAATGACGTGGATGGAGTCAAGCTTTCGGGATCTTCATCTGCTGATGTGGTACGACTAAAAATGAGAAGAAACAGCTGCAAAAGTCCATTAATAATTGGAACATGGAATGTACCAAGTATGAACTTAGGAAAATTGGAAGTCATCAAAAAAAAAAAGAAAATGGAACACTTGAAGATAGATATCCTAGGCATTAGCGAGCTGAAATCCACTGGTAGTGGCCATTTTGAATTGGGCAATCATACGGTCTATTATGTCAGGAATGACAAACTAAGGAGGAATAGTGATGCATTCATTGTCAAAACGAACATTTCAAGATCTACCCTGAAGTACAACACTGTCAGTCATAGGATAATTATCCATACACCTACAAGGAAGACGAGTTAATACAAATTCTATTCAAATTTATGCACCAACCATTAATGCCAAAGATGAAGGAATTGAATATTTTTACCAACTTATGCAGTCTGTAATTGATCAAACATGCAATCAAGATGCATTGATAATTACTGCTGATTAGAATGTGAAATTTGGAAACAAAGAAGAAGGATCAGTAGTTGCCAAATATAGCCTTGGTGATAGAAATGATGATTCCAGAGATTCCATGATAGAATTTTGCAAGATCAACAACTTACTTTTTGGAAATCCCTCTTTTCAACAAAATAAACAGTGACTATACATGTGAACCTTGCCAATGGAATACACAGGAATTAAATCAACTACATTTGTGGAAAGAGATGATGGAGAAGTTCAATACCACCTGTCAGAACAGATCATCAATTGCTCATACGCAAGTTCAAATTGAAGGTTAAGAAAATGAAACCAAGTCCATGAAAGCCAAAGTATAACCTTGAGTATATGCCACCTGAATTCAGAGACCATCTCAATAATAGACATGATGCACTGAACATTAATGTCTGAAGACCAGACAGGTTGTAGGATGACATGAAGTACACCATACATGAAGAAAACAAAAGGTAATTAAAAAGACAGAAAAAAAAAAAGACCAAAATGGATGTCAGAAGATATTCTGTATATAAAATAGCTAAAGTGAATGGAAAGAATGATGAAGAAAAAGAACTGAACAGAAGATTTTAAAGGATGGCTCAAGAAGAAAAAGTAAAGTATTTTAATGAAATGTGCAGTTAGAAAACAAAAAGGAAAGAACACACTTGGCATTTCTAAGCTAGAGGAACTGAAGTAAAGATTGAAGCCTTGAGTTGCAATATTGAAGGATTCTATAAGCAAAAATTGAATGACACAGGAAGCATCGAAAAAAGATGGAAGGAATACACAGAGTTACTGTCCAAAAAGAATTGGTGGACATTTAACCATTTCAGGAGGTAGCCTGTGATCAAGAGCTGATGTACTGAAGGAAGAAGTCCAAACTGCACTGAAGGCATTGTTGAAACAGAAGGCTTCAGGAACTGATGGAATACCAATTGAGATGTTTCGACAGATGGATACAACACTAGAAAAGCTCGCTTGTCTTTGCCAAGAAATTTGGAAGAGAGCTACCTGGCCAACCGACTGAAAGACATTCATATTTGTGACCATTAAAGAAAGGTGATCCGACCGAATGTGGAAATTATTGAACAATGTCATTAATATCACATGCAAGTAAAATTTTGCTGAAAATAATTGGAAAATGGATGTAGCAGTACATCTACAGGGAACTGGCAGAAACTTAAGCAGGATTCAGAAGAGGACAAGGGAAGAAGATATCAGTGCTGATGTCAGATGGATCTTGGCTGAAAGCAGAGAATACCAGAAAGATGTTTACCTGTGTTTTATTGAATATGAAAAGGCATTCGACTGTATGGGTCATAACAAATTACGGATAACTTTGCAAAGAATGGAAATTCTATTCTTCTTGTGCTCATGCTGAATCTGTACATAGACAAAGAGGCAGTCATTTGAATAGAACAAGTGGATATTGCGTGCTTTAAAATCAGGAATGGTGTGCGTTGGGGTTGTAACCTTTCATCATTCTTATTTAATCTGTACGCTGGGCAAATAATCTGAGTAGCTGGACTACACAAAGAAGAATATGGCATGAGGACTGGAGGAAGACTCGTTAATAACCTGTGATATTCATATGACACAGCCTTGATTGCTGAAAGCAAAGACGGCTTGAAGCACTTACTATGAAGATCAAAGACTACAGCCTTCAGTACAGATTACATCTCAACATAAAGAAAACAAAACTCCTCACAATTGGACCAATAAGCAGTATTATGATAAATGGAGAAAATACTGAAGTTGTCAAAGCTTACACTTAACTTGGATTCACAATCAACGCCCATGGAAACAGCAGTCAAGAAATCAAAAGATTGCACTAGGCAAATCTGCCACAAAAGACTTTTTTTAAGGTGTTAAAAAGCGAAGATGTCACTATGACTAAGATGTGCCTTTGTCATTGAAAAAGCCATGATTATTTTCAATTACCTCCTGTGCATGCAAAAGCTGGACAATGGATATAGGAAGACTGAAGAAGAATTGATGAATTTGATTTATGGTGTTGGGGAAGAATATTGAATATACCCCAGACTGCCAGAAGAAGGAACAAATTTGTCTTGGAAGTACATACAGAATGCTCATTAGAAGAAAAGATAGAGAGACTTGGTCTCACGCATTTTGGACATGTTATCAGGAGAGACCAGTCCCTGGAGAAGGACATCATGCTTAGCAATTACAGGGTCAGCAAAAAAGAGGAAGATCCTCAAGGAGATAAATTGACACAGTGGCTGCAATGATGGGCTCAAACATAATAACAATTGTGATGATGGTGCAGGACTAGGCAGTGTTTCCTTCTGTTCTACATAGGGTCGCTATGAGTCGGAACCGATTTGGTGGTGCTTAACAAAAATAAGAACAAAGCAAAACCATACAGAGATGGATTTTGGAAAGCACAGTCTCAGCTTCCTGAAATCACTACAGTACAAAGCGCCACTATATTCATTGTATCAATTTTCTTGTTTTCCATTATAGCTTTAATTCACTTGTATCAAGATTTTACCCCATCATATCATTAAATTAGCTCTTGTAAAGTTTACCTGTGATTTTATGTCGTAAAAGCCAATGATAATTTCTCAGACATCGTATTAACTAAATATGAACTGTTTGATGCAGCTTTTGAAATTTCTCCTTTTCGATCTGGGACATTCAGTATCCTGTGTTTCCTCCTTCCTCATGGGCTGTTGTTGTTCCCTGTTATCCTTTGCTGCCTCCTCTTCCTCTTCCTGACCTCCGCACTTTGGAGTACCTTAGAGCTTGCTTAGTCCTCACCCTCTTTTCTTCTCTACCCAATATCATCCTTCAGGTGATCTTGCCAATTCCCATTGTTTAAATATCTTGTAGGTCCCGAAGACACCTACATTTATTTTATTTGCTCTAAACTCTGTCCTAAACTCCAGATTCGTATGTAGATTTGCCTCTATCTGAGTGTCTAATAGACATCCCAAAGTTAACATGCCCACAAAGAACTCTATATCACCTCTTTAAAATATGATACTACCCAAATTGTCCCTCTGTGATCAAAGGATAATGATATTTGTTCAGTTGTTAAGACCCAAAATCTCCAAGTCATTCTTAGTTTTTCTCCCTCTCTCATTCTCCGTAACTAGTCATGCCTGATCTACATTTAAAATCTTTTCCTTAATCTGACAATTTCTCACTACCCCTTCTTCTACCTCCCTAACAAAAGCCAGTACCATCTTTCAACTAGATTCAAATAGCCTCCTAAAATGTTTTCCTGTTTCCACTTGTATCCTTTACAGTCTTTTCTTCACAGTGCAGTCAGAATGTGCTTTCATAAATGTACAGTAGCTTCACATCATTCATGTATTCAACATCCTGTAATTGATTCTCATCACATTTCTCACTCTGACTCTCAAGGTTTTACATAATCTGAACTTTTCCTACCTCTTGGAAATGAGGTTCCTATTACTCTCCCTTTTACACTCTTGAGTCTTGAAATGCTGAACTACTTACTACTCCTCAATCATGCCAAGGCCATGATTATATATATATTTTTTATCCCTCTTGAACTTTGATATTCTAGTTCAACCATCCTTAAAACTTCTTCTTTGGATTCTGGGATGCCATTTCTTGCAGTTTTTACTTATCTTTTTGACCACTCTTCTGAAATATCTTCTCTTATGATCTTGAGTATGCCTCTAGCGGGTCAAGTGCAGAAGATGATGGAATTTGGTCCTTCTGGGGTGAGGTAGATTCTTTCTTAGCACTAGAGGTATGGCTTTGGCAAGGTAAGATTGGATTGAGTTAGGAAAGGAGTAAAAGTAAGTGAGATCTTGAGCTATTTTAATATTGTAGATACCCTCCCCCCCCTTTTTATTGGTTTGACTTGGATTAATTAGGATAGATATTGTGTAATATCTAGTAAGCTTCAGAAATCACTAGAAGTCTTGGGTGGCTTCCTATCCCAGAGCTGTTGGTACATACCTTCTGTCATGTGGCCATCCTTGATAGACAGAATATGATCCAAGACGTGTACCTTAAGGCTTCTGTGTTATTCTCATTCTTCTAAATTAATGCTTCATGTGCCAGGCAAATCCTCTTGCCCTCTTTAGTCACTAAAAGCTATCACCACTATTGTAAGCATTCAAGTACTATGCAGTTCAATCTAAGATATTTTTGGCTGGGTTACGGTTAAACACATTAACCTAACCAGGTAGAGTCTTAAATTTTAACATATGCTTTCAGGGCTTAGCAGCAAGGAGGTTTAGCAGCAAAGAGTGAATGATGTAAGAATTTCATTCATTGGGCAAGACTGGTGGAGGAGGTTTACTTTTTTTTTTTTTTAATGGGGTCTTGTGAGCCTAAAGTTCATACTCTTTTTTTCTTCTTTTTCCAATTTCCAGAACCAAGGGGATTACAGCATTTGGCTAGTATATGAAAATAAATTTGACTTTAGAATTAGAAAAAGGGACCTCTGTATTAGCAGCAACTGTTTTGGCAATTAGACACTCAGGGTGTAAATGCAATTAATCTTCTTTTAATAGAACACTGGTAAATATTGTTTCTCATAAAGGAAGATAATCAAGCTTTAAGAGATGAAATATCATTTCTGAAAAGAAGATCTTGGATGTTCATTCAATAGACTACCTATTATAACGTGAGCTGTCGGCAATTATATCCCAAACAGAGAGGAGCACTCTCATCTCTGAAATGGCATCTCCCACAGCTTTTTCCTAGCCACTGTGAGGGCAGAGGCAGCAACGTCTCTCTTATAATTCTCCATTCATTTCATAAAGAATAGTGTTCACTTAGGCCCCCTAAGCTCAAGTTTTTCAGCATCAGATTACAGCTTTGCAAATGAGCAGTATTTTTTCTGCTGTGGTCTTGTGGTCAAATATTAATACATTTTCACAATGGAAACCCGATGGATTAGATCATTTTTCCTAGGTTTGTATCCCAAGGGATATCTAACCTATGTTGCTTGTTTTAATTAAATCACCACATTTTCCATGTGATTAAATGCTTGAATAATGAAGACTTATGGGACTAAATTTTAATGCACTATACATTAATATGAGCAATGGGGGAAGACATATGATTTTACTTTAAGTAAAATCTTTTAGTAGCAAAGGCTTCACCTCTTCCCTTTTTTTCCGGATCAAATATGAGTTTCAGCACTGCAGATCATGGACAAACGAAGCCTCCTGCAGTGTCATTCAATGAATGGGAAGGAGCATCTCTGAGATTCTTTTAGAGACCTTGGAATATGGAAGGAGATTCTGAGTATGGGCCAATGTTTTTGGAGTAATGATATTGGCTGACTCCTATTCCTTCTGGAATAAGACCACTTGCCATTTCTTCCTCACATGTCAGGTATACTTTATATCATCTAAGTAGTCCTATAAACCCATCAATATGGATAGTCATGGGATCTGTAATAGAAAAATTGTGTACAACCACTTTAAATTTCAACACAGAAGAGTTTGAACTATCTTTTTTCCTTTTCTAGTATTGTCACGATAGCCTCAAAGTCAAAAATAATTAGGCAGAAAGGGAGAAGAATATATCTTGATATGTACTTCAGAAATATTCCCGAAACTATGGTTATTTAACTAAAAATATAAACCCTCCCAAACTGTAGTAAATGTTGTGCATACTTTTGGTAGAAGTTATTACATTTAGTTACATCTGAGGTCAGTTAGGTGTTATTTTTTATTTCACTGTTAAACAATAATTCTTAACTAAACTTATATATTTTGTTGCTTTAACCTGAATTAAATTGAGTAGAATATAAGAAGGACTGTAAATATACTGAAAGAATGTTTTGTTTTCCTTATTGTTATTGTTAGTTGCTGTCGAGTCGGCTCTGACTCATGGCGACCTTATGGGTAACGGAACGAAACATTGCCCAGTCTTGCACCATCTTCATGATCAATGATACGCTTGAGCCCATAGTTGTAGCTATTATGTCAATCCATCTTATTGAGAGTTTCCATCATTTTCATTGACCCTCTACTTTACCAAACATGATGACCTTTTCTAGCAATTGGCCTTTCTTGATGATGTGTCCAAAGTAAGCAAGATGAAGTTTCTTCATCCTCACTTCTAGAGAACATTCTGGTTTTATTTCTTCTGAGACTGATTTCGTTGTTCTTAGATCACGCTTAAAAAGAAAAATAAATTCTAGCAACTTTAAAAGTTCTTACAGAGTGTTGTTTTTTGGCTTTGGTCTTCTCTGAGAAAAGAAACATAGAAAAGGAAAATATCAGGAAAACACTTTCTGCATTTTTTTTTTTTTCCCAGTGACTGAGAGGCAGAAATAAGCATAGACTTTTTAGGTTCAAATTCTGGTACCTGCTAGCTGTATGGGCTGGGCATGAGTTTTCTCATTTGTATAATGGGCTTATCAGTACTTACCCTACAGGATTGTTCTGAGGATTAAATGAGATACTTTTTTCGAAGAAGCCAACAAGTGTTTGTCATGTAACAAATTCTCAGTAAATGTTAGCTTCCTATTCTTTTCTCTTTCTCCCTGGAGACTTCTGCCATACATAAGTGAAAGAAAAAAGAGTTAAGGCTTTTTTTTTTTATTTGGTAATTTTTTTGCCTTTTTAAAGCCATAAAGTACTTAAGGAAACTGCTAGTTTCCGAGATGGATAAAATCCATGCATTTGGTTTATTAACTTCTTAGTTAAGAGATTTATTCCCTAGTTTTTAAATATTTTGAGAAACATACTGTTACATTTAAGCACGAAATTTGTCTGTTCTACACTTCATGAAGCTTTTCCAGTTTCCTGTCTTCAGGTTGGGAAATGATGAGGTTGAAAGCATGCTGGGCTCAAGACGCCGGCATTTCTGAACCAACCACAAAAGTCCATTCAACTTCTCATAAATGCCTCAGGAACTTCAAATGCAAAACATTTGGGCAATAGGCTTAGTCAAGGGACATGATACCAGCTTTCTTTGTTGTGCCTTTTGTCAGGCCCTGATTTGTAGAGTACAAAGTTTCAAAACTGTTCTTTTCTCCTCAGATGCTGCATGCCATTTAGAGTATCTCATTCCCTGATATTTATTTTGCTTTATGCCCATGATTCACTTCCTACTCTGCCCAGCTTCATATCATTATCATTATTTTGCCTGTGGTTTTTCTCATGCTTTAAGACATTTTTTAGAATTTTGAGTTGTGGGAAGGAAATAGAAGGCTCAGCTCATTTCGAGGAGCATCAATTTATATTTTTGACAAATATTTGCCCCAAATAACATCAACCTAGTACCATTATCTTAGTGTGCCACTGGCCCGTAATAGCCTGAGTCTTGACCTCTCCGTATAAATAAATAGAATCTCATAGTTTGTAACCATGGAGAAAGCAGGAGTTTACAAACATTTATACACAGTTTTAAAGCTTCCCTGGAGGAAAATGGATACAACTGAAGGGAAGATAAATTATCGTTAAAGATGTTTCTCAGATTGGATTGTTCTGATAAATAAGTCTGTTCTACTCATTTTCTTTCTTCCTTTGAGCCAAATTCTGCCTGTTCTGTTTGCTCACAGAGGGAGGTCCACATGGGAAAGTGTGCAGTTGCCTCAACTTTCAAGAATTTAGAAAAACTAAAACATTCACAGCTGAGGTTTATTCATTTGAATCAGCTAGTATTCATTGAGTGTCTACTATGTGATCAGGAGTCTCTTGGTGGTGCAAACGATTAACATGCTCTGCTGCTAACCAAAAGGGTAGAGACTCAAGCCCACCCACAGGTGCCTCAGAAGAAAGGCCTGGTGATCTACTTCTGTAAAATCAGCCATTGAAAACTCTATGGAGCACAGTTTCATACTGACACACATGGGGTTGCCATGAGTCTGAATTGACTCAATGGCAACTGGTTAGTTTACTATGTGATCATCGCTGGATAAGTGCTTATTAGAAAGACAAGGCACATGGAAACATTAGATAGTGATACAGGACAGCATACATGAAAGTATCAAATGACATTTATGGTTGTCAGCTGAGGAGATTTTGACCCCTAGTGTCATTTGGCCAGGTCTGGAGATGTTTTTGGCAGTCACAAGTAGGGGTGTGCTAATGGCGTCTAGCGAGCAGATGGCATTGATGATGCTGAACATTGTACGATGCATAGCACAAGCCTCCACGGTAAAGAATGATCTGGTCCAAAATGTTGATAGTGCTGATGTTGAGAAACTTGCTGTAAAAATATTCAGAGAGACAGTCTGTTAGGTGGAAATGGGCTTTGTTTGAAAGAAATCTGTCAGAATATGATTATATAAATGATTCTTTTTTAAAAAAAAATGTTCTTCCTTTTCTTTGAAGAAGTTGAAAGATGCCTCTAAATTGAGTATATGCCTCTTCTTGCGGAATCGAAGTGTTTTCTTGTCAGCTGGGCACCAGAGTGATGCTTCTTGTGTGCTCCTGAGTTTTCCAGAAAGGGCTCCTTGATTTTGGTTTACTGCCTGTTTCCTCCCTTGGGCTCAGAAACCAGTCCATGAGACTTGGTGAGGTAACCAATCTCTATGACACACAAATTTTGTGTTTCCCCAAGGCTCCTTCTCCTTATTCCAAAACTGTCATGTAAATCATCTTCTGGCAGGTACCCCAGCTAATCCATCACACCTGCCCCACGGAAGGACAGAGCTAAGGCCAAAGCCGGGATCCCTGCCACTTACTTTAGTTCTTCATAATCAGAAGGGGAATAAATGGGGTGAAAGAGAAGAGAGAGAAAAGAGAAGAGAGAGAAAAGAGAAGACAGGCAAAAGGGATGGCAATTTTGACATCTGTTTACAGATGTGCTAATGCTCAGATCCTTTGGAAGGACTGTGACATGGGCCATGAGGACCTTCAGCTTTCTTTCGTCTCCTCTTCAGAGAAACATTCCCTAATCTTCATGTGTGATTAAGAGATATTTAGATATTCTCCTATGCAGGGTCTGCATCTATCTCTCTGAGCATTTATATTATGATCATCTCTTTTGGTGTTTGTCTTCTTTAGCAGGCTGAAAGCAACCTGAGAGAAAGTACTATATAGGCCCCTGTTCCTAGGAATGTGACTGGTGCACGGTAGGCAGACACACTCGTGGAATTTTTGAATAAGCCAGTACCCGATTCTCCACTACAGTGCTTGACCAAACTTCACATAGACAGAACACTTATAAAGTCTTGAGTTTTCTGGTGCAAGCTGTTTGCACTCAACTAGTAACCTAATGGTTGGCAGATCAAATCCATCCAGCAGTGCCATGGAAGAAAGTCTTGGTGATCTGCTTCCGTGAAGATTACAGCCAAGAAAACTCTATGGAACAGTTCTGTTCTGTAACACATGCGGTAGCCATGAGTCAGAATTGACTCAGTGACCGTGGGTTTGGTTCTTTCGGGTTTGCTAGAGCTCCAGTCCTGCCTGATACCTATTTCCTTGGTGGAAGATGAAAGGAGGTATAGCATATTTTATTGTTCTTTCTTTCCCCATCAGCATAGTCAGAATGCAGGCTTCATTTTATCTGTCTTCACCTCGCACATTCTCATTCTCAGTCTTCTTTCAGTTTTCTCCTCTATTTATATTGACTGTGTGTTTTATCTCCTCAGGAACTGTTTGCCCCTGGATAATAGAGACTAAATCATATCTTTGGTAATTATATCCAATACGCTCCATACCTACTAGTGAGTTGTTTTTTTTTTTTTTAACTGTGATTTAGGTGAACGTTTACAGAGCAAATTAGTTTCTCATTAAACAGTTAGTACACATATTGTTTTGTGACATTGGTTGCCAACCCCGTGATGTGTCAGCGCTCTCCCTTTCTCCACCCCCGTTTCCCTTTTCCTGTCCCTTCCTGCCTTCTCACCTTTGCTTTTGGGCTCGTGTGCGCATTAGTCTCATATACATGATTGAACTCGTATAGTCTCGTATACATGATTAAAGCATGTCCCTCACATGTGTTATTGTTGGCCCTATAGACCTGTCTAATCTTTGGCTGAAGGGTGAACCTCAGGAGTGACTTCAGTACTGAGTTAAAAAGGGGTCCAGGGCCTATACTCTAGGGGTTTCTCCAGTCTCTGTCAGATCAGCAAGCCTGGTCTGTGTGTGTGTGTGTGTGTGTGTGTGTGTGAATTTGAATTTTTTCTACAGTTTTCTTCCTCTGTCCAGCACCCCCTATTGTGATCCCTGCCAGAGCAGTTTGTGGTGGTAATAGGGCACCATCTATTAGTTCCAGGCTCAGGCTGGTGGAGGTTGTGCTAGTTGTGACCCATCAGTCCTTTGGACTAATCTTTCCCTTACGTCTTCGGTCTTCTTCATTCTCCTTTGCTCCGGCCAGGATGACACAGTAGATGAATCTTTGACGGCAGCTTGCAGGATTTTTAAGACCCTAGTCGCTACTCACCAGTCAGACGTAGACCATTTTCATTAAAGACTATGTTATGCCGACTAAACTAGATGTTCCTCGAGACCCTGGCCCCTGGCCCTCAGCCCAGTAGCTGCTCGGTCTCTCAGAGTGTTTGGATGTGTCTGTGAAGCTTCTATAACTTTGCCCTGGCCATGTTGTGTTGATTTCCCAGTATTGTGTACTGTCTTACCCTTCACCAAAGTTACCACTTACCTCTATCTGATTAGTGTTTTTCCCTCCCCACTATTCCCTCACTCACAGCCATCAAAGACTGTTTCTTTCTGTGTGGAAACATCTTCTTGTGTTTCTTATTAGTGATCTTATACTGTATTTGTCCTTTTGAGATTGATTTATTGCATTCAGCATAATGCCCTCCAGATTCATCCATATTGTGAGATGTTTCACAGATTCATCATTGTTCTTTATCATTGCATAGTATTCCATTGTGTGTATGTACCATAGTTTGTTTATCCATTCATCTGGTAATGGGCATTTACGTTGTTTCCATCTTTTTGCTATTATGAATAATGCTGCAATGAACATGGGTGTGCATATGCCTATTCATGTGAAGGTTCTTATTTCTCTAGGACATATTCCCAGGAGTGGGATTGCTGGATTGCATGGTATTTCTATTCCTAGCTTTTTAAGGAAGTTACGTATTGTTTTCCAAAATGGTTATATCATTTTGGATTCCCACCAGCAGTGCATAAGAGTTCCAATCTCTGTGCAACCTCTCCAATGTTTGTTATTTTCTGTTTTTTTTTTTTTTGATTTGTGCCACTAATGTCAGGGTGAGATGGTATCTTATTATAGTTTTGATTTGCATGTCTCTAATGGCTAGTGATCATGAGCATGATGTCTGTTAGCCACCTGAATGTCTTTGGTGAAGTGTCTGTTCATATTCTTTGCCCGCTTGTTAATTGGATTAATTTTCTTTTTATTGTACAGGAGTTAGATTTTCCTATAGATTTTAGAGATTAGATCTTTGTTGCATTTGTCATAGCCAAAAATTTTTTCCCAGTCTGAAGATTCTCTTTTTACACTTTTGGTGAAGTCTTTTGTTGATCAGAAGTGTTTAATTTTTAGGGGATCCCATTAATCTAGTTTATCTTCTGTTGTTTGTGTATTGTTAATTATGGTTTGTATACTGTTTATGCCATATATTAGGGCCCCTAGTATTGACCCTATTTTTTCTTCCATGATCTTTATAGTTTTTGGTTTTATATTTAGATCTTTGATTCATTTTGAATTAGTTTTTGTGTATGGTGTGAGGTTTGGGTCCTGTTTCATTTTTTTTTTTTTTTTACAGATGGACATCCCGTTTTGCCAGCATCATTTGTTAAAAAGATTATCTTTTATCCATTTAATGGACTTTGGGCCTTTTTCAATGATCAGGTGGTGGTTGGTAGGTGGATTTACATCTGGGTTCTCAATTCTGTTCCATTGGCCAATGTGTCTGTTGTTGTACCAGTATCAGACTGTTTCGACTACCATAGCTGTACAGCAGCCTCTGAGGTCAGGTAGTGTGAGGCTATATACTTTGTTCTTTTTCTTCAATAATGCTTTACTTAGCTGGGGCCTCTTTTCTTTCCATATAAAGTTGGTGATTAATTTCTCCATCTCACTAAAGAATGCTCATGGTATTTGGATTCGTATTGCTTTGTTTTTGTAGATTGCATTGGGTAGAATTGATGTTTTCACAATGTTGAGTCTACCCATCCATGAGCATGGTATGTTTTTCCATTTATGTAGGTCTCTTTTGGTTTCTTGCAGTAATATTTTGTAGTTTTCTTTGTATAGGTCTTTTACATCCCTGGTTAGATATATTTCTAAGTATTTTATTTTTTCAGGAGCTATTATAAACAGTATTGCTTTCCTGATTTCCTTTTCATAGTTCTCTTTATTGATGTATAGGAACTCAACTGATTTTTGTATATTTATCTTGTATCCTGTTACTCTGCTGAATCTTTCTTTTAGTTCTACTAGTATTCTTGCAGAGTCTTTAGGTTTCTCTACATATAGTATCATATCATCCATGAACAGGGATAGTTTTACTTCTCTTTTACCCATTTGAATGCCCTTTATTTCTTTTTCTTGCCTTATTGCTCTAGCTAGGACTTTCAGCACAATGTTAAATAGGAGTGGTGATAAAGGGCATCCTTGTCTTGTTCCTTTTCTCAAGGGGAATGCTTTCATTCTCTCTCTCTGTTGAGAATGAGGTTGGCTGTTGATTTGGTATAGATGCCCTTTATTATGTTGAAGAATTCCCATTCTATTCCTAAATTATTGAGAGTTTTTATTAGGAATGTGTGTTGGAATTTATCAAATACCTTTTCTGTGTTGAGATGATTATGTGATTCTTTTATTTATGTGGATTACATTGATTGATTTTCTAATGTTGAACTATCCTTGCATACCTGGTATGAATCCCACTTGGTCATGGTGTGTATATATATATATATATATATATATATATATATATATATACACACACACACACACATATATATGTATATAAAATATACATATATTAAAATATACATATATATGTATATTTATATATATATGTGTATATTATGTGTTGAATTCTATTGGCTAGAATATTGTTGAGAATTTTTGCATTTTTATTTATGAGAAATATTGATCTGTAATTTTCTTTTTGGTGGTATCTTCGGCTGGTTTTGGTATCATGGTTATGCTGGCTTCATAAAATGAATTCAGAAGTATCCTTTCCTTTCCTAAGTTCTGAAATAATTTGAGTAGTACTAGTGTGAGCTCTTCTCTGTATTTTTGGTAGAATTCTCCAGTGAAACCATCTGGGCCAGGACTCTTGGGAGTGGGAGTTTTTTTTTTTAGTACCTTTTCAATCTCTTGATATGAGTCCGTTCAGGTTTTCTACCTGAGTTTATGGTAGTTTAGTTAGGTAGTGTGTTTCTATAAATTTGTCCATTTCCTCTAGGTTTTCAAATTTGTTGCAGTACAGTTCTTCATAGTACTCTGTTATGATCCTTTTTATTTCAGTTGGGTCTGTTGTAACTTGCCCCATTTCATTTTTTATTTGAGTTATTTGCTACCTCGTTTGTTTTTCTTTTGTCAGTTTGGCCAGTAGTTTGTTGATTCCTTCAAAGAACCAACTTTTGGTTTTGTTGATCTTTCTATTGTTTTTCTATTCTCCATTTCATTTATTTCTGCTCTAAACTTTATTATTTCCTTTCTTCTGGTGCCTGTGGGTTTCTTTTACTGTTCTCTTTCTATTTGTTGGAGTTGTGTAGCTGTTTTGATTTTGTCCCTTTCTTCTTTTTTGATATGTGCACCTATTGCTATAAATTGACCCCTAAGCAGTGCCTTAGCTGTGTTCCATAGGTTTTAGTATGATTTGTTTTCATTCTTATTTAATTTCAGAATTTTTTGATTCCATCTTTGATTTCTTCTATTACCCAGTAATGGAAGCAAGGTGTTATTCAGTTTCCATGTATTTGATTTTTTTTCCTTGCTCTTCTGGTTATTAATTTCTACATTTATGGCATTGTGATCATAGAAGATGCTTTGTATTATCTCAATGTTTTGGATGTTGTTGAGGGTTGCTTTGTGGCCTAAGATGCAATCTATTGTGGAGAATGATTTCTGCTGAGTAATCAGATCTTAATCTTATTGTTTCCCCTTTGTATGTGACTTTTTATTTTTCTTGAGCTGCTTTCAGGATTCTTTCTTTGTCTTTGGTTTTGGCAAGTATGATTATGGCATGACTTGTGACTTTTTGGGGGGAGTCTATCCTATATGGTGTTAATTGAGCTTCTTGAATGGTGAATTTTCATCTTTCATGATATCAGGGAAGTTTTCTGTCAGCAAATCTTCAATGATCTTCTCTGTGTTTTCTGTTTTATCCCTCTGTTCCGGAACTCAAATCACACGCATATTTTTGCCCTTGATTTTATCACTCATAGTTCTTACGTATTCTTCATTCTTCTTCATACATTCTTCTTCATTCTTTTCTCTGATTTTTTCTCAAACAAAGTGGTATCCATGATTTGTCTTCAATTTCACTGATTCTGTTTTCCACTGATTCAAATTTGCTTCTCAGACCCTCTATTATATTGGCCATTTATGAAATTTTGTTGTTTATCTTTTGGATTTCTAATTGCTGTTTTTGTACGATTTCTAATTTTTTATTTACTTTTATATTTTGTTCGTGTGTTATTTTCTTGAAATTTTCTATTGCTTTGTCTCTGTTTTCCTTGATTTTTGCTATGTTTTGTTGGTTTTCTCTGTATTTCCATGATTTAGTTTGTATTTTCCTTGATTTCTTTCCCGATCTCTTGGAGTGCCCTGAATATTATATTCCCTTGAGGTAGTCCCATTGTCTTTTATTCTCCTGAAAGGTCAAGTTCTGCTTTATTCCTGCTCATTTACTGGAGCCATCTTGTCCTGTTTATGTATATATATACATGTTTTGATATTGTCTGCTGTCTCTGAGACATTCAGGTATTATTTTCTTTATTTATTGTTTGTAGGTTTGTTTCATCCTGATTTTTTGTTTTGTTTGATTATGACTGGGCAGGTGGGCTGTGCTTGCTTTGTTGCTTACTTGTTTGTGGGCACAATATTTCCAACCACCTTGTCCTGGTGTGCAGGGCCCGATGCTCAGTTATAGTGCAACAGGGCAAGTCCAGCAGGAAGGGAAGGGGTGGAGATGGGTCGTTTGTCTGAAGTGTGAACTGGGCTGGGAGCTGGAGTGGGGCCTCTGTGGTCTGCAGGGTGGCCCCAAGTCAGTGGGAAGTGGTCTGGGGTCTGGGCTGGTCCCCTCTGAGCTGCATCAGGTTATGGGAGGGGTCCCAAGCTGGTGGAAAGAGACCTGGGGCCTGGGCCTTGTACCCTAGTGCCCATGGCAGGCAGTGGGAGGGCACCGGAGCTCACAGGAATCAGCCTTGGGTCTGGGCTGGGTCCCCTGGATGCTGTGGCAGGCAGCAGGAGGGGTCCAGAGCCAGTGGGACGTGCCCTGAGGTTCTGGATCTGTTCCCCTGTGTGCCATGGTGGGCACTGGGAGGGATCCAGAGCTGGTGGGAAGGGGTCTGTGGTCTGGGCCAGGTCCCCTCAGGGTCACTGCGTGAGGAAGATGAGAGAGATAGGAGGGAGGGTTAAGGCAGGGGCAGAGGGGGCTAGATGGAGGAGGGCAATAGGGTGGGTTAGTATTCTGGTTCCCAGCTTCAGGATTGCTGTGATGGTGTAGTTACAGCTGCTGTTCACCATAGAGATGAGGGTTTTAGGAGTGTGCTCCTGTGGTTACTGAGTGAAAGAGTCTGGGCTTCTCCTTAAGTTGCAGCCAGCAAACGTGGTCTCACTTAGTCCTTACTTATTTATCTCCTATTGGGAGCCCTGTGGAGGTGCCTTTTTGCATGTGGGGTTGTTGGCTTTATTCCAAGATGACAATGATGAGTCATGCCATTTGGTCAGGAAACTTCACTTTGTATCTCTATTCCTTCCCCGTTTCTCCTCAGTGACTTTCACTCTAATAGTTTATCCCTTCATTGAAGATTCATGGTTCTAGGACTGATGTCTGTTATCTGTTTTACGTGGCTTTTTGGGTCTCTGTTGCAGCAGAAAGTCTTAGTGCATTTGACTAGTCTGCCATTTTGACTCTGCCTCCCTACTAGTGAGTATTTACTATTTGCTGCTGTTATTGACAAAAGGCACATGAAGAGCCCTGGAGTTGGTATGTACAAAACTTTTCTTTACTTCCTTTACCTCATGTGCTGAACGGTGCCTTTTGCAAAGAAGAATGTCCTTCCTCATTAGTATAGTGTGTTCTTTCTTGCTTTTGTGTCCTGAATTTCCATGGCTAGGACATGTGAGGTCCCATTTAGCTGCACTTGAGATTATTCACTGATAATTTATTCTCTCAAATAATTCACACCACACAGTAAACAAACAAACAAAGAAAAAATTCCGCAAAACTCTGACATTAATCCTCACTAACATCCAAGTAAATGTGTTAAGAAACATGGCAGTAGCTAGGGTTCAGTCTTTGCTTACTGATGCAGAAAGCCATGAATTGATGGAATTTTTTTTCATTACTTTAAGTAGGAAGGTAGAGAAAAATGCAAATGAGGTGGCTTGGCAATAAAATAGAAGGATTTTAGTGGGGAGAAAGAACCAAGTTTTAATGAAAAATGAAACAACCATGGGTTAAAACTCACTATGTAAGTTTGATGTAAGGGGCTGGGGAAGATGCAGAAATGTAGTGAGGGTGGAAGATTAAACGGCAGGATGCATATGCCTTTGACATGAGTTTGTGCAAGGAATCTTAGGTTTTTGTACATTTTACTTTTACTTACTTTCATTACAGAAGGACAAGTAGTAGACACAAATTAGGTATCATATTAAAGAGCAATTATCTTAAATATTTAATCTCACCTCTGCTCTGATGGAGAAGTAGTTTCATGTAGAGAAAGAAATGCCATTTTTTGTACCCAGCTTTATGATAGTGGGCTATATTTGCTGAGGCCAGATCTGATTTCTCTCAGATAGAGTGGGGAATTCCAAGTGTGAGGTTTGCAAATCTGTTGCTCATTTTCTCATTTTATGATAACCTTACTTATCATAAGTAAACTTAGAGATGACTCATGTTCTCTGTATATATACATGTAAATACACACATACGTAATAAAATTTATCATAAATGATTAAAGCATAGCAATTAAAATAAACATACCTCATCAGATTTTAAATTAGATTTCAAGATAAGCAAATTACTTTTCTGTGGCTCAAGTTTTGCTCTTGCATTATACATTAGTAGATACACTTTCTTTCTCCTTGCAGAAATGTTGAATTGTGAAATGAATGCAACATACTCAAACAGTTTATGATGAAAAACTGACACGAGGGATTAAATCAGGAAGCAAGACGCTCCCCTGGAATTGACTGGAGTTACTGCTGTGGATATGCCAGAGTGCCATCTGTGCATATTTGCCTCGCCTCTCACTGCCTAATTGAGAGAGGCGTAAAAGCAGTGAAGAGTGCTGAAAGCAAAATGCCAGCTTTGTGGAACAGGAATCAGATAGATATCCAATTTTTTTTTTTTTTTTGGTTGGACTGCTATCTATGATATAGCAGAGCGAATGTAGTTGCTGCTTTGCTTATATTGTAGTTATGAACAAGAGAAAAACATAGCATGAATTCAGCAGTTCATAGCACCAAAAAAGCACCAGAAAATGCATGGTTCTGATTATTTAGATGATAAGAAAATCATTTGACAAGTATAAGAGTTGCATAAAGCTATTCAATACACATTTTAGTCTTCAGTATTAATTGATTTATATAGAAACAGTACGTAGGTAACAGTTTGCCCTGATGTTTAATTGAAGGAAGAGAAATGTTGATCCTTACGGTTGACTAGTGCCTTTAGGATTCAAAGAGTGGGTCCTTCTCATTGCCCCAAATTGCTTTGGATGAGGCTCTCTGTAAAAGGATAAATTATGACTATGAAATAGTGTTGAGTGTTAACTTGAAAGAGGATAGGACAGACTAAACTATCATCATTAAATACAATGCACGTAACATACTGATTCACGTTAATTAGTCTCTCAGTGAAAAGCAAGGAGCTCCAAGTGACTGTGGGAAAGCGATAGTGATTTGCTATTACTGGTCAGTCTCACAAAAGGGGAATTGTTTATTGTAAAAAAATAGAGAATGGGAAATCAATGAATCTGTTAGAGCTTGAATATAGTGGTGATAACAACGATGACCAGGAGGAAATATAAATCTGTTGTGTTGATGTCCTGAAAATATAGTTTGGATTTATCACTTTGGGGTTCCAAAGGAGTCTAATGGTTAGAACATTGGTATTTTATCATGCAAACCTGTCTTTCATATTTATTCACATTATTCAGGTGAGCAAATCGTAAATTTGGTGAGAAAGGAAAGAACTCATATTTTAGATATCAAGGCTTATTTCCAATAGCGTACACAAAAATAAGATGTAAGCAGAGCCACAAAAAGCTATGAACATGCTATGCAAATCCTTTATTTGGTTGCCATTTCTAGGTGCTACTGCTACATGCTCATTTCTTCCATGGTTTGGACACATGTAGAATTCATAAATACAGAATACAATTTTAAATTGCCTTAAACAGAAACCATACTCAAATATTGCAGTATTCTGATTTTTAGTGCTAGTATAAAAGAAGCTTAGATGGGAACCTAGTAGACAGAAATTGCCACACTAGGATCTGTCACAGCCAACCTTTAAGTTAGTTCCCCAGGGTTTATTTCTGAGCATAATTAATAACTATTCAATGGCTAAGCAACAAGATGGCATGCAAGACAGAAGTAGAGCACAAATCTATTAGATAAATGGAAATATTTTACTGTGAAATGAAGTGGGAATACTTTTATTCTGTCAATTACTTTTATTCACTGGTATGCTTTATAATCCAAATAGCCTGAAACAAATGAGCTGCTGAATTCTCCATTAGCTCAAATTATTCATTTCTTTCCTACTCTCATCTTTCTTTCCTTCCTCCCATCTCCCTTTCTTCCTTTCTTCCTTCTTTCCTTCCTTATTTATTGAGCAGCTAACCAGTGCCAGGCATTTTGGTAGCTGCTAGTGACATAATGGCAGTTAAGGCTGAGACAGTTTTTACCCATATGGAGTCCTTTTCCTAACATCTCCGGGATACAAAACGTATTAAATATAACTGAGAAAGTCTGAACATTGGATGTCGTGCAGTTAGAGTGATGGACTCAGGGAACTGCAAGAGATTGTCTGAAAAGATTAGTTTCCTTCCCTTGCTTTCGTGAGATCTGTAAGATGCCAAACTAGATGGATGAGGTGAATGAGGAATAGTAGAGTGGCTTTTATGTAGCACCACCTTTATCTTTTGCGTAGCCCTGGTGGTGCAATGATTAAGCACTCGGCAACTACCCGAAAAGTTGGCAGTTTGAACACACCCAGCTGCTCCATGGGAGAAAGACCTGTCGATCTGCTCCTGTAAAGATTATTGTTAGGTGTCATCAAGTCAGTTCTAACTCATAGTGACCCTATGTACAACAGAAGGAAACACTGCCCAGTCCTGCGCCATCCTCACAATTGTAGTTATGCTTGAGCCCACTATTGCAGCCACTGTGTCAATCCATCTCATTGTGGGCCTTCCTCTTTTTCACTGACCGTCTACTTTATCAAGCATGATGTCTTTCTCCAGGGACTGATCCTTCCTAACAACACGTCCAAAGTATATGAGAAGTCTCACCATCCTTGCTACTAAGGAGTATTCTGGCAGTACTTCTTCCAAGACAGATTTGTTCGTTCTTTTGGCAGTCTATGGTATGTATATTCAGTATTCTTTGTCAACACCATAATTCAAAGTCATCAATTCTTCTTCAGTCTTTCTCATTCATTGTCCAACTTTCACATGTATATGAGGCAATTGAAAAAACCATGTCTCGGATCAGGCGCACCTTAGTCTTCAAGGTGACATCTTTGCTTTTCAACACTTTAAAGAGGTTTTTTGCTGCACATTTGCCCAACACAATACATCTTTTGATTTCTTGACTACTATTTCCATGGGTGTTGATTGTGGATCCAATTAAAACGAAATCCTTGACTACTTCAAACTTTTCTCCATTTATCATGATGTTGCTTATTGGTCCAGTTGTGAGAAATTTTTGTTTTCTTTATGCTGAGGTGTAATCCATACTGGAGACTGTAGTCTTTGATATTCATCACTAAGTGCTTCAAGTCCTCTTCACTTTTAGCAAGTAAGGTTGTGTCATCTGTATAATGCAGGTTGTTAGTGAGTCTTCCTCCAATCCTGATTCAGTGTTCTTCATAGTCCAGCTTCTCAGATTATTTGCTTAGCATACAGATTGAATAGATATGATTAAAGGATACAACCCTGCTGTGTACACCTTTCCGGACTTGAAACCACGTTCTGTTAGAACGATTGGTTCTTGAGCTATGAACAGGTTCCTCATTAACACAATTAACTGTTCTGGAATTTCCATTCTTTGCAATGTTAGCCATAATTTATGATCCACACAGTGCAATGCATTTGCATAGTCAATAAAACACAGGTAAACATCTTTCTGGCATTTTCTGCTTTCAGCCAAGATCCACTTGATATCAGCGGTGATATCCCTTGTTCCATGTTCTCTTCTGAATCCAGCTTGAATTTCTGGCCGTTCCCTGTTGATGTACTGCTACAACTGCTTTTGAATGATCTTCAGCAAAATTTTACCTGAGTGTAATATTAATAATGTTGTTCAATAATTTCCACATTCTGTTGTGTGTTAGGCTGGGTTCTCTAGAGAAGGAAACCAGTAAAATGTACAAATACATATATAGAGAGATTTATATCAAGGAAATGGCTCATGCAGTTGATGGGGCTGGAATGTTCTAAGTCCATGGGTCAGGATAGAGGCTTCCTCTGATTCACATAGTCTCAGGGGCTGGTGAACCCAAGATCAGCAGGTCAGAGAGTAGGGCTTCTGCTCACGGTCTGCAAAGATCAACAAATCCCAAGATCAGCAGGCAAGACCACAGGCAAGCTGCTATCCCAAGTCCCTAGAACCAGAGGTCAGATGAAAAGTCCATGAGCCCTGCCAGAATTTTCACTTATTTTGGATGTAGGCCACTTGCCCAAGGAAACTCCTTTCAATTGATTGGTTACTCACCACAAATCCCATTATGGAAGTGATTACATTATATCATAGCTCACCATGGAAGTGATCACAACATCAGACAACTGCCAAACTACATCATAACTGCCAAACCACTGAAAATCATGGCCCAGCCAAGCTGACACACAACATTAACTATCACAGGTTGGATCTCCTTTCTTTGGAATAGGCATAAATATGGATCTCTTCCAGTCAGTTGGCCAGGTACCTGTCTTCCAAATTTCTTGGCATAGATAGGTGAGAACTTCCAGGATTGCTCCCGTTTGTTGAAACCTCTCAACTGATATTTCATCAATTCTTGGAGCCTTGTTTTCACCAGTTCCTTCAGTGCAGCTTGGCCTTACTCCTTCAGTACCATCAGATCTTGGTCATATGCTACCTCCTAAAATGGTTGAATGTCAACCAATTCTTTTTGGTACAGTGACTCTGTGTATTCTTTCCATTGTCTTTTTTTTTTTCCTTTTTTTTTTTTCCATTGTCTTTTGATGCTTCCTGCATCATTCAATATTTTGCCCATACAATACTTCACTATTGCAACTGGAGGCTTGAATTTTTTCTTCAGTTCTTTCAGCTTCCCTTTTGGTTTTCTAACTCCAGGTCTTTGTACATATCATTATAATACTTTACTTTGTCTTCTTGAGCCACCCTTTGAAATCTTCTGGTCAGCTCTTTCACTTCTTTATTTCTTTCTTTTGCTTTAGCTACTGGACATTTGTATTGCCTCCTAGAGAGAAGTCATAGTAATTCCCAAGAGAGATAGAGACCACCTCCCCACCTCCTGAGTGTGGTTTTTGTGTATTTTTCTTATTTTTTATTTGTAATCTAACTGAGTTATTTGTTGCTGTTGTAGTTGTTGTTTTTAGGTGAACAGTCTTTGTCATACCTGTAGACAAAACCCTGAATTTTTAGCCATTAAATATGTCCCAGACATAAAAAGTAATTGAGAGATTCTAAGCTTGTGAGCTATTAAAGAAATACAAGTGTTATGGGTTGGGCTTCCAATTTTTAAAGAAATCTTTCTTGAGTTGTGTGATGGTTAAGGTTATATGTCATCTTGGCTGGGCCATTATTCTCTGTGGTTTGGCAGTTATGTAATGATTTAGTTATCCTCCATCTTATGATATAATGTAATCCCCTGCACGATGTGATCTAATGTGATCAGCCAATCAATTGTAAGGGAAGTTTCCTCAGGGCTGTGGCCTGCAACCAATATATATGGATGTTCTGGGAAAGCTCTCTGGCTTTTGTTTCTCTGGATCCTACATCCAGATCATCATTATCTGACCTCCAGTTCTTGGGAATTGAGCCAGTGGTCTGCTGTATTGCATGCCGATCTTGGGATTCACTGACCTTTGCAGCCTGTGAACAAGCAGTCTGCCACCTTACCAGCTGATCTTGGTTTCATCAGCCTCCACAGCCTGTGAGCCAGCAGCATGCCTTCTGACCTGCCAGTCTTGGGTTCTTCAGCCCCTGCAGCTACGTGAGTCAGAAGCCTCCAGCTTGACGCCTGACCTGTGGACTTGGGACTTGCCAGCATCTACAACCACGTGAGCCATTTCCTTGAGACAAATCTCTCTCTCTCTCTATATATATATATACATATATATGTATATATATATGTGTATATATATATGTGTGTGTATATATATATACACACACTTCACTGGTTTTGCTTCTCTAGAGAACTCATCCTATGACAGGTTGTAAAGTGTTTTGAATGCCATGTTTAAGAAACTGAACGTGTAGACTGCAGAAAGAGTAAAAGAGAGATGATGAATGTGCCTGAGTAATGATTAATGACATAGATGTCCTGTTCTAGGCCCACATCTAGACCACATCTCAGGCACAAAACTGGAGTGAAGTTGATGGATACACTCTGATTATTTTTCCTACTTCTTTCTGTAAATGTTATTTTTTTTGAAGGGGGGGAGAGGGATGGAGGGCAGTGCACATCAGGCAGTGGAGTAATCTGAGGACAGAAACAAGACTTTCAAGTCCCTCCCTGTGAAATTTTGTGAGCTTTGGTGGGTTGAGGTGGTGGGCAGTAGTTCTTTATTTTGTGGGAATTCTGCCCAAGAACTGACAGAAAGAGCAATTTGAGCTGTATGAGTGGAAGGTTGGACTATCCTGGAGTTTAGTTTGGCACATTGTCTTTGTCTTCTAGTGCTGTTATAACAGAAATACCACAGTGGGTGGCTTTAAGAGAGAGAAGCTTATTCTCTCATAGTCCAGTATGCTAGAAGTCTGAATACAGGGTGCCAGATCCAGTAGAAGGCTTTCACTCTCTGTCGGCTCTGGGGGAATGTCCTTGTGATGCATCAGTCTTCCTTTGATCTGGGAGCATCTCAACACAGGAACCTCAGGTCCAAAAGACACGCTCTGCTCCTGGCACTGCTTTCTTGGTGATATGAGGTCCCCATCTCTCTCTGCCCACTTCTCTCTTTTATATCTCAAAAGAGATTGGCTTAAGACACTGTCTAATCTTGTAGATCTCATCAATATAACTACCACTAATCCATCTCATTACATCATAGTGATAAAATTTACAACACATAGGGAAATCACATAAGATGACAAAATGGTAGACAATCATACAATACGGGGAATCATGACCTAGCCAAGTTGACAGATATTTTTGGGAGACACAATTCAATCCATGACACACATATATAGTCATCTGGAGTCTTCCTTGAGTGTTTGTGCCTTTCTAGTCTGGAGGTTATGGGAACAATAAGACACAAGCATATATACTTGCGTAGGAGGAAGTATGAACGTTCCACAACATAGAGTGGGACTGAAGTCTTTGTGCTAAGCTATAACTAGGGAGAAGAATTATTAAGGGGTCGCACTTTCAGAGAAAAGCATAGAGTGTACTTCAGGAATCAGGCTTAATCTATGACTTTCCAGTCACGACGTCATGGCTGGCTTACAAATGTGACCTTCTGAAAGACTTGTCAGTTAAAAAGATTGGCTTAGGCAGAAAGAAATTATCCAAGTAATGACACATATTCTCTAAGGATACATAATTAGACAAATAGATGCAAGATAATAGTAAAAGAATTGTTATACCAACACCAAAAAATAATGCTTTTTATTGAAAGTCTTCAACACTAAGAAAATGAAAATACTTTGACTTCTATTCCCTCCTTCATCTTTATAAAAGGGACAGGGTAAGGTTAATACAATTTAGAAAAAAAATAATTTAAAGTCTAATGAATGAGTTGAGGAATACTCTACAACTGAGTCCATCTAGAATAAAATGGGGTGTAGCCCAAATTGGGAGGGAGGAAATTTCCTTTAGTTGACCTTTGTCCTTTCCATAACTTCCCTTGTGTCTTTTACTCTCTCCTCCTCCAAGGAAATCAGAGTTCTCCTTCAGTCTTTTGAATGACCAAGGAGTACTACTGTGATTGCGTCGGGAATAACTCACTGTATTTGAGAACTTCATGACATCTCCCGCCTCTGGTTTTATTTGTACCATTTCTTCTGATACTCCATGCTTCACTAGCTGAAAAAGGTGTAACCTTCTTCCAAATAAAGTCTTCTCACTCTGGAGGCAGGAGTCCTGAGAAATTTTAGGTACTTGAATATCATTATATTCTGTGTGTAGTGGGGTTGGGTTTCATTAAGGCAGGAAATTGGCTGATTTATCTCAAATCATCATTCTTAGTTGTTTGTATGGTAAGAACTGGCTTTGACTGAAGTGTGTTTATTGAATACTGTCTAATTCTCATAGCATATGTTGGCCTGGTTCATTTCTTCAGTAACACTGATATGGTATGTGAGTCATGAAAATGCAGAAGTATAGATTTTACTGTTGAAGGGCCATCTTAATCACCCAGGTCACATTGTACTGGTGAAATAATTGGTTCCATTCACTATTGAGGACTGCTTGAATTAATTAGTTCAAGAGTAGTTTGTTAATTCCCATTAGTTTTTAGTCTTTTATGGTTTTAAAACATTTCCAACAGCAACATAAAAAAAGACATACGGTAAATCCATTCAGTTTTCCTTCTTGGTTACTTCTTTGTTAGAAGGTGATGTCAATGAAACAGAGTTTTGATATTATATGAGAGTTTCTATTACCCACGTTATTTTTATCAGGTCTATTCAAAGAAAAAAAATTATATGCCATATATTATACCTGTTACTGCTTGTTTAAACGTGTTTCTCAGGTACACATAATCTATGCTTTGTCGAGTAGTAATTTATGTGGCTGGCTTAAGAAAAGGAGGTTGTTCAGGGCTTAAATGCTCCTGCGGGTTTATTATGCATAAAATCCTGAGATTCAAACATTTTACTGAAGTGGTTCCATGATCATGCAAAGCAAGTTATTCTTGGCGCTCCTAAAGAAAGTGAAACACATTCTTGGTCTTCTGTCTTTTATTCCTACCTGATGTCATCCCCAAATCACACAATATCCTCAAACCAGGAGGTTACAACTAATTCCAAACAAACTTTATTGGGGACTTTTCCTTCCTGAAGACATTTTCTAACACAGAATATACTATAAACATTCTCAGAGCTTCCAGACAAGAGGAAGTCCTAGTGTTTGGTTCTCCTGCAAACCCTCAGTCTTGGTCTGCTACACATGATTGTCAGTCAAAACCCTTCCTCTCCCACAGCAAAATGTTGAATGCCATATTGAAAGACTTCAATTAAAGTAGACTCAAACAGATGAATGCTGATATACTGGTGAAATAAACAGAAGGCAAAATGGCACATGTTCTGGGAGTCAGTCAAAAGTAGTTGGGTTGCTAGGCAAAAGGAAAGCATATAAATATTTTTAAATCCCAAAATCTATTTGGATTTTAGTTGAAGTCACAGTGTAAGTGTAAAATAAAAGAAGAACATTTTTAAAAGGAGAGAGAACTTATTGATACATGTCAAAAAACAAAAACATCAAATTTCACTTTCTTCGGGTTTCGAAGTTTCCATTCTCCTAAATCAAGCTGTAAAATCGCTTCAGATAAGCACATTTGAGATTTGTTTTTGGTCCTTGTGAATAGTTATAATTTACATAAAAAGAAGCTGAGGTTGCACTTTAAACTGTCTTGCCTATAAGGATTTAATTTAGATATAATAGGACAGTTATCATATGTTAATTAAATATTGACAGATTATGAGAAACATATTTCTGAGGTTTACCAACAAGGTACAAAAAAGATGTTTCTAATCTAAATTTGGCATTTAGTTAACTTGCAGATTCTTCTGTAGAGAGGCCTAGCTCTTCCGCGTTAATAATATGATTATTTTACTGGGATTAAATCATACGTGGCAGTTAAAGTATTTGTATTCGCTATTGAGGTTTATAGTTCTGTTGTAGAGATGTGTGGATATGTTTTAGATCAGTGAACGCTGAATCTTCCAACTTCAATTATATGTTTAGAAATCAATTGTTCTTTATTTATAGCCACATTTGTATTTTTGGAATTTGAGTGTCTCTACTAGGTAGTTGTATAACTCTAACCCTGATGGAATTCTTCTATCAATTTTTCAATATTATTTATTAAGAGATGATATATTTTAAGAATAGTTTCTTCAGATCAACACTTGTCATCTATAGAAGCCAATTGTATTTTCTCTGATTGAGCTCATTTTCCCCCACCATAGTTATGAATACACTTGATTGAATCCACATTTTATCTTCAGAGCCAATATTCCTCCTCATCTCTCCATTTTTTTTGTCTGAGTGATGCTAACCCTCTTTTTTTCTGTCTCCTCTTCTATCATTTTATCCCTAAAGCCTCCCCTAAGGACATAATACTTGGCTTTCCACCAAAGTATATTGTCTGGAGTCAGAGATCTTAAGAGTGCTGAGTTAACTTATCTCCTGAGTTACTAAGCACTTTATAAAGACTACACAGTAAAACAATGGGAACCAGTTAAAGTAGAGAGTTTAGGAATTGGCTGAAAAAATGTGACCAATGTGCACAGCAAATCTGGACGATTTCATGTCTAACATTTCCCCTTCAATAACAGGATCATTTGGGTCTTGATACTTGCATTAAATTGCCACTTCTTCTTGCATACATAGATGCAGTCAAAGGCAAGAGGTGACTGAGTTTTCCTTTTATAAAAGCAAAATATCTGACAACCGGGACACATAGCATGTCTCATTGTAATTCTTTTTTTTTTTTTTTTTTAAGCTAAAATTATCATGTGCTTAGAAAGGAAATACCAGGTGGCAGGGCCACAACAGAAATATTCAGAATATACATACAGGGTAAGTCAGAAATATGAATAACCTTAAATTCCATATGAAGTACATTTTTTAATTTATATTTCACATACAGTACTAGTTTGTTTAGCAATAAAACCAAAAAAAGCCAAACCCATTGCCGTCAAGTTGGTTCAGTCTCATAGTGACCTATAGCAACCATTAATGCCTTTTGTGGCACAATGGATCTTAGTTTTATTAAATTGCAATACACAAAGATATCAGGCAGGCACGTTAATATTGTAAACTATTTATCTGAAGTATTTTGCATTAGCTTTTTGTGACATAAGCTTCACTTTATTGAAAAAATGCTTCAGAAATAATTCTGTAGGAGTAAAATAATGTATTTTTTAATGATCTAGATCATTTGCATATCCTTGGTCTCTGTTACATTTCAGAATGTTTTAGTTCTATGAGAAATATTGGCATTTGTGTAAGACATGAGACTGGGTAAAATGCACTGAGTTTATCTCTATTGTTATTCAGCTGAAGGATGCACAGAGTAGTGATGGCCATTGCAAGCTCTTGTTGGTGATAAACTGGAATATTTATATTATGAAAAAAATGGACAGTGCTTGTGTTAGTTAATGTAACAGAACTGATGTAAAAGATAAGTATTACAATTTCAGTAATTTAACATAATGGAACTGTAACTATTGCTAATGAAAAATCCCAAATGGGGTAATGAAGTAAACCAAAGACACAATGGAAAGATTAGTCCAAAGGACTAATGGACCACAAGTACCACAACCTCTACTAGACTGAGTCCAGCACAACTAGATGGTGCCCAGCTACCACCATCAACTAGTCTGACAAGGATCATAATACAGGGTCCTGGACAGTGCTGGAGAAAAATGTAGAACAAAATCCGTCTCACAAAAAAAAGAGACCAGGTTTACTGATCTGACAGGGACTGGAGAAATCCCAAGAACATGGCTCCTGGACACCCTTATAGCTCAGTAATGAGGTAACTCCTGAGGTTCACCCTTAAGCCAAAGATTAGACAGGCCCATAAAACAAAACGAGACTAAAAGGGCGCACCAAGGACAAGAAGGCAGGAGACGACAGGAAAACTGGTAATGGGGAACCCACGGTAAAGAAGGGAGAGTGTTGATATGTTGTGGGGTTGGCAACCATTGTCACAAACAATATGTGTATTAATTGTTTAATGAGAAATTAGTTTGCTCTGTAAACCTTCATCTAAAGTATAATAAAAAAAAAAAAGAAAAAGAAAAATCTCAAACAGGTATTCTTGATTGGAGAACAGCTTTCTTGAAAGCATTTATTCAGGAACCCAGGTTCCCTCTGCCATGCTTAACATACAGCTTTTAGAATTAGCACGGAAGAGGAAAGAGTATAGGGGATTGCAAATATTATGTTTCACGGAAATAGTGGTTATCACTTCTATTAACTTACCATTGGTCATAACTCAGTCACATAGCTACATCTAACTGCAAAGGTTGCTGGGAAACACAGTCTATTTGTGCATCCAGGAGGAAAGGGAAAGGGTTTGGTGACTAGCCAGCTAGTCTCTGCCACAGTGTTCTTGGTAATTTAAGCAAATTCTTACAAAGCATGATTAAGAAGCATGGCTACAAATAGATATTTGGGAAGATATCTGTAACAGTCTGGGTTAAACCACAGAAAAAGAGCCAGTAGGAAATACACACTAAGAATTTATTGTGAGAAATTTACTTACCCCACCCAATTGTGAGGACTGAGTAGGCAAGTTCAAAATCCAGTGGGAAGGCTGTTAGGAAGGGCGGACTTGAACGCTTGGGCTTGGGCTGAAATTTCAGAGGCAGAATTTCTTTCTCTTCAGCAAAGACTCAGATCTGCTCTTAAGGCCCTCCAACTGATTAAATCAGGCTCACCCAGATAATCTAGGATAATCACTCATTGCTTAAAGTCAACTAACTATAGACTTCAATCACAACTACAAAATACTTTCACAGCAACACCCAGATTAGTGTTTCATTGACTAACTAGGGACTGTAGTCTAGCTGGAGCCCTGGTGGTGCAGTGGTTGAGAGCTGTGGTTGCTAATCAAAAGATCGGCAGTTTGAATACAACAGCCACTCCTTGGAAAGCCTATAGGGCAGCTCTACTCTGTCTTGTAGAGTTGCTATGAGTTGGAGTCAACTCAACAGGAATGGGTTTGGTTTTTTGGTTTGGTAGTCTAGCTAAATTGCCATATAAACAAAGATCATTACGGAGTTCCAGCAAAATGGCACTCTAGGCAGAAGCACCGCGCTGTCCCTCCACAGCAAAAATCTGAAAAACTAAGCTGAACAGAGAATACAACAATCCTGAAACCCTAAAACATCAAACGAAGAGATAAAGAACTCACCCAAGCACCAAATGGAGTGAGAAAACTGACAGAGAATGGAGAGCGAGGAGAGATTCATGCAGAGGTCCCCTACCAGCTAAACCAGCACAGATCCACCATCTTGGACTCTTATCGGAG